>NW_003852427.1:698337-704668 GCF_000181295.1 Otolemur garnettii
CCACCTTAGGTGTATGTGGCTGGCACTTTAGCCTCTTGAGCCACAGGCGCCAATTCCAAAAATCAGCTTTCTGAAACTAATTTTGTTTAGGAACTAGATAGCACATACTATGGTGGAAGATATTATACACATATTGGAAATAAAAACAATCTTTCCTTAAATGGAACATTAGTTGTCTATACGAGAACCAATGTACTGATGTGTACTGGGCAATCTCAGCTACAGAAACTTCCAAATGGGCTAGAGCCACTAGCAAGCTATTCTTTGTTCTCATGGGAGACACTGTGTGTTTTACATCTATGTAGGGTTTGTTTGTGTTGTGCTAAGTTATTGAGTGCTTATTATCTTGTTAGGTTATGTATTACATGAACCTCGCAGTACCTAAAGTGTAGGTGTCATTACCCCAGTTGTACAGATGGGGAGAAGCTAAGTAATCTGCTCTAGGTAAGTGATGCCATTAAACCAGGTCTCTCTGACACCAAAGAGCTCCCGCCCCATGATATGCCTACTGCCTCCTCAGCAGAGCTGATAGCAAAAGCAGAAATCTGTGTGGCATCTGGTCTTCAGCCTGGGCTGGTGTCTGAGGAGGAGGTAATGGCAGCACTCTGGGTCCTAGTAAGGAAACATGGAAAAGAAACTTCATGTGTCCTTTAATCTTTCACTTAGGGTTGAAGAACAATACTAGCCAAGTTTATCTCTCAAGTAGTTTTCAAATCTGGTCTTTCCTCTGGCTTTTTAACTGGCCTTATATTATCTATCTTCTTTTATTCCATCTTGCCCATTTCTTCCAGTGGATTTTTCTTCCAAACCCATGTTTTGAATACTCAAATTGCTACATACTGATCTGTGTATCTTCATAGTACAATTTTTATTTATTCATCATTTGATCCTCTTTAGAAATCCTAAAGGATGGGAATACTTCCATTTTATAAGTGGGGAAACTATGGCCTTGAGAGATTAAGTGACTTGTCCAAGATCACATAGCAAAATGAGGTGGGACTTGTTTTCGGTTTGAAACTGTATGCATGTTAACCATTAACATTCAGTGCCACAGAGTGGTCTTTTTAAAAGACAGATCTGATCACCCAGCCTGGTAACTCACACCCATAACCCTAGCACTTCGGAGGCTGAGGCAGGTAGATTGCTTGAGCTCAGGAGTTTGAGACCAATTCTGAGCAAGAGCAAGACCCCATCTCTACCAAAAATAGAAAAATTAGCCTGGCATTGTGGTGAGCGTTTATAGTCCAGGCTACTTGGGAGGCTGAGGCAGGAGGATCACATGAGCCCAAGAGTTTTTTTTTTTGAGACAGAGCCTCAAGCTGTTGCCCTGGGTAGAGTGCTGTGGCATCACAGCTCACAGCAACCTCCAACTCCTGGGCTCAAGCGAGTCTCCTGCCTCAGCCTCCCAAGTAGCTGGGACCACAGGTGCCTGCCACAGTGCCCGGCTATTTTTTTTTGGTTGCAGCCATCATTGTTGTTTGGCAGGTCTGGGCTGGATTCGAACCTGCCAGCTCAGGTGTATGTGGCTGGCGCCTTAGCCGGTTGAGCCACAGGCGCTGAGCCAGCCCAAGAGTTTGAGGTTGCTGTGAACTATGATGACTCCACAGCACTCAACCCAGGGTGACAAGAGTGAGATGGAATCTCAAAAAAAAAAAAAGGTATTCTATCATGTAATCTACTCTAAATCCAGTCTTCTGAGGAGGTATCCAATATCCTGTATGAGTTGGTTCTGTTACTTCTCCAGGCTCATTTTCTGCCCTTCTCCCATACTTCCTACTTTACACTTTGTTTATACAAACTTCTTGAGTTTCCTTAAACACATTCTGCCCTTGCTAATCTCTGAATCTCCTATCTATCTTTGAAATCTTACCCAGTCTTCTTCCTGACCTGACCTGACTTGTGTATCTTTATGTCCTCAGTAGATGGTAGTTTTTTGTTGTTTGGGGTTTTTTTTTGCAGTTTTTGGCCAGGGCTGGGTTTGAACCCGCCACCTCTGGCATATGGGGCCAGCGTCCTACCCTTTTGAGCCACAGGCGCTGCCCTAGCTGGTAGTTTTTAAATAAGTTTTTATTGAGCTGAACAGAATTTTTGGACATGTGATTCTCTGGAGGCATACAAGGTTGTACGATTAAGTTTACAAACTCATTCTAGAAAAAGTACTACATATCTCATTGCTGAATATCACTCCGGTCACTAAATGGCTACAGGGAGTACTTCAAAGGTGACCTTAGTGATACTCAGCAAAGAGGAATGTAACACTTTTTGTAGGATGAGTTCTTACTACAGCTTATATTAATACAATGGTGAGCTGTTGTGTTAATTTAAATATCTTAGAGTAGGTAAGGTCAATTTCTGAACTGAAGGATGTAAACCTATTATTAATAAGAGGACCTGAACATTTTCAGATTTTGGCATTTGGTTGTATTTGAACTACCTTTGTAGACCATTTCCTTCCTCCTTTTTTTAATTGGACCTTTATTGGTATTTAGTATTTTTGTTCAGATTAATATCCTAGGAGGTTGTATACTTAAGTAATGGCTTTGGTTTCATGTGGTGCAAGAGCTTCCAAGTCTTGGTACTCATTTATGCCTTCTATTCTTTCTCTGAAGAGTCATAGAACATGGATCCAAGGCTTCAGAGTCTCTTTTTATGTTGGAGTACAGAGAATGTGGATTTTTTATTTTTTGAGACAGAGTCTCTCTCTTTTGCTCTGTGGAGAGTGCCATAGCATCATCTTTGCTTATAGCATCCTCATACTCTTGGACTTAAGGAATCTTCCTGCCTCAGCCTCCCAAGCAGTGGGGAAAACAGGCACCTACCAAAATGGTAGGGGAATTTTCTTACTTTTAGTAGAGATAGGGTCTCACTCTTGCTTGGGTTGGTCTCAAACTCCTAAGCTTAAGCAGTCTACCCATCTCAGCCTCCCAGGGTGCTGAGATTACAGGTGTGAGCTCCTGTGCCCAGCCTGTGTTTGGTTCTTTTTGAAGCAGGGTTTCACTCTGTTGTTCAGGCTGGAGGGCAGTGGTATGTTATCATAGCTCATTGCAATATCAAACTCCTGGGCTCAAGTGAACCTCTTGTCTTAGCCTCCCAAGTAGCTGGGACTACAGGCACCCACCACAACAATGCTAGGCTAATTTTTCTATTTTTCTGTAGAGACAGGATCCCACTTTGTTCAGGCTGGTCTCAAACTCCAGAGCTCAAGTGATTCTTCTGCCTCGACTTCCCAGTGTGCTAGTATTATAGGTGTGAGCCATCATGCCCACCAATTTTATCTCATTTTTATAGAGAGCAAGGCTCACTATGTTGCCCAGTCTGGTTTTGAACTCTGGGCCACAAGTGATCCTCTGGCCTCAGCCTCCTAAAGTGCTAGGTTACAAATATGAGCCACTGCACCCCTGCCATTTAATGAGTTTTAGCTGATTATTAAGTCTGCAGATAATGAAAGTATGGACTATTGTTGACACTGGAAAATGCCCAAATGTGGGAGGATTAGTTATTAGGTGATAGAGTGTCAACTTGTCCTCCATAGATCATGATTTCTTTTCTTTCACTGAAGCTTCTCTTCAATAACCTAAAGATGCTGGGCCGGACATGGTGGCTAATGCCTTTAATCCTAGTACTCTGTGGGGCTGAGGTGGGTGGATTGCCTGAGCTCACAGGTTCAAGACTAGCCTGAGCCAGAGCAAGACCTTGTCTCTAAAAATGGCTGGGTGTTGTAGTGGGCGCCTGTAGTTTTGGCTACTTGGGAGGCTGAGGCGAGAGAATTGCTTAAGCCCAAGAGTTTGAGGTTGCTGAGAGCTGTGGTGGCCAAAGCACTCTACCTAGGGCGACAAAGTAAGATTCTGTCTCAAATAGTAATAATACTAAATAAACTAAACATGCTGTGGTTATTTCTAAATCTTCCTTAAAAATTGACTTCTTCCTGTCAAGTTTAGATGTAGCCCAAAGGGGGACAACTTTTGCATAGCAAAATTGAATAATTGATTCAGTTATTAGTGGGCTCTTTAGGGTTTTGAGTCTGCTGGCTTAGTCTCTTTATCCTGGTGTTAACAGCTTGTATAGATATATGCCTTCTGAAGTGCTAGAGACTGGCTGCTAGGGCAAAGAAAGCTATAGGCCAGGAACATACTCTACTTTTCTCCCAAATTACAGTGAAAGAGTTTGAATCTGATTTGCATAGGAAAATAAGGAATTTTTCACTCTGGACCATAAAATGCATTAGGTTTGGAGTTCTGTGTTAGATGTAACTGAAGATCTGAGGTTTGTTATCTAGGATGTCTAACGTATAAACAGAGTGAGGAGTTAGGAATGGAGGGGCCCTTTTCTTCTTCTTTTTTTTTTTTTAGAGACAGAGTCTCACTTTATTGCCCTCAGTAGAGTACTATGGCATCACAACTCACAGCAACCTCCAACTCTTGGGCTGGAAGGGACTCTCCTGCCTCAGCCTCCTGAGCAGCTGGGACTATAGACACCTGCCACAATGCACGGCTAGTTTTTGGTTGTAGTTGTCATTGCTGTTTAGCAGGCCTGGGCTGGATTTGAACCCGCCAGCTCTGGTGTATGTGGCTGGTGCTTTAGCCGAGCCCCTTTTCTTTAGCCTTCCAAAGAAGGCTAATTATTATTATTATGGTTCAGCAAAGCATGGACATTGGCTTCTTGGCTAAACTATATATAGACTTTTTTTGTTTGTTTTTTGACACAGAGTCTCACTTTGTTGCCCTTGGTAGAGTGCTGTGGTGTCATAGCTCACAACAACCTCAAACTCTTGGGCTCAAGTGACCCTCTTGCCTCAGCCTCCCAAGTAGCTGGGACTACAGGTGCCTGCCACAAAGCCCAACTATTTTTATTTTATTTTATTTTATTTTGAGGCAGAGTCTCACTTTGTCACCATGGGTAGCGTGCCGTGGTGTCACAGCTCATAGCAACCTCAAACTCTTGGGCTCAAGTGATCCTCTTGCCTCAGCCTCCTAAGTAGCTGGGACTACAGGTGCCTGCCACAAAGCCCAGCTATTTTTATTTAATTTTATTTTGAGACAGAGTCTTACTTTGTCACCCTGGGTAGAGTGCTGTGGTGTCACAGCTCACAGCAACCTCAAATTCTTGGGCTTAAGTGTTCTCTTGCCTCAGCCTCCAAAATATCTGGGACTATAGGCACCTGCCACAACGCCTGGCTCGGCTATGTTTTTGTTGTAGTTGTGGTGGTTGTTTTTTTTTTTTTAGCTGGCCCGGGTTGGGTTTGAACCCACCTGCCCCGGTGTATGTGGCTGGTGCCCTACCCACTGAGCCACAGGCGCTGCCTGAGTCCAGTTATTTTTAGAGACAGGGTCTCACTCTTGCTTAGGCTGGTCTGGAACTCCTGAGCTCAAGCAATCCACCTGCCTCTGCCTCTCAAGAGTCCTGGGATTAAAGGCATGAGTCACTGAGCCTGGCCTTATAATAGCCTTGTTGAAGAAACTGGTTGAAATAGAAAAGAATAAAGAGACAGACGTCACAACTTTGCAGGAACATGTAGTGTATGTTATTTATGTGTTTATAATAGGATGCTGTTAAGAAACAACTTTTCATTTGAAGATCATGTGTTTGAATTGTTTCTACAAGTTCAAATGAGGGGAATCTATTTCTTATTTTGTGGTAGTGAAAAATATATGACTCCTTAAGTCAGTGTTTAGAACTGAGATTAGAAGAAAGCGGCATTTTCAGTCCTGTATACTAGTCTAATTGCTAGTCCTCAGATGCTTCGGGAAGCCTTCATTAGTTGCCAGAATTGAGTAGCAGGGACATATCATGGGTACTGTTAGTAGTATTTTTTAAAATTATACTAAGTGGGTATTGATTACATCTAGAAATAAAATTAGTCTTTCTATTGCAATCTTTCATCTAACCACTTACTGAGCTCATCTGCATTTCTAATAGTTTGCCTATAGATTTTCTTTCTTTCTTTCTTTTTTTTTTTTTTTTTTTGAGACAACAGCCTCTAGCTGTCCCCCTGGGTAGAGAGCTGTGGCATCACAGCTCACAGCAACCTCCAACTCCTGGGCTCAAACGAGTCTCCTGCCTCAGCCTCCCGAGTAGCTGGGACCACAGATGCCACAACACCTGGCTATTTTTTGGTTGCAGCTGTCATTGTTGTTTGGCGGGCCCGGGCTGGATTCAAACCCGCCACCTTGGGTGTACATGGCTAGCGCCTTACCACTTGAGCCACAGGCGCCGAGCCTGCCTATAGATTTTCTATGTCGAAATAATATATTCCTTGGCTATTGACAGTTTTTTTTTGTTCCAGTCCTTATGCTTTTTATTTTTTTCTCATCCTACTTGTTGGTTAGAATCT
>NW_003852427.1:705082-714279 GCF_000181295.1 Otolemur garnettii
TTAAATGCTGTGCTTGTGGTATTTCTTATTAGAAGTATGGTGGTTGTTTCTGGTAGACTCTCTTTACCTAGTGAAAGCTGTTTTCTAGTTAACTAGAGTTGAATGGGTTTTGAATTTTATCAAAGCTTTTTCTGCACCTTTTGAGATAATTGTGAAGTTTATCTTCTTTGATCTGGTAGTTTTTTGCTTGTTTGTTTTCTTGAGACAGTCTCAGTATGCTGTTCTCGGTAGAGTACTGTGGCGTCACAGCTCACAGCAACCTCAAACTCTTGGGCTTAAGTGATTCTCTTCCCTCAGCCTCGCAAGTAGCTGGAACTACTGGTGCTCGCCACAACGCCTGGCTATTTTTCGTTGAGGTTGTCAGCATTGTTGTTTAACTGGACTGGGCCGGCTTCAAACCCACTAGCCTCAGTGTATGTCACTTGCGCCAATAACCACTGTGCTACAGGTGCCAGCCAAGAGTAAGAATATCTTAAATTGGGTCATTTGAATACAAAGATGCCCTCCTGTCAAAGTTATTTTTGAATTCCATGATTTTTGTCTTCAGTTAATGGGAGAGGTGATGAGATTCTGGAAATGGCTGTGTAATGGGGTATTCAGTAGTTTATCATTTAGTATGGCTGAGTGGCAGCCTCTAGGCCTGAGTTCATAATGTGTTCTGCAGCTGGCCCCATTTACTTAGCTGGGCCTTTTGTTGAGCTTCATTGTTATGTAACAGTGAGTTGCATTCCTCATTCTTGTGTGCTATTGGTAAGCAGAGGGGAAGATTAGCTTCTCATTCTGGCCATTTTTTATCACTCGCCTAGCCCTTTTGGATAGACATTTTTATTTTGGCTACAGTGATAGGGAAATGTCCACTTCAGACTAGGTCACAAGTGTATTTAACAACTGCTTGATAATTAAATGACTAATGAATTGAAACTGCATTAACTCTGTATTCAAACACAGGCCTGGAGGTTCTGTCCTTGAGATTTGTCAGTTGTCTCTGTTTATTTATTTATTTTGAAACAGGTCTCAGGCTGAGGAAACAGGCTGAGACCTGTTTCAAAGAGTCTCAAGTCTCAACCTCCAACTCTTGGGCTCAAGCGATCATCTTGCCTCAGTTTTTCTGTTTTTAGTAGAGACCTATCTCTTGCTTTTTGCTCAGGCTGGTCTTAAACGCATGAGCTCAAGCAATTGACCTGCCATGGCCTCCCAGAGTGCTAGGATTCAGGTGTGAACCACTGTGCCCAGCCTGTACGTTTTTTTCTTTAAAATATTTTCTCAAGCTTTAATTCATCTCAAACTTTGCCTTTTTTCCCCCTTTGACAATATCTCCTGATGATAATGTCCTTATATGATTATCTTGGTCTTCATACTTTCCATCTGGTTTAATGAAATTTGGCTTTGTCTCCATGGAATAGCCTCTATCTGAAAAGGGGTGGGACTTGCACAGCTGGGTATGTGTGTACCCACACATGTATATACACACGTCATGTTTTAGTCTTTGACAGATGGTTCTTCTTCCAAATGGTTAACATCCATTATTTTCCACTCAGAAATAGGGTTTTCCTGCAGATCCTCTTACTTGCATAATGTATAGCCTGGGTATTGTCCAAACTCTATATGCTGTTTCCTAGAGAAGTTGTAGGATTAACTTGAAAGAAGAATCCTCTTTTTAACTTCGCTATTTGAACTTTACAGCAAGTATGTACTTTCTTTCCCAATTATGTTACCTAATAGTCAGATGTTACTGTTTTCTTAAGTATTCATATCTAGTGTAAAACTATAGAGAGACTAATAGGGCAATTTTAGGTAATAAGTAGATATTTGTGATTGCTTGAAGTGGTATGAATTTTACTTTTAATATTCTAACTCTAGGGGCGGTGCCTGTGGCTCCGTGGGTAGGGTGCCAGCCCCACATACCGACGGTGGCTGGTTCAAACCTGGCCCCCAGACAAACTGCAACAAAAAAATAGCCAGGCGTTGTGGTGGGCGCCTATAGTCCCAGCTACTTGGGAGGCTGAGGCAAGAGAGTCACCTAAGCCCAAGAGTTGGAGGTTGCTGTGAGTTGTGACACCATGGCACTCTACTGAGGGTGATTTAAAAAAAAAAAAAAAAGGATTCAAACTTTTGGGTTCAAGCCATTCTCTTGCCTTAGCCTCCCAAGTAGCTGGGACTACAGGTGCCCACCACAGTGCCCCACTATTTTTAGAGATGAGTTCTCGCTCTGGCTCAGGCTGGTCTCAAACCCATGGGCCTCAGGCAATCCACCCACCTCAGCCTCCCAATGGGTAGGATTATAGGCATCAGCCACTGTGCCCATCTAGGACCTACCTTTAAGAAGAGGACATTCTATCTGTGCATGGGATGCTAGGAGGTTTAATAAGCCTTTTAAACCCTAAGTCATTGGGTGGCACCTGTGGCTCAAAGGAGTAGGGCACTGACCCCATATGCTGGCGGTGGGTGATGGGTTCAAACCCAACACCAGCCAAAAACTGCAAAAAAAAAAAAAAAAAGGAAAAGAAAATAAACCCTAAGTCATTGTGTCTTAAAGGAAAGGAAGTTTGTTACTTTGTTACTAATTAACTGTAGAGGATAGCAGTTAGGTAATATTTCAAAATTGTACTTTGAAATAAGATATTTTTATTCCTTTTAAGTACAAAATTTTTGTTTGGAAATAGGAACAGAAACATTTATTCTTTTCCTTTAAATAGTCTTTTATGAAATTATTTGCTGGGCATGGTCGTTTATACCTGTAATCCTAGGCACTTGGGAGGCTGAAGTAGGAGGATCACTTGAGGCCAGACTGGTTCACAACCAGTCTAGGCACCATAGCTGAGACCCTGTCTCTAAGAAAACCTAAAAACAAAAATTAGCTGGACCTGGTTGAGTATACTTAACAGTAAAAAAAAAAAAAAAAATTTTTAACCATGAACTACTTTGTCATGTATTTCCTAACGATATTATCTTGCATCATCACAGACCAATTCTCAAAATCAGAAATTTTTTATTTTATTTTATTTTTTATTTATTTCATCTTTTTTTAAAAAGCAGCCTGGCTGAGAATGAGCCCCATGTGGTTGGTGTGCTAAGACACACACTGCCTGTGTAACTAGTGGAGCTGACAGACGGCACCTCCACACCACGCAGCTCAGTGAGATATTCGCTTCTTGGCGGGTTTTAGCAGTGAGAAATGAGGGATGTGTACGTGTGCACAGCACGCGGCACTCCGCAGACTTTCCCCTAGGCAGAAGAACAAGGAACCAGTTTCCTGTAGCCTAGGAAACAGGCCTTACCTACAATCAGAAAATTTAATATTGATGGATGGAGCCTATGGCTCAAAGGACTAGGGTGGCGGCTCCATATACCAGAGGTGGTGGGTTCAAACCTGGCCCTGCCCAAAAACTGCAAAAAAAAAAAAATATTGACACAATACTACTATCTAACTTATAGTCAGTACTCAATTGCATCAATTATTCCCAGTGCTGGCCTTTAGTTTCCTCTAATCTGAAACAGTTCTTAGAAGATTATTTTACATTTATGGTGAAGCATACACAGTTAGTGCCAGAATTCTTCTAATTCTTTCTTTTTTGTTTTTAAAGAGACAGGGTCTCACTATATTGTTGAGGCTGGAGTGCAATGGCTTGATCTTAGCTCACTTCAATTTCAAATTCCTGGGCTCAAGTGATCCTCATGCCTCATCCTCCTAAATAGCTAGGACTGCAGTATAGGTGGATACCACTATGCTCAGGTAATTTTTAAATTTTGGTAGAGACAGGGTCTTACTATGTTGCCCAGGCTATTCTTGAACTCCTGGCCTCGGGTAATCCTCTCTCAAAGTGCTGGGATTGCAGGCATGAACCACCACATCTCACATTTTTCTCCTAATTCTCATCAGTTTTTATCATACATTAAAATATAGAAAATAATGCATCTGAAACAAATTTGGTGCATCTGAGATTCTTGTTGTCTTTTATGAGAGACACTCATATGCACTGTATTTCCCTTTACAAACTGGAAATGTGACATATATTAGTTTAAAGATACATTTTACCTATTGTGTTGAAGTAAATGTCACAATTTATTTTTATAAGGAAATCAAGAAACGAATATTCAAATTTTCTGGTGCACTTTGCAGATATAAACCTTTTACCATGATTTGCCACTTAAATCCACGTGGCACTAGATTCCCAGCACTGATAGTCACTTCTACAAATAGCACCTGGTATTTTCCAACACCAACAACCGATTCTCCAGTTCTCTGGACACCAATTAGGTGTTCAGCAATTTGATTCAATTCTGATATGACCTGGAGTTAGAGCAGATCCCACAGGTTAAGGGCTCAGTCTCAGAACACTGCTGTCACTTCAGATACCAGTCTCAAGTCCCAGGCCACCTATAACTTCTGACCAGCTTTTAAAAAGGGCATTTTCGTGACCCCCTCCTCAGGCTTGTAATTTACTAGAATGGCTCACAGAATTCAGGAACACACTTTACTTAGGTTTTATTATCAAGTAAATTATATAAAAAATTGCATAAACAATATAAAATATAAAAAAAATCTATAAATTATATAAAATAAATTGCAGAGCAGCCAAATGGAAGAGATGGGTAGGTAAGGTATTGAGGCATTACAGGAAGATGAGACCCAACGGAGAAAAAGAGAACCCAAACATCACGTTTATAAGAGGAAGAGTTTTATTTACTAGCCGTGAACTTATTATGGTATAGAAAAATTCCAAATGGCCACACTCCCTGGCTGCCTTGGTCTTTTCCTTTATATCGACACTCAAAAAGTTCCACCCCACAGGTACCCTTCTCATTGGCCAACTTGAATCAAGTGGGAGGTGCTATTCCAGCCCCTATGGAACTGGATTTCGCAGAACTTGGAAATTTCCAAGTTCCAGGAAGTTAAGTTTACAAATATCCAAGAGCTGAGTCACCACGGAGAGGACCTTGCAGGTATATCCTTGTGGTCTCCTTAAGAAGACCTGTTCTTCTAGACTTTACCCTTCTCGGGTATCCTCTCTCATTCTCCCCTTTGAGACTCCAATATATTTTAAATTTGGGGTCTCAATATCAGCTTGTTTCTGCAGGTGCCGAAATTAATTACTTTTTAGCACTGAGGTTTTAGGGACTGTGACTCTTTTTGGGTTCTTTACTCAGGCCTTAATAGTACCGTGGTGGTGGGCTAATATACATACGAGTTTTTACTTTTCCCAGTGACATTTTTCCCCCCTTTTCCCAAAGTCCAAAGTTCAATTAAGACAAGTCCCTTGAGGAGTTTCCTCAGGCTTCAGCCATGGGTTCTTGGGTATCCTCTCTCAGAGGGAGTAGATCACAGAGATTTATGCCTTTTGGTATGCAGTCCTCCCAGCATTTTAATATGTTCACCAACCTGGAAGCTCTGAACCTCATTGTTCAAGAATTTATTTATTTATTTATTTATTTATTTATTTATTTATTTTGAGACAGAGGCTCACTCTGTTGCCTAGGCAAAGTTCCATGGCATCTTAGTTCACAGCAACCTCAAACTCTTGGGCTCAAGCAATCCCCTTTGCGTCAGCCTCCACAGGACAGGCTAATTTTTCTATTTTTAGTAGAGACAGGGTCTCACTCTTGCTTAGGCTGGTCTTCAACTTCTGAGCTCAAGTGATTCTCCTGCTTTGGACTCCCAGAGTGCTAGTATTACAGGTATGAGCCACCGCACTGGGCCCGTTCAAGAATTTTTATGGAGCTCAATCTCCAGCCTTTCAGCTCCATTTCCCAGAGTTTAGTAGATGGGGTTGAAAAGTTATACCCTCAATCTTCTCTTGGCCTTTCTAGTGATTGGTTCTATCCTGAGGCTATCTACTGGCCCCACCCTAAGTTACTTTATTAGCAGAAATTCTGGTCTGATCTGGGTAGGCTCATTATGAATAACAAAAGTTAACTCCTGTCACTCAAGAAATTCCATGGATTTCAGTTCTGTGCCTAGAACAGGGACAAAGACCAAATATATTTCCTGTTATACCACTGGCACTATGAAAGGTCTGCAAGTGACTAAGATTACCATCCATTTTAGAACTGTGAGAAACAGAGCCAGAAAAGTTTACTTAAGTTTTTGAGAAGCTAAGTGCACAGACTGTCCAAGTTACTAGAGAAGTCAAAGTGAAAACTTGAATAACCATATAAATGCACTAATATTAGCATTTGTATTTTCTCTGTAGAATATTTTAAAAATATGGAAGCATATGTTAGAAAATAGTTGTCATTCATTAAAACTACAGTATACAAACAACCTATGTATAGATATAGCTATTTTAAAAGAATTGGTGATTGGCTCGGCGCCTGTGGCTCAAGCTGCTAAGGCGCCAGCGACATACTCCTGAGCTGGCAGGTTCAAATCCAGCCCCAGCCTGCCAAACAACAACGGCTGCAACCAAAAAATAGCCAGGTATTGTGGCAGAAGCCTGTAGTCCCAGCTACTTGGGAGGTGGAGGCAGGAGAATCGCTTGAGCCCAGGAGTTGGAGGTTGCTGTGAGCTGTGGTATCACAGCACTCCACTGAGGACGACACAGTGAGACTCTGTCTCAAAAAAAAAAAAAAAGAATTGGTAATTAAAAAACTAAAGTGATCAGCATCAACTCAGAAAATCTATCAGTGGTTATTATTTGTATTATGAAAGGATTCATATAGGGTCCCTGCTATAGTCTTATTTAAGAAAGGTTTGATTTGTTGGAATGCTACTTGCCTAGAGCTTTTTAGGATCATGTCTTATGGGCACAAAGACTAGATATAGTCTTTGTCACAGTTCATACCTAATGTTTAAGGGGCTATGAAGAGCAAAACACCTCTGTCTGTGGCTTGTATCTGATCTGGGCTTAAAAGCACCCAGGTTGAGCTCCAGGGTTCTGTGATAGACCTGTCAGGAGAAGGAAGAGCCTCAGAGGGCTTATCCTTGGGAAGAGACTGTTGAGGAGCCAAGATAGTACTGATCAGGGAATTAGTTGGAAGAATAACTGAACATGACTTTTGGCGTCTCTCCATTCTAATTCAGTCTCATCATCTAGCAGATAAACCTCATTTGCCTTTAGGCTGATTCAAACGCAGAGCTGGTTTAGGCTCAAGAGAGACTGAACAAAAGTGGGCCCTCCATGTCTCTGCCCATGTGGGGCTTTGTATGTAGTCTTCATCGCAATAAGTTAGAACTGTGTGGAAAGAGAAACAGGGCTCACAAGTTGGATGATAGCATATTTAGCTAGAATTACTTTTATTTTTGTGTCATCCTCTGTTTTCCAATCCCCCCCCCCCTTTTACCACCTTGATAATACACTGGTTTGATGTTTGTATGTGTGTGAATTTTTCAGAGCTTAGATTTTTAGAGGGTGGATAGTATCTGTGTCCCATAGACTTCTCATTGCCCCAACTATGATCCTTGTTTTAGCTTATCTCTCTTTTCCTCACCCCATTGTTCTCCCAGCCACCCTGCCTTTTTCCCCCTGCTGGCCATGATTCCATGGGGAATAAAATGAGTCTTTTATATTTGCTTCCCTCTCAGTGGCTTTTCAGAACTTTACTTCTATTTCCTCAAAATGCCTGGGACTGACCCTGCAGGGATACACTGCTGAATGACCTGTTGGATGAAGGGCCTAAGCCAGAGGAGCTTTTATGGAGAACACAAGAAACCCCTACTCTTGGCTACATAGTGTTACTATATTTTTATTTTACTTATTTTATCATTTTATTTTTAAATTTCAGATTAATAGGAGAGTACATGTGATTAGGTTACATAATTTTCATGTGTATGGATATAGTTTGAGTTGTAGTTGTGTCCTTCAACCAGGAAGGTTTTTTTTTTTTTTTTTTTTTTTCCTTTGGAGACAGCATCTTTCTCTTTGTTGCCCAGCCTGGAGTGTAATGGCTCCATCAAAGCTCACTGTAACCTCAAACTCCTGATTTTGAGCTTAAGCAATTCTCCCACCTCAGCTCCCTGAGTAGTTGGACTATAGGAATGTGCCGCCATGCCTAGCTAATTATTTTTTTGTAGAGACAGGGTCTTGCTGTTTTGCCCAGATTGGTTTCAAACTCCAGGCCTCAAGTGATCCTCTTGTGGAATTATGGACATGAGAAACTATGTGGTCTCCTTGGTTGTTTTAAACTGGTGTGGATAGAAGAGATTCAGTGGTGAAGGTAAAAATTTGATTTTGCAAATGTATAATTAGTTTCATTCATTGAGAAAGTTTGCCTTTGTTGGCTCATTACATTTAGAAAATAAGCTATCATTTATATATCAGATTAATACAGTTTTTTAAATTTGGATATAGTATGAAATAGTTCAGAATTTTGTGATCATGTAATTTGTTCCTCTGGTTATTACTTTTTAAACATGTCAATTTTTCTTTCTTTCTGATACTTGACATTTGAGGGAAGGGGCCATACATCTTAAGAGTCTTGTAGTCTTACAACTGCAGTTCTCACATTTTTTTTGGTGTTAGGTACCTTTTCATATTCTTAAAAGTTGGCTGGGTGTGATGGCTCAAACCTGTAATTCTAGCACTCTGGGAAGCCAAGGCAGGTGGATTGCTTGAGCTCATGAGTTCAAGACCAGCCTGAACAATAAGTGAGACCCTATCTCTACTAAAAATCGAAAAAAAATGAGGCAGGAAGATCACTTGAGCCCAGGAGTTGGAGGTTACTGTGAGCTATGATGCCATGGCACTCTACCTAGGACAATAGCTTGAGATTCTGTCCCCTTGCCCCCCCTAAAAAGTTATTGAGCACCCCAAGGAATTATTTTTTGTTTGTTTTTAAGTTTAAGTTATTTTTTTTCTTTAAGGCTAATCACATAAAGGGGGTTTTGTTTATGTTGGTCATGGCTAATATTTCTTCTATTAGAAATTAAAATAGAGTGTAATAATGTTAATGTATTTAAAAAATAATAAACTCAAGTTAACATAAATAACATTTTTAATGAAAAATAACAGAACATTTTTAAGGAAATTGTTGTAAAAAAACAATTAGAAGAGCCAAATTGTTTTATATATTTGAGAATTTGAAAATGTCTGGCATCTCAGATAGCTGGATTCTCATATGCTTCGGTATCTAGTCTATTGTGACTTACTGTTTTGCCATTGACTAATTATATTGTTGAAGTACATAAAGAAAGACCAACCTCACATAGAAGTGTGGCTGGAAAAGGGAAGAATGTGTTTTAATAGTCTTTTCAGATAATT
>NW_003852427.1:714824-717458 GCF_000181295.1 Otolemur garnettii
AGAGCCTCAAGCTATCCCCCTGGGTAGAGTGCTATGGCATCACAGCTCACAGCAACCTCCAACTCCTGGGCTCAAGCAAGTCTCCTGCCTCAGCCTCCCAGGTAGCTGGGACTACAGGCACCCACCACAATCCCTGGCTATTTTTTGGTTGCGGCTGTCATTGTTGTTTTTGGTGGGCCCGGGCTGGATTCAAACCCGCCACCTTAGGTATATGTGGCTGGCGCCTTAGCCACTTGAGCCACAGATGCTTAGCCCATGTATGGTTTTGACTCTATGAATTCATTGAAAGGTTCTCAAGGATCTCCATGTCCCTGGGCCACCTTTTGAGAACTGCTGTCTTAGAGACTGGAAGAGATCTTGAAGATTAACACAGGCGCATCTCTCTCCTGGGCTGGAATAAAAGGATTAAAGTTGAGGGAGAACTGATTTGACCAGAGTCATGCAGCTGATCACCTATAGGACTGTGGCTGGAATTTAGATTTCTTAGCTGTTTCTAGAAGCACTAGAAACAGACATGTGTGCTTTGTGTTAATTTCCTGGGCCATACTCCGTGGAGAGCTTTTGGAGAGAGTTGTCTCCTGTTGGAGTCTTGAATATGTTTGTTCACTTTACCTTTCTTATTTTGTCTTAAGGTCCAAATTGCCAAAAGTCTCATCTTTCTAAGTAAAATATGTTGAGCCATGTCAGTTTAGCTCTTTGGCTGCTTTGAGTGTATCTAACTGTGTTTTTAAGTGGCTGATATACTTAAAAGGCATCTGGACTACATGGAAATTTGAAGTACACTTTGGATATGAATGGAGCAGTGCGTTTTCTTTCCAGGAAAAGTGTTTTGTTTTGTTTTGAGACAGAATCTTACTTTGTCACCCTCGGGAGAGTTCCGTGGTGTCACAGCTCACAGTAACCTCCAGCTCTTGGTTTTAGGTGATTCTCTTGCCTCAGCCTCCCAAGTAGCTGGGACTGCAGGCACCCGCCACAGCGCCTGGCTATTTTTTGTTGCAGTTTGGCCAGGGCTGATGGGTTTGAACCCATCACCCTTGATATATGGGGCCAGTGCCCTACTCACTGAGCCACAGGTGCTGCCCTAGGAAAAAAAGTGTTTTAAAGTAATTTTAGCTATCTACAGAGGATCTCTTAGTGGACTGGAAGAATCCTATGGGTACTCAGTGAGTACTATATGTGGATTGTATCTTTCTTTTATCTTTGAATTAAATAAATTTTTGGAGTAGTGGGTTTCTTTGGAAGGGTATTGCCCCAAAGTTTTGAATGGAATGTTTTCCTGCATTTAAAAGACCTTTCCCCTCTTGTAAATTAATGTAAATCTGGGTTTTTGTTCATATTCTTCATGAAAAAAAAGTTATGCTTGCTATGGCATTGCTTTGAGACCATTTGAAGAAATTAGTGCTACTCATGGTCACCAAAGTTAATGAGGACATGGTGGTTTGGGAAAGGATTCTTTTATTTACGAGGTAAGATCATGGTGCTGCTGAAGATCATGACAGCATCTCTGAAATTCCACGGGTAGTCCCATAGCAATTAGGCTGGGGGGCCCCACAGTCCTGTGGTTTTAGTGTGGACTCTCTAAGCATAGTCTGCTTTATGAACAAAGGCTTTGCGTGTGTGTGTGTGTTTTTACACCTCCATCCCAAACCCCCATATGTCTAAAGGCTGTGCCCAAATGGTTAATTCTGCTGATTCTTGGGCAGGTATTTATATATAGACAGGTGTCTTTTTCTTTATACTTAGCAGAGCAAGAGCAGAACAACGTTTTCTTTCACTCTCAAGATTATTCTGGGGGGCTGGATTGAGATTAGCTATGGGTTTCTTCATAAGTACAGCTTTCTTTTAGCAACCTCAGTATATTAAACTGTAGACTTGTTAACATGCTTAGAAGTTGAATATTTGCTTTTCAGAGGATTCTCTTTAGAGTTCCCTTAAATAGATAGTTTTCCAGTTTTATTAGGTTTGGTTCCCAGAATTTGCTTTGTAGGAACACAAGTCCTCATCCGGGTGTAACACATTCATAATCACTATCCCAGTTTCTCTGTGTATCTTCACTGGGAATTACAGCAGTATTGTACATGGAATAAGGAACAAAGGGGGGAGATGAATTTTTTTCCTTGTCACCTTTCCCCCCTCACTTCTGTCTAACATTTCTACTAAGAGCTAAGTTATTGAATCTGTGCTGCCTTCCCTGTATTCTGAAAGGATATATCCACATGAGGTATCTGTGCCTGTGAATAAAACCCTTAGAAACAGAAGGTAATTGTGCTCTGCTCTCCAAGACCAGCGTTTCCTTGGCAGTTTTCTCTTTGGTGCCTTTTTGAAGGAGATTAGTAACAGCAAAACTTACCCATTAAGTAGTTATTATTGTTCTAAAGAACAGAGAAGAGAGTTCAGTATATTACCTTTTTAAAGAAATTTAGTGGGCTCGGCGCCTGTGGCTCAAGTGGCTAAAGCGCCAGCCATATACACCTAAGGAGTGGGGTTCAAATCCAGCCTGGGCCCGCCAAAAACAATGACAACTGTAACCATAAAAATAACTGGGCATTGTGGTGGGCGCCTGTGGTCCCAGCTACTTGGGAGGCTGAGGCAGGAGACTCGCTTGAGCCCAGGAGTTGGAGGTTGCTGTGAGCT
>NW_003852427.1:717514-727005 GCF_000181295.1 Otolemur garnettii
GAGACTCGCTTGAGCCCAGGAGTTGGAGGTTGCTGTGAGCTATCCCCCCAGGGGGATAGCTTGAGACTCTGTCTCAAAAAAAAAAAAAAAAAAAAAGAAAAGAAAGAAAAGAAATTTAGTGGCCAGTAGGAGAGAGGGAAAGAGAAAAACTAAATTTAATGGGACTCAGGAACTCCATCACTTTCTATTCTCTTCTCTGTTATAGGTATCTAATGGCCAGGATACTATTTTAAAGTGTCTTCTGTTTTAAAACATTTTGAATAGGAGGCTGGGTAAATATCTCTCCTGTTCTCATAGTATGTGTGGTTATTGGAGGTTTAATTTTTTTCTCTTTTTTGAGACAGCATCTCATTTTGTTGCCAGGCTAGAGTGCAGTGGTGTCATCATATCTCACTGCAACCTCAGACTTCTGGGCTCAAGTGATCCTTCTGCCTCAGAAACGTCAGCCTCTTGAGTAGCTGGGATTATAGGCACGTACTACCATGCCGGGCCAATTCTTCTATTTTTTTTTTTGTAGAGATAGGGTCTTGCTCCTGCTCAGGCCAGTCTCAAATTCCTAGTCTCAAACAGTCCTCCCACTTCGGCCTCCCAAGGTGTTAAGATTACAGGTGTCAACCAGGGTGCTAGCAATGTACTTTTAATTCCTATTATTTTTAACTCTAAGAGGTCCTAAACTAGAGTTCTAGTCCAGTTTGCTTTCCCTACTCCTACCTTTTTTTATTCTCTGTTTTCTGTTCAGAAGAAGATAGAAATTATTTCAAATTGTGTTTAAACCTTAATAAGCAATTTCAGTTCTGGAATAGTTTCTGTGTTGAATAATTAGAGACTTACACTTTAGTTTTTATCCTTAAAGAGGGAGATGGGAGGAATTTAAGGATGACCTGATTGTTGTAGTTGTCTGTAGCAGTTTGTTTTATGAAAGATTATTTACCTTATTTTCTCCTCCCATTTTAATTATGAAAAGTTCCAAATGTACAGAAAAATGGAAAGAATTGGTCAGTGAATCTACAGGTTAACATCTTGCTGTATTTATCACAGAACTACTCATCTAGCCATCACTTTACCATGGTTCCCCTACCCTGCCAGAAGAAATGACTTTTATAGCTTATAGTCAAGTAATGAGAGAGAGAGAGAAGCAGACATGTACAGTGCCTGGTATAGCAGGTTGACAAATGAGGGGATACAGGTGAATAAATGAATAAAAATGAATAATCTGGGTAGGACATGCTTCTCCCTTCAGGATATAAAGACACAATTCCCAGCTAAATTCCTGACCTTTACTGTTGAGTTAGGATATAAGACTAAAGAAGGCAAAACACTTGGTTAGGTAGCTCACATACAGTCTTCAGTGAAGAATTGCAGTGTGGTCAGCATGGCTATTGGAGTTCAGAAGAGGGAATCTGATTTCAGAAGCCTGAGGCATTTGACAAAGGCTTTTTTTTTTTTGAGACAGAGTCTCACTCTGTGGCCCTGGATGTGATATATCATAGCCACAGCAACCTCAAACACTTCATGTCGAGTGATCCTCTTCCCTCAGCCTCCTGAGTAGCTGGGACTACAGGCACCTGTCACAACGCCCAGCTATGGCAAAGGTATCTTGGAAGAAATGGAGCTGTAACTGGGCTAAGAGATAGGGAAGAGCCTAAGAGCAGACATGGCCTCAGGGGCATTCTAAACTATGGGGAATCTGAGGTTCACCACATGCTTGGGAAGAGAGACAGTGATAAAGAATAAGCTGTCCACTAGAAAGTCCTGCTTTCAGGTGATTGAAGAGTAAGCTATCCTCCTCTATTTAGTGTTCCAAAGATGGACCCTGCGTTGCTTTAGGCAGAACCCATTCCTTATTTCCTGAGTATTGCCAGTCAGTCTCATTCTAGGGCTCTACCCTTGGTGCTCATGCTCATTCTGCCCAGAACACATTCCCTTTAGATGTCTGTATTGCTCTTTTGCCTTCTACTGGCCTCTGCTCACTGAGAACTTCGCTGACTCTCCTATATAAAACAGCATCTCCTCTGGCCCACATCAGTCTCTAGTACTCCCTACATGCTTCACTCTGCTGCTTGCTGTGGTCTCTAACCCTAAAATAGCACCTGTGATTATAAATAGATCCTTCTTTACATAAATGTAGTTATATCCCAATAAACTCATTGTAAGTTGAAAATATAAATTGAAAATACATATAATTCACCTAAGCTACTGAACATCATAGCTCAGACTACCTTAAATGTGCTTAGGATACTTACATTGTCATCTTCTTTTGGGCAACATTATCTGACAACATAGTAAAAGAGGTATCATGATCTTGTGGTTGACTGGGAGCTTTAGCTCTCTGTAGCTGCTCAGCCTCACTACAGAGTATTACTATCTTGGGAAAAAATCAAAACTCAAAATCTGAAGTATAGTTTCTGCTGAATGTATGTCACTTTGGTACCATTGTAAAGTCAAAAAATTGTAAGTTGAACCACCATAAGTTGGATGCTATCTGTATACATATACGTGTGTATGTATAGATAGATATAGAGACTCGGTGTTCAGGAAACAGTTGATGTAGGAAGACAAGAACAAATAGGAATTCTAAGGTATATGTTTTTTGTTGCTGTTACTTAAAGATATTTTCATGTCAAAGCAGCCAAGGAAAGCTTGAGCTGGGCAGAGTCACTAAAACATGTCTCAGAACCAATGCACTCATAGGGAATATAGAGATTTGGCTATGATTAGTTTGCCTTACTAAGAAAAGGTCCAGGCAATTCATTTTAGGCATTTTTTTCTTTGAAAGATTTGTGTTTCTAAGTGAAATCCTTGATGATTCTAATGCCTCTTCTCTTCCTCCCAGGACCTCTGCAGCGGACCATGAGTTGGTAATGCCCACTGAGGACCTCTGGGAGCCATGTCAGACGAATCCGCCTCAGGGAGCGATCCAGACCTGGACCCGGACGTGGAGCTGGAGGATGCGGAAGAAGAGGAGGAGGAGGAGGAGGTGGCAGTGGAGGAGCACAACAGGGATGAGGAGGAAGACATGCTGGATGGTGAGTGGCTTTAGTGAGTGACAGAGGTTGCTTGTTTTTTCTTCTAATGGAGTTTCTATTGAAAGAGCATGGTGTTTCCAGTTGGATTTCTTAGGCCTTTCATAGCTAGAAGACATAGACTAGGAACTCATATGCCTGTTCCTAAGAAATGGATTGTTGTTCCTCCACATAAGCCTTGTTTTAGTGCTGGAAGAACCCTTAGCCCAACTTTCACAGATATGTGGACTCAGGTCCAGAGATTTGAAAGTGGAGAATATTTACTTGCATAGTCAATGGCAGAGTCCTTCTGGTAAGACTTTATAGTCTGGGGCCTATGGACCCTTCAGGTAGTTGTTAGGGGGTAACTCAGAATGGTCTGTGAATTTTCTGAAATTTTACTCATAATTCTTTATGTGTCTCCATTAGAGAATTGTCTGGGCAGAGATTCTCAGACAGGTTCATGGCTTCAGAAAGTTTACTGCATCTTCTACAGTGCTATTCTGCCTCTCTCCCCCCTCTGCTGTCTGTAAACTTCTGCTGAGAGGGGACTGCCTCTCCATAGCTTCATCCCTGTAGACACGTTCTATTTGATTTCCCAGCTCATCCCTTTCTTTGCTTCTAGTTTCTTATATTTTTGGAGATAAGAGTTTCCCTCTGTTGCCCAGGCTAGAGTGCTGTGGCATCACCCTAGCTCACAGGAACCTCAAACTCATGGGTTTAGGTGATCCTCCTGCCTTAGCCTCCCAAGTAGCTGGGACTGTAGGTACCCACCACAACACCCAGCTAATTTTTTATTTTTAGTGGCAATGGAGTCTCACTCAGGCTGAACTCGAACTCCTAAACTCAAGTGATCCTCCCTTGGCCTCCCAAAGTGCTAAGACTATAGATGTGAGCTGCTGTGCCCAGCCTGCTTCCAGTTTCTTGAAGTGACGTTGGACTTTTTCTTTTGCTCTGCAGTCTAATGATATGTCATCTGACCACCCTTAGGGCTTCTCAATTCCTCCCTTTTATGTTATAGAATTTAGTTATTTATAAGCTTTTTACTGTTGAGGAGTAGTTTTTATTTTTCATGACAAACCACCCTAATGGAACTGAACACTACATTAGATCATCATTACTTGAATCTGAAGGGGCCTAGGAAAATGCACTCCTGCCATGCTCCAGATTCTAGGAGGGTGCACATCCATCTTCTTTCTTCACTGATGGTATTCTTTTCAGTTCTCATTCATGCTAAAAGTTGTTATATGGCTTAGGAATCAGTTTTCCTTCCTTATTTTACCTCATATTTTGAGGTAGAGTGTCACTCTGTTGCCCAGGCTAGAATACTGTGGTGTCATGATGCCTAGCTCGCAGCTCAGACTCCTGGGTTCAAGTAAACCTTTTGCCTAAGCCTTCCAATTAGCTGAGACTACCAGCACCCAACATGTCGCCTGGCTAATTTTCTGTTTTTAGTAGAGGGTCTTGTTCTTGCTTACGTTGGTCTTGAGCTCCTCCCATCTAGGCCTCTCAGAGTGTTAGGTTTATGGGCATGAGCTATTGTGCCTGGCCAACTTTCCTTCCTTTGTACTGTCCAGAAATCACTGCTCTATTTCCACTTTATCTCTGGCAGGAAAATGACTATTTACTTTTTTAACCTCTGCTATAGCATTTGCTATTCACTGCTAGCTTATTCAGTTGGAGTTTCCCCCAATTGGTTCTATAGTTCATTTCTGTAAGGAGAAATAATGGGAGGCAGTGATGATATGAAGATGCAACAGCAGACTGTCTTACATGACTCTCATTGTTCCTAAAATGGTGGTAGGGTCTGTAGGTTTCTTTTTATCTTCTATTTTTTTTTTTTGGCTGGGGCTGGGTTTGAACCCGCCACCTCCAGCATATGAGACCAGTGCCCTACCCTTTTGAGCCACAGGTGCCACCCCTTTTTTAAAATTTTGAGATAGAGTCTTACTATGTCACCCTCAATAGAGTGCTGTGACATCACAGCAACCTTAAACTTTTAGGCTTAAGCGATTCTCTTGCCTCCGCCTTCCAAGTAGCTAGGAATATGGGTGCCCACCACAACATAACACAGTACTCCCAAAGTGCTAGAATTATAGGTGGCATCCAGAGATGATTTATTGTTATTGCCCATAAAGTTCAGAGTGATAAAAAATATTACATTAGGGCTGGGCATGAGATTACCTCACACATGTAATCTTAGCACTCTCGGAAGCTGAGGTACGTGGATCTCTTGAGCTCAGGAGTTTGAGACCAGCCTGAGCAAAGTCAGACTACGTCTCTACTAAAAAAATAGAAAAACTAGCCAGGCCTTGTGGCAGGTGCCTGTAGTCCCAGCTACTTGGGAGGCTGAGGGAAGAGTATTGCTTGAGCCCAAGAGTTTGAGACTGGTATGAGCTGTGACCACAGCACTCTACCCAGAGCTATAAAAAGAGACTACTGTCTCAAAAAAAAGAACATAAAAAAAAAATTCCAGTAGGTACTGTGTCTTTCACTTGCTCTGCTAGGATTTGTAACTTCTTGGAATTTAACTGAAGGATAATTTTATTTCCCTACTTTGTTAGAGCTACTCCCTCTCCCCTCTATTCCCAGAAATAAAGGTTATACTTCTGTTACTTGTGGCAACTCTGCTACTATTTTGCCTCTTACAGCTTTTCTGTTCCTCTCATTTTGATTACTCTGCAGTTTTGCTAAAAATCTGAGACCTGGGGTGGTGCCTGTGGCTTAAAGGAGTAGGGCGCCAGCCCCATATACCAGAGGTAGCGGGTTTAAACCCAGCCCTGGGCAAAAACTGCACACACACACAAAATCTGAGACCTGCCTATTTCTTTCTTTCTTTTTTTTTTTTTTTTTTTGAGACAGAGCCTCAAGCTGTCACCCTGGGTAGAATGCTGTGGCATTACAGCTCACAACAATCTCCACCTCCTGGGCTCAAGCAATTCTGCCTCTGCCGCTCAAGTAGCTGGGACTACTGGCGCCCGCCGTAAGGCCCAGCTATTTTCTGGTTGCAACTGTTGTTGTTTGGCGGCCCCGGGCTGGATTTGCCAGCTCAGGTGTATGTGGCTGGCTCCTTAGCCACTTGAGCCACAGGCGCCGAGCCAAGACCTGCCTATTTCTTCAGTCTTGCCCTTTCTGGCTTGCTGTCATCTCAGTTCTAATTCAGGGCAGACAGCTATTCTACAATTAGAAATTGCTATGAATAATCTATTCTTAGCTGGTATAGTGTGATAGGGTCCTTTGGTTTTCTTAGAGCAATAGTTCTTAACCTGTGATAATTTTGCCTCCTGTGGGACAGTTAACAATGGGAGGACAGTTTTGGTCATCATAACTCCTGGGATTGGGCTAGGGAAATATTGCTGACATTTTGTAGGCAGAGACCAGGGATGTTCTATAATGCATAAGAATAACTACAACCCCACCACAACAATTATCTGGTCCAAATCTTAATAGTTTTGAGACAAACAGATGTTTACAGGAACATTTAAACAGTCACAATCATATTATGTTATCCTTTTCAAAGAACTATCTTTTGGCTTTGGTGATCCCTTCTGTTGTGTTTGTTGTCTTTGTAATTGCTGCTTTATCATTTTCTTTCTTCTCTTTTGGGTTTATTTTACTTTTCTTTCAAGTTTCATAAGAAGGTGCATAGCTCATTAATATTCAGATTTGTTTTATTTTCTTTCTTTTTTTTTTTTGAGACAGAATCTCACTGTGTCACCCTTGGTAGAATGCTGTGGCATCATAGCTCATAGCAACCTCAAACTCCTGGGCTTAAGTGATTCTCTTGCCTCAGCTCCTAAGTAGCTGAGACCACAGGCACCTGCCACAAGGCCTGGCTATTTTTAGAGACGAGGTCTTGCTCTGGCCCAGGCTGGTCTCGAACCTGTGAGCTCAGGCAATCCACCTACCTTCTACCTTGCCCTCCCAAGTGCTGGGATTACAGGCATAAGCCACCTCGCCTGGCCAGATTTGTTTTCTAATACAAGCATTTAAAGCTATAAATTTACCTCTAAGCTTTAGCTCTCTCATAAGCATTTTGACATACTTTATCTTACCTAATTGTCTAATAATCTTGTGTGTTAGATAGGGTAGCTACATTTTAGAGATGATGAAACTGAGTTTCAGTTGACTTACTTCAGTGGTCCCCAGCCTTTTTGGCACAGGGACTGGTTTCAAGGAACACAATTTTTCCATGGGACAAGGGGCCAGGTGGGAGGGCAGGCATTAGATTCTCATAAGGAGCTCACAACCACGCAACCTAGATCCTTTGCATGCACAGTTTGTAGTAGGGGTCATGGTTCTGTCTGACAGGAGGTAGAGCTGAAGTGGTGATGCAAGTGATGGGGAGCTGCTGTAAATACAGATGAAGCTTTGCTTGCTTGCCCACCACCCACCTCCTATTGTGCCATCAGGTTTGTAACAGGCTATGGACCAATAGTGGTCCATAGCCTCAGGACTGGGGACTATGAGTTTAGAACATAGACTTTGGAACAAGGTCAACCATCTGATTTCAAGTATTATCTTTACTACTCATGGCTATGTGAGGCAAAGTATCCTCATCTGTATTAGAGCATGATCTTCTTTTTTCTTTTTTTTGAGACAGAGTCTCACTATGTTGCCCTTGGTACAGTGCTGTCGTGTCACAGCTTACAGCAACCTCAAACTCGGGTTTAAGCGATTCTCTTGGCTCAGCCTCCCAAGTAGCTGGGAATACAGGTGCCCACCACAGTGTCCAGTTATTATTATTATTTTTTTGATTGTAGTTGTCATTGTTGTTTGGTAGCCCTGGGTTGGGTTTGCAGCCCGGGGCTGGGTTTGAACCTGCCAGCTCCAGTGTATGTGGCTAGCACCCTAGCCACTGAGTTATAGGCGCTGGGCTTAGAGCATGATCTTAATAGGGCTGTTTTGATGACTGAATCAGTATTTGTAACACAAGTGAATAGTTGAAGAAGGATACTAAGCATTGCTGGTGGGTAGGCCCAGTGCTCCTGGGAGCAAACGTAGTGGTTGGAAAGTTGTTGGATGGCCTTTGACATGATGAGGGATGGGGTGGGTTCCATCTTAGCAGGCTGCACCACAGACTTAAAACTGGGGCTCTAGAGACCAGTTGCTGTGCCTGCCCTAACTTTAGAGTCACCCACTAATTGCTGAAGGATGTTTTAGGTATTTTTTGAATTATTTTCTGAAGTCTTCAAATGATTTTTGGTCCATTTGGGAATGGAAGTATTTTGTTGTGAATTTTTATTTGCTTTGAATTTGATGTATTTTGGCTACCCCTAGTTTTGAATGTAGTTTCTGAAACAGTGTAATAGTGTTTTTTCTGCAGCTTTATTGACAGGCACTGCAGCTTAGCAATGTTGGGCACACACTGGAATAAAAAGGAAGGAACTTAGAGAAGGCTTTCTGGAGGGCTAACCATTAAACTGAGACCTGAAAAAGAGCATGAGTTAGGATTAAGTCATTACATTCTGACATCTAACTGTCAGATAAAGAGGTGGGGAAAGAGGACAGTAGTATCAGCAAAGACCCAGAGACACATGAGACCGCTGTGCCTTTGAGGCTAGAGAGCATGGAGCAGAGGGGTGTGGGTGAAGGTGGTTGGAGGGAGGTATGTGGTGATCAGAGAGAAGGCTGGAGGTGAGCATCAGAAGAGGCCTTAAGTGGCTGGGCACAGTGGCTCATGTCTGTAACCTAGCACTCTGGGAGGCCTAGACAGGTGGATTGCCTGAACCCATAGGTTCAAGACTAGCCTGAGCTAGAGTGAGACCCCCATCTATAAAAATAGCCAGGCGTTGGGCAGTACCTGTGGCTCAAAGGAGTAGGGTGCCAGCCCTATATGCCAGAGGTGGTGGGTTCAAACCCAGCCCCAGCCAAAAACTGCAAAAAAAAAAAAAAAAGCTAGGCATGGCGGGCTCCTGTAGTCCCAGCTACTTGTGAGGCTGAGGCAAGAGAATCACTTAAGCCTGAGTTTGATGTTGCTGTGAGCTGTGACTTCACAGCACTCTACTGAGGGTGACAAAGTAAAACTCTGTCTTCAAAAAAAAGAAGATGCCTGAAGCATTTTAGGTTTTATCCTCAGGGCAGAAGGATTACTTTTGAAGTGTTTGAAAAGATCCTGGATGGGTGAATACTGATGTGATCAGATTGGAAAGCTCACTTCTTTGGAGGGGGAGCATATCAGGAGGGAGCAAAATCATGTGGAGGCTAGTGTAGGAATCCAGACCAGGTAATGGCAATGGTATAGAGAGTAGTACTAGGTTATTGAGGTATAATCTTTAGGTACAGATTCTGTGATTGGACATAAAGAAAAGAGAGGAGGCAAAGATGAGATTTTTTTTCCTCTGATGGTGACATTGTGAAGTGCAAGGTTGTGGGAAAACCACTGCTGAATGCTCTTCTAAGCTGAGAGGCTTCTAATTATTCTTTTATTTTCATCTACCAGGAAGCAAAGTTGCTATGGGGTCCCAGTTAGATACATTTTTTTTTTTT
>NW_003852427.1:727460-731916 GCF_000181295.1 Otolemur garnettii
GTAGTCCCAGCTACTTGGGAGGCAGAGGCAGAAGAATCTCTTGAGCCTAGGAGTTGGAGGTTGCTGTGAGCTGTGATGCCATGGTACCACCCAGGATGACAGCTTGAGGCTCTGTCTCAAAACAACAACAACAAACAAACAAACAAACAAACCAAAAAAAAACAACGGCCAGTCAGAGAAGGCTTTACTTGTTTTTTTTTTTATTTGACCAGAGTTTATTCTCTAGCCTTTTGCATTCACAAAGTTAACATTTAGAGTTTTGGCCAGGCCTGGTGGCTCATGCCTATAATCCTATCACGTGGGAGGCTGAGATGGGTGGGTTGCCTGAGCTTAGGAGTTTGAGACCAGCCTGAGCAAGAGCCAGACCACCATCTGTTAAAAAAAAAAAAATAGCTGGGTGTTCTGGTGGGTGCCTGTAGTACCAGTTACTTGGGAGGCTGAGGCAAGAGAATTGCTTGAGCCCAAGAGTTGGAGGTTGCTATGAACTAAGATGCCACAACATTCTACTGAGATGACCAAGTAAGACTCTGTCTCAAAGAAAAAAGAAAAAGAAAACATTTACAGTTTCATGAGATAGTTTGGAAGGCTTATGACATGCATTAGTTTATTATTTTGCCAAGTGTTGGCTTAAAATAATGTTTGCTTTAATGCTTCTCAGCTTTTTGGCTAAGAGCAAGTATAAACCATGTTTATTTTAGGCTGCGGTGTGGGGATTTGTAATTTAATTCTGCCTTACATACCATCTACTTTTCAACCTATTCTATTCTCAACTCCTGAATCAGAAATTCTTATCATCGTTAAGGTTCTGAAGGGGTCGTTTAAAATTTTCAGTTATACTTGAATGCATTTTGTGGAGGAAATTAATAATTAATGTGCTAAGCAGTATTCTCTAATTTGGGGATTTTTTTTTTTTTGACACAAAGTCTCATTTTGTTGCCCTCGGTAGAGAGCTGTGGCAACATAGCTTACGTGTAACCTCCAACTCTTGGGCTTAAGCGATTCTCTTGCCTCAGCCTCCCAACTAGCTGGGACTATAGGCACTCGCCACAATGCCTGGCTGTTTTTAGAGATGGGGTCTCACTCTTGCTCAGACTGGTTTTGAACTCCTAAGCTCAAAACCATTCACCTCAGCCTCCTAAAGTGCTAGGATTACAGGTGTGAGCCAGCGCACCTGGCCTAGTTTGGGGATTCTGCAATTATTTCAGACTTCTTACTTGCCTCTTGTGCTTTCCCAGCATGGTATCTTCTGATTCTCTGCCTGTAAACCCAAGTCTTTGTTCATAGCCTTTCTCAACCACTTTTCTTTTTTTTGGTTTTGGTGGATTGTAGCTTCAGTGCTTCCAAGTGTTCACTAGTAGAAGAGAAAATAAATTGAGCAATGTTGATTGCCATGCATCCCCTACGACTGGTTACTCACGTGCTGTTGTTTGTTCATGGGACCAGTTTTTTGTCTTTTCTCTTAGGGTAACAGACATAGTAGTAATAAATTTTGGAGGATTGGCTGGGCACAGTGGTTCATGCCCAAAATTTTAGCACTTCAAGATGCTGAAGTGAGAGAATCCCTTGAGTAAAGGAATTCGAGACTAGCCCTAACAGGAATGAGACCTGCTTTCTACAAAAAATAAAAACATTAGCTAGGTGCAGTGGTGCATGCCTGTATCCCAGCTATACTTGGGAGGCTGAGGCAGGGGGATTTCTTGAATCTAGGAGTTTGAGGTTGCTTTGATCTATGACGATGCCACTGCACTCTAGCTAGGGCAACAGAGTGTGAAACCCTGTCTCCAAAAAAAAGGTTATTGGAGGTTTTTTTTTTGAGGATTAATACTTTAGTGTGTATACCCAAGTCCTCTCTCAAATAAAAGAATCAGAATGAAATATTGATGTTTCTCTTTGCAGTGGGATGAGCATAGCTCACCATAGCCTTGAACTCCTTGGCTCAAATAATTTTCCTGCCTTACCCTTGTAATCACTGGGATTTTAGGCACAAGCTACTAGGCCCAGCTGCTCACTCCTTAAAGTGTATTGGGAGGCATTGAGCTTAGGTGAAAGCAGGGTTTTGTGTTTTGTGCACTAAAATGCTATTTGGGGCAAAACTTACTGGCTTAACTAAAATGCAAAGGATTCAAGAATCTTGTTATAGTGGTAGATCAGAACCAGTTCAAAAACCTTTAGGGTTGTGAGCCTGCCCAGATGGTGTTCATTAGGTCATGGGACAGCCATGTGAAACTCTGGGTCCTGAGCTCCAGCATGCCATGGGCCCTGGGGAGAAAGGTCTTGTGCGTTTGGTAACTGGTAAAAAAAGTTGCTAGTTCCACTGTCAGGGTCATGTGGCCATCTTGAGTCTACTGTTCTTAATTAGCCTCAGCACCCTGGGTTCTGCCGGTTTTGTCCTGTTGAAGCTGAGTCTGTTCTGATTGGTGATAGAAAGATAACAAGATACTAAGTCTTAAATGATCCTGGTAATGTATTCAGCAGCATCCTGCAGTGTATTCCTAAATTTTGCAGTTGTACTTGGAGGAATGGGTGTTTCCAGTAATCTGGGAACTACCAGAGTATCAACTTTAAATATAGGCCTGAGTTTTTAGAGGGCATTCCTGATACAAAATGTGGGGAAAAGATGGGCAGTACTTACAGCCTTCTGATTTCCTCTCTCTCTCTCTCTCTTTTTTATTTTTTTGAGGCAGGCCCTTACTTTTTTGTCTGGGCTACAATGCAATGACATTGTCATAGCTCACTACAACCAGACTTCTGGGCTTAAGTGATCCTCTTGCCTCAGCCTTCTGAGGAGCTGGGACTACAGAGGTGTGCCACTGCACCAGCTAGTTTTTCTATTTTTTGTAGAGATAGCAAGGGTATGGGTGGGGAATGTCCTGCTCTTGCTCAGGCTGATCTCAAACTCCTGATCTCAAGTAATCTTCCCGTCTGGGCCTCAGAGTGCTAGGATTACAGGTGTGAGCCACTGAACCCTGTTTGGTTTTCCTTTCTTGTCATGGCCAACCACACATGGGTCCCTAGAAAGGAGATTATGTGTGAAAGCACCAAATCCTAGCCCCTGGACCATCAGGGAAAGGTGGGATTGTATGTGATAGAAAGATTTGTATGCTATTCTGTACCTCTGCCACCATTTAAAATGTATTTCTAGGAGGGAGAATGTGTGTGATTCCAAACACAATGTGGTGTCTTAGCCCAGAGGGAAGGGCCACAGTTCCCTGAGGTAGCAAACAGGCTTGTCTCTTTATTCTTTAAAAATCTTTACTTTGGAGGTGCAGAGGTTCCTTTTGCCCCTCCAACTCTCAGCTCTCAGGCTTACTGGATATAGTAGGAGTTTGCCATCTGGACATCCTTATGAAAGGCTGCCAATTAGTGCCCTTAAGAAGGTCAGAAAACCCAAGGTGGATTGAGATGGCCTTTATACTAGCTCCAGCCCTGATAACCTCTTTGTAGTTATATGAAATTAGGCAATTGCAGCATCTTACCATTTTATTCCTTGTAGTACTTAATGGCAGGAGGAAGTACTGGTCCTTTAGTGATCCCGAAGTTTTAGGAATAATATGCTTAAGTCTTTAATTCTATTTTTGTTTGCTTGGATTACTGATACTTTGAGAAGTAAATAAGAAAACATTTTATTGTCTCTGTTCCTATTCAGATTTCTAGCCCATTCCTTTTTTTTTTTTTTTAAAGAGACAGTCTTACTTTATCACCATTGGTAGAGTGTTGGAGGAGAACCTCCAACTCCTGGACTTAGGTAATTCTCTTGTTTCAGCCTCCCGAGTAGCTGGGACTACATGCACCCACCACAACGCCTGGCTTTTTGTTTTTGTTGTTGTTGCAGTTTGGCCAGGGCTGGGTTCAGATCCGCCTCACCCTTGGTATATGGGGTCGGCACCCTACCCACTGAGCCACAGGTGCCGCCCTAGCCCATTCCTTAAAAAAAAATCTTTCCTTGAGAGATGAGAGATACTTGGAGATAAAATTGTAAAGGGAGCTCTTGAATGGCCAAACTGTTATCACTTGAGTCCTTTCGTAGAGTCTAGAAGAAGGGCTATGCCCATCCTGGAAGCTAGCCTCCAGTGGGTCCTCAGGGGTGGAGGATCATCTGTTTGTTGCCCTTAAATGAGCTGCAGCCATTTCCAGAGGGGACCCAGATCTCTTCATGTTCTGATCCCTGGTCAGTGGAGTGTCCCTTCGTTAATGTGTGGTGATGGCCAAATGTGGGGATGCTTCTGGAATTCTGGGGGTTGGAAGGAATGGGGGAAATCAAGCTAAATGTGATTCAGCATTAATGTTTGGCATAAGGACTTCAGTTAAAGGAAAAATAAAAGTAGTGGATCTTTTCTCATGGCTGATGGAATAATGAAGTTGGATGATTGGAGAAAGTGGGGGAATATTTTGAGTATGAGTTCAGATTTCTGAAGCAGCAATGTGATTTTTGGATATTTGAGATAATTTTTTTTTT
>NW_003852427.1:732302-733620 GCF_000181295.1 Otolemur garnettii
AGGTGTATGTGGCTGGCACCTTAGCCGGTTGAGCTATAGGCACCGAGCCAATTCTTTGTTATTGTAAGTAAAACCTAGTCTGTGGCATATCTTTTAATTTTGTTCATTACCTTCTTCATCATAAAAAAAGAAACCTGTAATTTTATTGCAGTCAGTTTTAAGTAGTCTTTTTTGTTGTTTGATGATTATTTCACGAGTGAAAACGAGGACATAAAGACAGACAAACTTTAAAGGTGAGAATGTAGTTTTCATCAATGTCTTCAGATTTAATTTGGATTAAAAATTGTTTGTCTTTGTGAAATTCTTCTAGATATTACCCTGTCTATAAGATTTTAGTAGAACCAAGCAAGTACTTTATATGCTTTTATAACTCTTTGTATGTTACTTAGAAATTAAACTAAAATCCGTCAAGTTACAAGACTTAGTCTTTTTTCTTCGTTCTACTTCCTTGGAAGTTCCCACATTGAGAACACTGTAATTCTTGCCTATGGTTGCAAAGGTGGCCAAAAATCTTCATCATGATGCTGAACAAGTTAAAATTAAATCTGTCTGCAGCATAGGCCTAGAATTTCAGATGGGTTGAAAGATGTGTAGTTGTGTTTATGAATGATTGTATTTTTATTTTTTTCTATTTATTTATTGTTTTTGAGACAGAGATTCATTATGTTGTCCTGGGTAGAGTGCTGTGGCATCACAGCTCACAGCAACCTCAAATTCTTGGGCTTAAGCGATTCTCTTGCTTCAGTCTCCCAAGTAGCTGGGACTACAGTCACCCACCACAACGCCTGGCTATTTTTTTTTATTGTAGTTGTCATTGTTGCTTAGCTGGCCTGGGCTGGGTTTGAACTTGCTGCCTCCCATGCATGTGGCTGGTGCCCAAAGCCAGAATGATTGTATTTTTAGCCTTGATTCTGCTAAAGCAGTAACTCTCAAGGAGAGTGGTTTTGCCCTTGAAGGGACATTTCGGAGTGTCTGGAGATAGTTTTGGTTGTCACAATCAGCAAGGTGTGACTGGAATCTAGTATTGGAAAGGTGCTACTGGAATCTAGTGGATAGAGGCCAGGGATACTGCTAAATAGCCTACTGTGCATAGGGTAACCTCCCATGTCAAAGTGTTATCCAGACTAAAATATTAGTAGTGCTGAGGTTGAGAAACTGTGTAGCATTGAAATCTTTAAAAATGATTTGCAGTTATTCTCCTCCTGTGTGAGAGCTGGGTGGGAAGGCTGATCATTTCTTTTCGTCATATCTTAGGTTATTTCTTGAATAGTCAGAATAGTATCTGTCTCTTTGTTCACAGATCTCTTTTTTTTTTTTT
>NW_003852427.1:733997-736127 GCF_000181295.1 Otolemur garnettii
CATCACAGCTCACAGCAACCTCCAACTCCTGGGCTTAAGCGATTCTCCTGTCTCTGCCTCCCAAGTAACTGGGACTACAGGCGCCTGCCACAATGCCAGACTATTTTTTGGTTGCAGCCATCATTGTTGTTTGGTGGGCCCAGGTTGAATTTGAACCTGCCAGCTCAGGTGTATGTGGCTGGCACCTTAGCTGCTTGAGCCACAGGCAATGAGCCTTGGCGATTCTCTTGCCTCCAGTTTTCTATTTTTAGTAGAGACAGAGTATCAATTTTGGTTAGGCTGGTCTTGAACTCATGAGCTCAAGCAATCGATACACCTTGGCCTCCCAGAGTGCTAGGATTATAGGTGTGAGCCACCGTGCCTGGCTCTCCAAAGATAACATTTAATTTAGAATCCGCTGGTGCTTTTACATATTAATGCTATGAAGATTTTTTTCTTCCCAGAGAGTAACTGTGATGATTGTTTTTCTCCTAAACTGGCTTTCATGACTACTCTGAAGGTGAATCACATTTTGGTTTGCATGAATTTTCAAGTTATTTAGACCTATGGCAAATATGTTTACTTTCTGTGACATAAAGAGAGAAATCTTGATCCGCAGAAAACATCAATGTGTGATTGCAGATGATAAACAAACATACTGAATATGATCTAATATGCCTCAGTTTTATTTGTGTGTGTGTATGTATATACACATAACAATCTCCAAGTTATAAACATCTGACTAATATTTGACTCCCACATAAAAACAGAGGCTATTACAGGTAGTAGGCAAATATACCTGTTCCAGCTTACAAATTCAGTTTAAGAACAAACCTACAGAACTTACCTAATCTGTTAGCCGGGGACTGCCTGTATATATGTATTTTTTGAGACAGGGTCTTATTCTGTTTCCCAGGGTGGAGTACAGTGGCATTATCATAACTCACTGCTGCCTTGAACTCCTGAGCTCAGGAGACTAAGAACTGCCTTAGTCTCTTGAGTAGCTGGGACTAAAGGCACATGCCACCACGCCTGGCTAATCTTTTAATTTTTTCATAGAGATGGGGTCCTGCTGTGTTGGCCAGGCTGACATTCATATATATTTTACTCTAATGGAAATAGTTAAAAAAAATTCACTTAAAAATTATTTGTTGAATATCTGTTATATGGCAGGTGTTTTTATTAGGCATTAGAGATACCGTGGTGAATAAGACAGAATCTCCGCCTTCAAAGAACTACATTCTAGAAGGGGGTACAAGTGTCCAGTCTGTTTGCTAACATAACTTCAGATCTTGATAAGAACTATGTAGACATTGGCCAGGCATCCTGGCTCACACCTATAATTCTAGCTCTTTGGGAGGCTGAGGCAGGGTGGGAGGATTGCTTAAAGTCAGGAGTTCAGTACTAGTCTAAGCAAGAACAATACCCTGTCTCTACAAAAAGCAGAAAAAAATTAGCCAGGTGTGGTAGTGCACACCTATAGTTCCAGATACTCAGGAAGCTGAGGCAGAAGATCACTTGAGCTCAGGACTTTGAGGTTGCTATGAGTCAGGCTGATGCCACTGTACTGTAGCCCCAGTGGCAGAGAGAGACTCTTAAAAAAAAAAAGGATAAATAAGAGCTATGTGTAGGTAATAAAGGAATGAGCCACAGTAGTATGGAGGAAGGACCTATTTTAGTTAGTCAGGAGGGTCTCTAAGGAGGAAGCATTGGTGCTTATCTGTTCAAAGTATCAACTTTTTGTTATTGTTTTTTATTTCAGGTTAATGTAAGGGTATAAAAAACTAGGTTACAATATTTGCATATATTATTAGGTAGAGTCCCTCTTGTAGTTGTGTACCACACCCATAAGGTATGCCAGTACTCTTACATTGTGTCCATTAAGTGAGAGCACACCAGCTTGGCACCTGTGCTCAGTGTTTAGGGCATTGGCCACATACACTGGGGCTGGCAGGTTCGAACCTGGTCTGGGCCTGCTAAACAACAATGACAATTGCAACAACAACAACAACAACAAAAATAGACGGGCATTGTGGTGGGTGTCTGTAGTCCCGGCTACTTGGGAAGCTGAGGCAAGAGAATTGCTTAAGCCCAGGAATTTTTTTTTTTTTTTTAGGTGAGCTGTGACGCCACACCACTCTACCGAGGGGG
>NW_003852427.1:736453-738829 GCF_000181295.1 Otolemur garnettii
AAAAAAAAAAGTGAGAGCACACCAATCCCCTTCCCTCTCCTCCCTCCCTCATTCTCCCTCTCCCCTACTTGAATTGAATTGAATTTTTCTCTTATGTGGGCATGTATTGGATTGTCTGCTGGCTTCATATTAGTGTCAAGTATATTAGATATTTGCTATTCCATTCTTGCGGTACTTTACCAAGAATGTGTTTCAATTCCATCTACATTAATAGAAAAGAAGTAAAGTCTTCACCTTTTTAATGGTTACATAGTATTCCATGGTGTGTGTGTGGGTGTGTGTGTGTGTGTGTGTGTGTATACACCACAGTTTGTTAATCCATTCCTGGGTTGATGGGCATTTAGGTTGTTTCCATGTCCTGGTGATTGTAAATTGATTTGCAATAAACAATCTATCATAAATGTCCTTATGATAAATGATTTTTTTTTCTTCTGGGTAGACAGCAAGTAATAGGACTGTAGGATCAAATGGGAGGTCTAATTTGAGTTCTTGGGGATTCTCCATACTTTTTTCCAAAAAGCCTATATTACTTTTCAGTCCCACCAACAGTGTAAAAGTGTTTCCTTTTCTCCATATCTATGCCAGCATCTGCAACTTTGGGACTTTGTGCTGTGGACCATTTTCACTGGGGTTAGGTGATATCTCAGGGTGGTTTTTTTTTTCTCTTTAGACAGAGACTCACTGTGTTGCACTGGGTAGAGTGATGTTATGTCACAGCTCACAGTACCCTCTAACTCCTGGACTTAGGTGATTCTCTTGCCTCAGCCTCCCAAGTAGCTGGGACTACAGGCACCCCCCACAACACCTGGCTATTTTTTTGTTGCAGTTTGGCCGGGGCCAGGTTTGAACCCGCCACCCTCGGTGTCTGGGGCCAGCGCCCTACTCACTAAACCACAGGTGCCGCCCATGTAGCAAGCATCTTTACTCCCAGCTACGCAGGAGACTGAGGAAGGAGAATTGCTTGAACCCAAGAGTTTGAGATTGTAGTGAGTGAGACTGACTGTGATGCCACAGTACTCTAGCTTGGGCAACAGAGAGATGCTCTCTCAAAAAAAAAAAAAAAGAAAAGAAAAAAAGTTATTATTTAGTATTATTTTAGTAATTAGTATTATTGTAACTTTTTTGGCAACAAATTTTTTTTTTAAATTTTGCTATTTTCTTTTTTCATGGAGACAGAGTCTTACTTTGTGACCCTCAGTGGAGTACTGTGGAATCATAGCTCACAGCAACCTCCACCAACCCCTGGGTCCTTGGGTTAAGTGATTCTCTAGCCTCAGCCTCCCAAGTAGCTGGGATTATAGGCGCCTGCCAGAACGCCTGGCAATTACTTGGTAGAGGCAGGGTCTCACTCTGGCTCATATGCTGGTCTCAAACCTCTGATTACAGGCGTGAGCCACCACGCCCGCTGCAACAAATTTTTAATTCCATGTTTTTGTTTGTCTGAAAATATTTTAATAGAGTCTAATTCTGTTGCCCTGTCTAGAGTACCATGGCATTAGCCTAGTTTGCCACAGCTTCAAACTCCTGGGTTCAAGCGATTCTCCTGCCTTAGCCCCTCAAGTAGCTGGTGCTACAGGCATCTGCTGCTATAATGCCCAGGTAATTTTTCTGTTTTTATTACAGGTAGGGTCTTACTGTTGCTCAGGCTAGTCTTGAAATCTTGAGCTCTAGGGGCCCTTCTGCCTTAGCCTTCCATTTTGCTAGGATTACAAGCATGAGCCATCACCCACAGCTTATTTTTTAACACACCGTCTTGCTCTGTCACCTGGGATAGAGTGCCAAGGCCTCAGTAGAGTTCACAGCAATCTCAAATCCTGGGCTCAAATAATCCTCCTTCCTGAGCCTTCTGAGTAGCTGGGACTATAGGCCCTGGCTATAATGCCCACTTAACATTTCTGTTTTTTATAGTGATAGGGTCTTGTGCTTGCTTAGGCTGGTCTTGAACTCCCGAGCTCAAGGGATCCTCTTACCTCAGCCTCCCAGAGTGCTGGGATTACAAGCATGAGCCACTGTACCTGACCCAAGCCAACTTTGTGTGTGTGTGTGTGTGTGTTAATATACATGTAACATAAAATTACTATTTTAACCCTTTCTCCCTTTTTTCTTCAGACAGAGTCTCACTTTGTTGCTTTCAGTAGAGTGCTGTGCCATCATAGCTCACAGCAACCTCAAACTCTTGGGCTCAAGCGATGATCTTGCCTCAGCCTCCCAAGTAGCTGGGACTACAGGTGCCCACCACAACGCTTGGTTAATTTTTGCTTTAGTTGTTTAGCTGGCGTGGGCCCGGTTCGAACCCGCCACCCTTGGTGTATGTGGTTGGCGCCATTACCAATATGCTACAGGCACTGAGCCAGTTGTCTTTTTTTTTTTTTTTTT
>NW_003852427.1:739352-764142 GCF_000181295.1 Otolemur garnettii
AAAAAATTATGAATTTTTTATTATGGAAAATCTCAAACATAATTAAAAATAGAAACAATGGTAATGTGAACTCTTTTTCCATTACTCTGTTCAGTAGTTGTGAATATGGAGTCAGTCTTGCTTCATCTGTTTCCCCAAACACTAGATTATTTGGAAGCTCATCCTTAACGTTGCAACTTCACGTGTATAAATACTTCAGAGTGTATTTATTATATTCTCTTTTTTTTTCTTTTTGAGACAGAGCCTCAAGCTGTCCCCCTGGGTATAATGATGTGGCATCAAAGCTCACAGCAACCTCCAACTCCTGGGCTCAAGCGAGTCTCCTGTCTCTGCCTCCCAAGTAGCTGGGACCACAGGTGCCTGCCACAATGCCAGGCTATTTTTTGGTTGCAGTCGTCACTGTTGGTTGGAGGGCCTGGGCTGGATTCGAACCCGCCACCTTAGGTGTATGTGGCTGACACCTTAGGTGTATGTGGCTGACGCCTTAGCCGCTTGAGCCACAGGCTTTATAGTTCTCTAAAATATAAAGTCCTGGCTCGGTGCCTGTAGCTCAGTGGTTAGGGCGCTGGCCACATACGCGGGGTTTGGTGGGTTCAAACCCAGCCAGGGCCTGCTAAAACCACAGTGACAACTGGGTGGCACCAACTCCCTTGAGCCCAGGAGTTGGAGGTTGCTGTGAGTTTTGATGCCACATCACTCTACCCAGGGGGACAGCTTGAGGCTTCTGTCTCAAAAAATAAATAAATAAATAAAAAATATAAAGTCCTAAAGAAAGAAAAAGGCAACAGGCCAGTTGTGGTGGCATGTCTGTAGTTCCACCTACAGACATGTGACAAGAAGATTGCTTGAGACTAGGAATTCAAGTCCAGCCTGGGTAACATAGCAAGATACTGTCTTTTAAAAGCAATATTAACAAAATACACTATCATTATTGTATTATGCCACTTTAATTTCTTTAAAACTGTGGTTCATTATATCAAATATTCAGATAATCCTAATTATCTTTAAAAATTATTTCTACCATTTATTTAAATCTTCACATGGCCCACATTTAGTTGATGTCTTTTTTTTTTTGAGACAGAGTTTAACTCTGTCATCCTCAGTAGAGTGCTATGGTGTCACAGTTCACAGCAACTTCAAACTCTTGGGCTCAAGTGATTCTCTTGCCTCAGCCTGCCGAGTAGCTGAGACTACAATGCACCTATCCCAATGCCTGGCTATGTTTTAGAGATGGGGTCTCGCTCTTACTCAGGCTGGTTTCCAACTCCTGAGCTCAAGCAATCTACCCGCCTTGCCTCCCAGAGTGCTGGGATTACAGGTGTGAGCCGCTGCACCCAGCCCACCCAGTTGCTTTTAAGATAGGGGTCTTAATCTTGCTCAGGCTGGTCTCTAATTCATGAACTCAAGCAGTCTACCTGCCTCCGCCTCCCAGAGTAGTAGATATCTTTTAAATCTCTTTAATCTAGGGTGGCACCTGTGGCTCAAAGGCGTAAGGTGCCAGCCCCGTATGCCAGAGATGGCGGGTTCAAAACCTAGCTCTGGCCAAAAAAAAAAAACTGCACACACACAAAAGAAATCTCTTTAGTCTATAATCTTTTTCTCCTTTTTTCATTTTTTTCCTTTCAATCTCCTTGTAGAATGATTCATTTGGTATGTAGTTTTTGCACATTCTAGATTTTGCTGATTACATTTCTGTGGTTTTATTTGACATGTTCTTTGCCCTCTGTATTTCTATAAACTCAGAGTGAGATCTTAAGTTGTATTCAGCTCCTGGTGCAGGGTTTTGGGCACACATGTTTTGTAAGGTTGTGGGGTGTGGATCTTACTGCATCCATCAGGAGAATCATGGTGAGACTTGGAGTTCACTGATTTTTTTTTTTTTTTTGAGACAGTCTCACTATGTCACCTTCAGTAGAGTGCTGTGAAGTCACAGCTCACAGCAACCTCCAATTCCTGGGCTTAAGTGATTCTCTTGCCTCAGCCCCCCAGGTAGCTGGGACTATAGGTACCCATCATAGCACCTGGCTATTTTTGTGTTGCCAGTTGTCATTGTTGTTCAGCTGACCCTGGCTGGGCTCGAACCCGCCAGCCTCAGTGCATGTGGCTGGTGCTGTAACCACTGTGCTATGGGCACTGAGCCTACTGATCTTTTTTACACGGGGGGAGGAAGAAGAGAAGAAAGCCCAAAAAAGGGCCTTGAAAGTGTTAGCACCTTGTACCCTCATTAAATAAAACGTAGGAGTTTATCTTTCAAAGCTACTTGTTTGTCTAGTCAAATTTGTGGTGGTTGTGTTTATAACTTATTCCCAAGAAGCTTATGTAAGTGTTCCACAGTATTTATATAACTCTAGCAATTACTGCTCACAGCTGGGTCATGTGAAGGAGAAAGTTCAGGAGTATTTGTGCCTGGGTAGGATTCTGTGGTTCTGAATTAGGACAATAAGAGCCACTGACTTATATTTTATTTTATTATATTATTATTATTATTTTAGAGACAGAGTCTCACTTTGTTGCCCTCAGTAGGGTGCTATGGCGTTACAGCTCACAGCAACCTCCAGCTCTCGGGCTTAGGCAATTCTCTTGCCTCAGCCTCCTGAGTAGCTGGGACTACAGGTGCCTGCCACAACGCCCCGGCTATTTTTCTGTTGCAGTTTGGCCAGGGCCAGGTTTGAACCCACCACCCTCCATATATGGGGCCAGTGCCGTACTCACTGAGTCACAGTTGCTGCCCGTGACAGCCACTGACTTTTATTTTTTTTTTTGAGACAGAGCCTCAAGCTGAGCCCCTGGGTAGAGTGCCATGGCTTACTACTCACAGCAACCTCCAACTCCTGGGCTCAAGCGAGTCTCCTGCCTCAGCCTCCCAAGTAGCTGGGACCACAGGCACCCGCCACAACGCCAGGCTATTTTTTGGTTACAGCAATTATTGTTGTTTGGCGGGCCCGGGCTGGATTCGAACCTGCCACCTTAGGTATATGTGGCTGGCGCCTTAGCCGCTTGAGCCACAGGCGCCAAGCCAGAGAGCCACTGACTTTTAAGCCACATAGATACCTATTTGTATTTGTTGTCTGTCAAAGCACTTGTTTCTCTACTTCATTGTTGAACTTTCTCTCCTTTTTCTCCATAGTTATTGGTGGGTTATATTTTAGAATTTTAGGCAGGACTATTTTTTGAAAGTTTATTTTGCCTAGGCTATGAATTCATATGATTCACTATTCAGAAAGTACAAAAAAAAGAGTGTATGGTGAAAAGTTACATTTTAACTTAGGGAAAACTTTATATTATTTCTGAAATAACAGCTTTATTATTAAGAAGGGTACAAGTCAAATTAATCAAGTATTGAATACAAATGTCTTAATACTGTGATTAAGTAAATGAGGGAAAGCTATGTTAATTAGTAGGGTGTAAGCATTCCAATTTGTACAAATAATCAACACATTAAATCCCACATAGGCATAAATGTATTCATGATCTATGTATATTTGACTTAATAAAAAAATAGTTTTTTTAAGAAGTGGCATATATTGTAACATTGTGTAAAAACCAGAAAATTCATAATCTTCATGAAGTAGCAAAGAAGTACTTGAAAAACACTGATTTACACAACAATGAACTTTACATATTAGCACATCTGTAAATAAACTAAAGCCCTTTAACAAGCAAAAGGTAATTGTTGAACCTAGAGGCTGAAGACTCATTCAAAGAATCCTGAGAGTTAAGGAGCTGGCTTAGATTTGTATCATCTGTGTAAAGAACAGGGATAAACCTGTGTCTGAAGTAAAGGTACACGAGAAGTATGTATACCGTGCCTGATTATTTTAAAATCACTGCTTGGCCACATTCAACCCTATGCCAGAAAGGCGTTCACAACCAAGACTCATTAAGTTGGAATGAGTGTTTGATAGTGAATCTGGTCTGTGATATTGAAAATCAGCAGGTTCTATTTTTTCTACTCCCAGGAACAGTCCAGTCTGTGAGGTAGAAGCCAGAACAAGGAAATATAAAAGTTGGCAATTAAAGGCAAAAAACAAAAAATGTCCCTACTGCCCAACAGATCAGTTTCAAGTCCCTTGGCCTGACATTCAAGACTTGCCCTCTATATTCTAGCTCTGTGCTATCTGCCTACTCTCTAACCTTGCTTCCAACTATTCCTCTGAGTGGTTGCTCAATAAATTTGCTTCTGAAATAGAAACAAAACAAAACAAAAAAGACCAGGAGAGCACCAAAGATCATTATCAGAATTAAGCCAGAGGACCCGGCAAAACATTAAGTTGAAGTGTTCCATCCCAGCTTCCAGGTATAGTTATATAGGCCATGTTGCAGTACTGGTGGAAGTGGTCATTTAGCAATGGATATCTCCTTTTGGAGAGTCTACTGTTCAATCAGGTGTTTTGTTTGGGAGGAGGAATTTGGTGGTCTCCCCTTTTAGGAGGGAACAATTTAGGGCTGTAAAGAGAAAGGTGACAGCAGTGTTAAATGAAAATGCTGTGAAGGTTTAGCTCTTTTGAGGGGTCGGAGTGTGTGGGTGTGTGTGGGACAGCTACAGATGTAGAACTTAACTCTGAAGCTTCTGTCTTAGATTTTGCTTCTTCAGCAGGTAGAATATGTCTATATTCTCAGTGCTTCTTACTACCCTGTGCTCTATTTTCTTTGGGAGGCCTTTGTAAAAGACCTTCTCTGGATCCAGTGGCAATAGAGAAGAAAGTGTGATGTTTTATCCTCTTGTTCATGTTAGTGATATTGTACTGTCCTATCATGAGCATTTCTTGTCTGATACCCCCTTCCTTGGCCATTTCCCCTTTGCTTTTTAAGCAAAGTCTATCTACGTGAAACCTTCAGTGGTCCTTCAGTATGAGGATTAGAGAAGGTGCTGCCAGTGCTACTGCAGGGGACTGAACAACTCTGGGCTTCCAAGTGTGAGTGTTTGTACACACACATCCACTCTCCCCTTTTACAATAACCATCTTAGCTTCCCCTCTCCACCCAAACAGTAGGACAGTAGAAAGTAGAATGCTAGGAAGAAGAGGCTATAGGATAGTCTCCTTCAGGATAGGGGTTGACTTCTATACCAACATTCAGAGAAAGATTTTGGATCCTCACCTGAGTCTGTTTTGGACAAGGAGCTCCTGGAAAGAGACAGGGAAGTGGTTTTGGGTTGGAAGGTCCTTCCTGCTGCTGCTTTGCTTATTTCATTTTAGCCAATATTGAACTGTATGTATTTTCCAACCATTCTATCTTGTTTAAGGCTATCTGCCTTTTGGTATGATTTTGTATCTGCCTCTACTACTCTTTCCTTCTTTATTAGCTAGTGCCTACCCATTCTATTACACCAAACCCAGGTCTTACTTTTCCCAAGGATTCACCCCATGCCCAGTCCAAGGTAAGGCAGGATTAGGTATCCTTTTCCTAAGTAGTATTATTCTTAGGCACACAGCATACTGCATATGTGTATGAGGTCAGACAATTAAGTTTATGAAGACATCCTAGAAAAAAGTGCTACATACCTCATTGCTGACTGTCACTACAGTCACCTTCTAAGTGTTCCTCTTGGCCATAGGGTAACCATAGTGATAGTTAGCAATGAGATATGCTACATTTTTTCTAGGATGAGTTTGTGAACTTAATTGTCAGACTCCCATTTGTGTTTTTCCATATGGTCCATTCCATAGTGCCTTGGCACAGGGCCTGGTACTAGTAAGATGCACAAATATGTATTTGAAAGACCATGTGACTCTGAAGAGCTTGGCGACATGAGCAGGAGCCTTAGGAGGCTTTAGGATAGTCCTCTTCAGAATAGGGCTGAAGCCAGGGCAACAACAAGGCTCAGGGATAGAGAGGCAGGAGCCCTCTGGCTCTTCTGCCCAGATGGTGAGCAGCACAAGAATCCCAGGTCAGGGTGGATCTCTAGGGCCAAATCAGTGTTTTCCAGATGCCAAGCTCTTCTACTGGCTCATAAGTTGAGGCAGGGGGACAGGTGCTAGTCTGAGACCTCAGCTGTGGTGCTCCCAGAGCTCCCTCCTCCACCCTCTGACTTGTGCTGGACCATCCAGATCAGCTCTGGGCTGAGTCTAGAACAGGACACTTGGTGGACTGGTTCCCATATTGGTGGCTCTCTCCCACAGGAGAGACAATAGTGGTTAGTTCATGGTAGCCTCATGCAGAGAGGTTTAAAATGACAAAGTATAGTCTATAACCCTATGTAGTGTGTGTGTATAAGAAACACTAATTTTCTGAAAACAAAAGTGACATTTGCACATTGTCATTTCTGCTTCCTTCTTTGCTTTGTAATTTCTGATCTTTGATGAAAATATATAGGTGAGGTTTGAGTTCTTCACCCAAATAAATATTGCCACCCAGCGTGGCTGCCCAAGGCCCCAGAACTTTGTGTGCTCCTGGACCATTCATTGTGGTTGGGAGTATGGAGTTCCATGGAGTTAGGCATACTAGTGTTTGAGGAATAGTATCTTCCGTGAGAGCACTATTAAGTCCCTATTTTATAGGTATGAAAACTATGGCTCAGAGAACTTGGGCCCATGAATGTAGATTACAGGATTCAAAGACAGGACTATTGAACCACAAAGCCCATGCTCGTGGTCAGTTCTGTTTAAATTTCAGGGTTTCACTGTCTCATATTTAGAAGGAGAGGAACAAAATTTACCTTGTAAAGTTATTATTAGAGAAGAAAGAGATGATGCAAAAAACTAAACCCATAAACAGTAGAAGTCATAGTGAAAGAGGCAGCTGTTTTATATATAGTGTTTACAATATGCCAGGCATTGTTTTAGTTCTTTATTTAGGCTCCCTCATATAATTATCATTATAACCCTTTGTGGTTACTTCAGTTTTTCCCTTTTTATAACCAGTGAACAGAAAGATATAATACAGGGCATAGCTGGAGTTCATACCCTAGCAGTCTGGATCCACTGTCTACATTGGCACCCTTAACACCCTGTCAGCTCTTAGGAAACAATAATTTCCAACTCCATGCTGTTCTTGAATCTGGCATCAGTAGGAAAGGGACCATACTTTACACCCTGTTATCTCTTAGGAAACATTAGTTTCCAATTCCATGCTGTTCTTGAATGTGGTATCACTGTAAAGGAAACCATAATGAACCTCCAATGGTAATATGGCAAGGAGGAGGCTATATTGAGCTAGAGAATGTGAACAGTAAGAGAATGTCTAGAATACACCTGATTCTCTGTCTGATTCAGCCACTGACTGGTGAGATAGCCAATATTCTTTATTGGTGGCTCAGTGCATAGTATGATGACTTGTGGTACATTTTTCAGCTTACGGACATGAGCTTACTCATTCACTCATCGGGATTTAATGATAGGCTCAGCGTCTATAGCACAGTGGTTATGGTGCCAGCCACATACATTGAGGGTGGCAGGTTTGAAACTGGCCTGGGCCAGCTAAACAATAATGACAGCTGCAACAAAAAATAGCTGGGCATTGTGGTGGGCAGACCCAGCTACTTGGGAGGCTGAGGCAAGAGAATGACTTGAGCCCAAGAGTTTGAGGTTACTATGAGCTGTGATGTATGGCACTCTACTGAGGGCAACAAAGAGACAATCTATCTCAAAAAAAAAAAAAAAGATTTAATAATAACCTTATCTGGCTTTTCTAAAGCCTCTACGGTAGAATGTTTCTTATCCGTTAGGTACTTGAGTCCATATTGATATTAAAAAATTATGGAATAAATAAATAAATAGGGCCAGATGCAGTGACTCACATCTCTAATCCTAGTACTCTGGCAGACTGAGGCGGAAGGATCCCTTGAGCTCAGGAGTTTGAGACCAGCCTGAGCAAGAATGAGATACTGTCTCTACTAAAAATAGAAACACTAACCAGGCATTGTGGTGGGTCCCAGCTCTTCTGGAGGCTGAAGCAGGACTGAGGCAGTGAGATTCTGTCCTAAGACAGACAGACAGATCGATTGATCAATTGATCGATAGGCTGAGGCAGAACTTCTGTCTTAGGAGAGGTAGATAGATAGATGGAGAGATAGATAGATGAATGAATGGAATAACTATCTCTTACAGAAAAATTTCAAATAATGGATTTGGAAGGAAAGAGGAAAATAAAAAATTACCATTAATGCCAGGTATGGGGCGGCACCTGTGGCTTAGTGGGTAGGGCACCGGCCCCATATGCCGGATGGCAGGTTCAAACCCGGCCTTGGCCAAACTGCAACAAAAATATAGCTGGGTGTTGTGGCGGGCGCCTGTAGTCCTAGCTACTTGGGAGGCTGAGGCAAGAGAATTGCCTAAGCCCAAGAGCTGGAGGTTGCTGTGAGTATGACGCCACGGCATTCTGCTGAGGGTGACAGAGTGAGACTCTGTCTATAAAAAAACCCCAAAATGCCAGGTAGGACCCGCTGATGAATACCTAAAATTAGTGGGTAAAACTTTTAAGAAAGGATATTTCTCCCAGAGAAACAGCTGGCAGGCAGGCGGGAAGGAAGGAGGGAGGGAGGGAGGGAGGAAGGAAAGAAGGAGGCAGGCAGGAAGGAAGGATTGAAAGATATTGGTATAGCCTCAAAGTTTCTCTCCTCAAATATTGTTTTTTTGTAATTTTAGCATATGTTTAGAAATATGCTTAATTCTCTTCCCCATGAATGTGGGATGGGCTTAGTCATTTGGTTCTAATGAATAAAATATGGAAAGGGAAAAATAGTAATTCTACAATGGAGAAACTTAGCATCTACCACTTTAACCAAGTGATCAGAGTATGCCGGGTAAGATGTGATTGCAATATTCTCCCCCCAAAAAACCATAATCCCAGTCTAATCATGAGAAAACTTAGCACAAACTCAAATTGGGTGGTAGTCTATGAAACATTTGACCAGGGTTAGTCAAATGTTTTTTGACTTTTGAAAAAAGTGTCATGGTCACTAGAGATAAGAATAGACTGAGGAATTGCCATAGTTTAAGGAAGACTAAGGAGATATAGCAATTAAATGCAACATGTTATCCTGGATGGGGTCTTATAATAGAAAAAAATATTAGTAGAAAACTGATGAAATCCAAATAAAGTCTGTAGTTAAAAGCAAACAAAAAAATCACCACAAAACCCCTAATCCTTAGTCCTTCCTACCTGAGAGCCAAATGGCATTGCCTAGAGCACCTCAGTTTCAGCATTTATGTTGTAGTTTTGAATTCCTCTTACCTTTGGCAAAGACCTTTTGGGTGTGTAGTGACAGTGTCTGGGAGATGCTGATGGATTTGGGGAGAAGCTTACAGGCTGTATGAGCTTACATAGCCTTATGTGGCCTGGTCAGCCAGTGAACAGAATGCTACTGAGCAGACTGAGGAGAGGAGTATGCATGTGGATCCTCTCACTGAAACCCCAGTCCTTGCTTGTGTTTGATGCCACAGATGACATTTTGTCTGCTCGGAATCCTTCCCCCCCATCTCTAAGGTATTACCTTTAAACATTATGCTTATCTTTGAATACTTCACTTACATTTTACCTCCCATATAATTCCTATATGATCCTCACATATAATAGTGTCCTTCATATTCTTTTGACCCTAACACAATTTTTTTTTTTTTTTTTTTTTTGTGAGACAGAGGAGATAAGAGTTTCACTTTGATGCCCTCAGTAGAGGGCTATGGCGTCACAGCTCACAGCAATCTCAAACTCTTAGGCTTAAGTGATTCTCTTTGCCTCAGCCTCCCAAGTAGCTGGGACTATAGATGCCCACCACAACACCCCGCTCTTTTTTTTGTTGTAGTTGTCATTATTGTTTAGCAGGCCTGGGCTGGGTTCGAACCCACCAGTCCCAGTGTATGCAGCCAGCACCCTAACCATTTGGCTGTGGACGCCAAGCCAACCCTAACACAGTTATTCTTGGTTTAGTTAATTACTTCTGGCTGAAAAAATGTCTTAAACCTTTAAGTTCTTTAGGTCTGGTGACTTGCCCTTCTATGATATTTAGCACATCTTGCCATGTTGTGTCTATGTTTGTGTACATGCCCTATTTCCCTAACTAGAACATAAACTTGTTGAAGGGAAGGAGTCTTACAAATAAATATCCCTTGAAGCATCTAGGGCAGTGCTTGCCATATTGTAAAGCTTCATCAAATGGTTGATAAGTTGAAGGAGTGAATACTTTCTTTTCATTAACACTAGTCAAATGTAATGGGGGGGGGGAGAAGAGTAGAACAAGGAGAGATGAATCTGTAACTGACAGTGAATGATCAATTGAAATAACTCACTACCTTTGGACAACCACATGAATGCTTTAAGACAGGGGTCCTCAAACTTTTAAAACAGGGGGCAAGTTCACTGTCCCTCAGACCGTTGGAGGGCCGGACTGTGGGCCCCAGGATGAGTCGACTGCTAAGCAGAACAGGCAGCAGCTGCAAAAACACTTGGCGGGCTGGATAAATGTCCTAGGCAGGCTGCGTGTGGCCCACGGCCCATAGTTTGAGGACGCCTGCTTTAAGACATTGAAAAGAAGAATATTCTCCCTGTTGGTGAACGAGAGGTGAAGGGACTTGCTTAGAGTCACATAGCTGAATATAAGCTGTATTTGGAAGTGAGCTGCTCAAACTCTGTCCCTTGTTAAGCTTTCTAAGGGCTTGAAGTCTTCCTCATTCTGATTATAGTGCTAAACTGTAGTTGATGACTGTCATTTATACTGAGCCTTTTCTGGGCCAGGCTTGGTTCTAGGCATGCATACTATTTAGTCCTCATAGTAGCTCCGAAGCAGTCAGGTGAGGTGACTCACCTCTGTAATCCTAGCACTTTGGGAGGACAATGTGGGTGGATCACTTGAGCTCAGGAGTTTGAGACCAGCCTGAGCAAGAATGAGACTCCCCTCTCTAGCAAAAATAGCCAGGCGTTGTGGTGGGTGCCTATTCTTCCAGCTACTCAGAAGCCTGAGGCAAGAGGATCGCTTAAGCCCAAGAGTTTGAGGTTCTGTGAGCTATGACAGCACATAACTCTATTAAGGGCAACAGTGAAACTCTGTTTCAAAATAAAAGAAAAAATTGGCTCCACGCCTGCGGCTCAAGCAGCTAAAGTGCCAGCCACATACACCTGAGCTGGTGGGATCGAATCCAGCCCAGGCCTGCCAAACAATAATGATGGCTGCAACCAAAAAATAGCCAGGCGTTGTGGCAGGCACCAGCTACTTGGGAGGCGGAGGCAAGAGAACCGCTTGAGCCCAGGAGTTGGAGGTTGCTGTGAGCTATGATGCCACAGCACTCTACCCAGGGTGACAGCTTGAGGCTCTGTCTCAAAAAAAAGCAATAGCTCCAAAGTGTGAGTATTACTACCCTTATTATATAGATACAGCTACTGAAGTTCAGAGAGGTATAAGTAATATACCTTAGATTACCAGCTAATAAGTTGCTAAGGGGCAGTGCTTTGTGGCTCAGTGAGTAGAGAGGAGGCCCCATATACTGAGGGTGGCAGGTTCGAACCTGGCCCCGGCCAAACTGCAACAAAAAATAGCTGGGCATTGTGGCGGGCACCTGTAGTCCCAGCTACTCAGGAGGCTGAGGTAAGATAATCACCTAAGCCCAAAGTTTCTGTGAGCTGTGATGCTACGGCACTCTACCAAGGGCAACAAAGTAAGACTCTCTCAAAAAAAAAAGAAAATAATAATAATATTTAAGTTGTTGAACTGAGATTTGAATGCAACATCCATTTCCCCCTGCCCAGAAGTCATTCTCTTTCCCCTTGCTTTTTCAGACCCATCCCTGGAAAGCATGTGTGGCACTGAAAATGTCCAGCTGGGGGAAGATGGGCAGCAGCCACCACGGTGCACTTCAACTACCTCATCTCAGTCTGAGCCTTCAGAGCAGCTTAGGTGCCACCAAGGCAAGAGCCTAGCCTCCGAGGACCCCAAAAAGAAGAGAGCTCAGAAGCCCTCTCACATGAGGAGAAACATACGGTGAGCTGTGCCCTGGGTAAGAGGAGAGGAGAGGGAATACAGGCAGTCCCTGAGTTACAAACATCTGACTGATGTACAACTCACACTTATGAACAGAGGCGATTATAGGTAATCGGTAAATGTACCTGTTTCACTTTACATACAAATTCAACTTAAGAACAAACCTACAGGACTTTTATTGTTCATAACCCAGGGGCTGCCTGTAGAAGTATTATCCTCATCTTAAGCTATCATAGCAGAAGGACTGGTTTGGGCAGTAGAGTCCTCTCTCCAAAAGGAGAAAAGTGCCAGCTGTGTGCCCTCATTACTAATGAAGCCATAGCTCAGAACTACTGGATCTAGACTGTCAGAGGGTACAGAAGGGCCTTGACTATCTATAGGGAGAATCTAGCACTCTGGAGTTCCTGGGTGGCAGCCCAAGAATGATAGAGTGCTCTTAGTTGGACTTTGTTTCCTCCTTTATTTTTGCTTATGTCTCAAAACAAGAGAATGTCTTCAAAAGTTGAATTCTTATCTTCTTAGAATTTAACTTCAGATGGTGGGGGATTGTCTGCCAAAATAGGCTTTGTCCTTGAGTCAAAAGATGAGCAAATGTGAATCTCTAACAGTCATTTGTTTTATCAAGTAACAACGTGTACCACTGAAAGGAGTTAAATGATATCTTTTCCTATTTCCACTTTTTTTTTTTTTTTTGAGAAAGTCTCACTATGTTGCCTGAGATAGAGTATCATGGCCCAGCAACTTCAAATTCTTGGGCTTAAGCAATTCTCTTGCTTTAGCCTCCTGAGTAGCTGAGACTACAGGTGCCCACCACAATGCCTGCTATTTTTTTGTTGCAGTTGTCATTTAACAGGACTTGGCTGGGTTTGAACCAACCAGCCCTAATGTATGTGGCTGGCACTTTAACCACTGAGCTATGAGCACCGAGCCTGTTTTTTTTTTTTTTTTGAGACAAGAGTCTCAAGTTGTCGCCTTGGGTAGAATGCCGTGACATTATAGCTCATGGCAACCTCCAACTCTTAGGCTTAAGCGATCTTCTTGCCTCTGTATTTCTATTTTAATAGAGACAAGGTTTTGCTTTTGCTCAGGCTGGTCTTGAACTCATGAGCTCAAATGATTCTCCTGCTTTGGCCTCCCAGAGGGCTAGCTAGGATTACAGGTGTGAACCACTATGCCCAGCCACACTTTTTTCTTTTTTTTTTAACATGACAGATTGAAAGTAGTGCTCTAAGTTTGGAAATAAGGATGTAGAATCCCTTTACTCCTAGTTTCTTTTCCTTGTGACAAATCAGTTTTTGATACTACTTTGTGAATATTATTCTGTTCTACTCAATATCTGTTATGTGGGCTCAGTGCCTGTGGCTCAAGTGGCTAAGGCACCAGCCACATACACCTAAGGTGGTGGGTTTGAATCCAGCCCGGGCCTGCCAAACAACAGTGATGGCTGCAACCAAAAAATAGCCAGGTGTTGTGGCGGGCACCTGTGGTCTCAGCTACTTGGGAGGCGGAGGCAGGAGACTCGCTTGAGCCCAGGAGTTGGAAGTTGCTGTGAGCTGTGATGCCATGGCACTCTACCCAGGGTGACAGCTTGAGGCTCTGTCTCAAAAAAAAAAATATCTGTTATGTGTAGAACTGAATTGGTAGGGACATCTTTTAGGGAGTTAAATAATATGAAAAGTATGTTAGCCCAGAATAATCTTAGCTTGATACCCTTTCTTTCTCCCTTCTCCTTCTTCTCCTCCTTCTCCTCCCTCCCCTTCCTTTTTCTCCCCCCTCCCCCTCTTCTTCTCTTGTCTTCTCTTTTCTCTTATTTTCTTAAGACAGAGTTTCACTCTGTTGCCCTGGGTAAAGTGTTATGGCATCATAGCTCATAGCAACTGAGCTTAAGCAATCCACCTGCCTTGGCTTCCCAGAGTGCTAGGATTATAGGCGTGGCCACCATGCCCAGCCTCCTTTTTTTCTTTAAAAAAACAAAAACAAAAAACGACTAACTTGTTTGATTGCAAGTAGGTTAAAAAAAGAAGAAAACAACAACAAACACTGCATAGGCATAGTGGGCATAGCCTCTCCTCTCACCTCAGTTCTCTGAGATTACTAATAGTGATTTCCCTCTGTAGCTTACTATTACATTGCCCAAATCTTAAATGAACCCAAATGCTCTCTCTTGTTTGAATGTTTAGGAAGCTACTCCGTGAGGATCAATTGGAGCCAGTTACCAAAGCAGCACAGCAAGAAGAGTTGGAAAGAAGGAAGCGTCTGGAGCAGCAGAGGAAAGATTATGCAGCCCCCATTCCCACCGTTCCCCTGGAGTTCCTCCCAGGTAAGCAGTAGAGGTGTTAGGGAGGCCCTAGGCATGCACAGTGGTCAAAGACAGATCTGGAATAAGACTCAGCCCTCTCAGGAATCCATTAAAGTCGTTCAGCTTCTTGAGAGTACATAACTAGAGGAAACTCATTTAAAAAGTTAAGATGGATTTGGACTTCTTTTTTTTTTTGAGACAGAGTCTCACTATGTCATCCTTGGAGAGTTCTGTGGTGTCATAGTTCACAGCAACCTCAAACTCTTGAGCGTAAGCAATTTTCTTGCCTTAGCCTCCCAGGTAGCTGGGACTACAGGCACCTGCCACAGGCACCTGGCTATTTTTTGGTACAGTTGTCATGGTTGGTTAGCTGGCCTGGGCCAGGTTCGGGGCCAGGTTCGGGGCAGGTTTGAACCCGCCAGCTTCGGTGTATGTGGCTGGTGCTGTAACCACTGTGCTACAAGTGCTGAGCTGGATTTGGACTTTTTCCTCATGACTTTGGATTTTAACACTTCAAGGGATTAGGATCTTTTTGAGTGGTCAAGTGGATAACAAGAAGTAAAAACCAGTAGAGAAAGTGAATTTTTCAAGAAGGCTAAGGTTTTTATTTTATTTTATTTTATTTTTTTGCAGTTTTGGCCAGGGCCAGGCTTGAACCTGCCACCCTCAGTATATGAGGCCAGCGCTCTATTCCTTGAGCCACAGGCACTGCCCTAAGGTTTTTTGTTGTTGTTGTTGTTTTGAGACAAAGTTTCATTTTGTTGCCCTTGGTAGAGTGCTATGGTGTCACAGCTCACAGCAACCTCCAACTCTTGGGGTTAAGCAATATTCTTGCCTCAGCCTCCCAGTAGCTGGGACTACAGGTGCCTACCACAACACCTGTCTATGTTTTGAGACAAGGTCTTCCTCTGGCTCAGGCTGGTCTTGAACTCCTGAGTTCAGATAGTTTACCCACTTTGGCCTCCCAGAGTGGTAGGATTACAGGTGTGAGCCACCACAACCTAAGGTTTTTGAGATATGGTCTGTTTCTCTTCTCAGTGGAAACTCCCTATGAGAGCAATAAAGGAAAAAGGATGATGAATCGTTGGGAAAATAGGTTAGAGCTAAACGTAGTCTTGACATTACCTTCCATTTTTCTTTTCCTAGAGGAAATTGTCTTAAGAGCAAGTGATGGTCCCCAGGTGCCTTCTCGGGGCTTGACCCAGGAAGTCATTTGTTTGGATAGTAGCAGTGGCAGTGAGGATGAAAAAAGCAGTCACGATGGTAAGATTGAGCCAGGGGTACTTCCCTTTTTTCTTCTGACCATATTCATCCTGAGATTGGCGCTATACCCTTGAAAAGACTTTAGTTCTTCCTCCTTCAGTCTGGGGCCTGGTTTTGATAAATTTCCCTGAGTCTGTCTCTTCTGTTTTACTTTGTCTTAACTTAAAGCTGGAAGAGAGAAATAATAACAATCAAAATTTTTGTAAGTGAGGACAAGTTCTAACTTTAAATTTCTATGGTTTTTTGCTCTGGCAATGAGCAATAAATTATTTCTGCTCCCTGGGTTTTTGCTTTTGTTTTTGTTTTTACTATATCAGAGGTGATTGAACTGAGCTCTGGAGAGGAGGACACTCTACACATTGTGGACAGCAGTGAGTCTGTCAGCGAGGAGGATGAGGAGGAAGAGAAGGGTGGCACACATGTAAATGATGTCTTAAACCAGCGTGACGCTCTTGGGCGGGTTCTTGTCAACCTGAACCACCCTCCAGAGGAGGAGAATGTCTTTTTGGCCCCACAGTTGGCACAGGTTGTAAAACCTCATCAGGTACAGCAAATCTGGTATCTTCTCTCACTTTCTGTTTCCTTGCTGTGGACATTGCCTGCTGTTGGTTATTAGCATCACAGCCTGTAAAGTACTTGTTTGATACCAAGATCATCTTGGAAAGGCCTGATCCATCCTAGCAGTTGATGCTTCAGGATTCCTACTGAATAAGAAAAGATGGGGATAGGGAAGAGATAGGCCTCAGATTTGCCCTACCATATGGGAAGCACTGGATCTCTTGGCCTAATAATTTTGAGCCTTTTCCTTTAGGATCAGCAAGATTGATTGAAATGCTCTCTGGAGAGCAGTGCTTTGATTAGGAAGGTGGTGTTATTTGTTAGTGGTACCAGAAGAAGATGGGAAAGTCAGAATCAAGAGGGACTTTGAAATAGGAGGATGCAGAGTAGTTTGTGTTGATCTGGGGTACCTGGAATCAGGAACAGTTAGTGAAGGTTCCATGAAAATGATGAAGGCTGACTTAGTTTATCAACTCCTTTTTTTTTTTAAATTGATATATCATATTTGAACATATTTTGGGGATATATAATATTTTGATACATGTATACAGTGTATAATCAAATCAGGATAATTGGGATACCCATCACCTCAAACATTTGTCTTTGTGTGGGGAATGTTACAGTTCTTCTAGCTATTTTGAATATATGATAAATTGTTAACTGTAATTTCCCTACTGTACTATCTGACTGCTAGAACTTATTCCTCCTCTCTAAATGTATTAACCATCTTCTCTTCATTCCCTATTCCTTCCCAGCCTCTGGTAACCACTGTTCTACTCTCTACCTCCATGAGATCTTTTTAGCTCTTACTTATGAATGAGAACTTGTGATACATGTCTTTCCATGCCTGGCTTATTTCACTTAATGTAATGACCTCTAGTTCCATCCATGTTGTTGCAAATCACAGGCTTTCCTTCTTTTTTATAGCTAAATAATATTTCATTGTGTACACATGCCACATTTTCAATTTCCCCATTGATGGATTTTTAGGTTGATTCCATACCTTGGCTATTGTAAATACTTCAGCTTAAGAGCTCTTAATAACCATAACTACTCTTTATGGAATTGGGGTACCTTGGGGTAAGCTCCCGAAGGCCAAGGGCAACCAGGCTGAATGAAAGACTCTGTCAGAAATTTAGTACTATAGATTCTTGCTTCAGATGGGACAATTGTACTAAACCAGACAAATGCTTTTCTGTTTTCTCCAAGAAGACTAGACCAGCCAGTAGACTACTCAGGGTACAGGGAAACTTCAATGGCTGTTCACAATAGCTGTTATAATGCCTGCTCATTTGTATAATTCTAATTCCAAAGTAAGTAAAGCCTTGGTCCTTGCCAGCCCCTCTGACATTTGCTTTTGTTTGTTCCTTAAAAGATTGGTGGAATCCGTTTCTTATATGATAACCTAGTGGAGTCCCTGGAGAGGTTTAAGACCAGTAGTGGCTTTGGCTGTATACTGGCCCACAGCATGGGTCTGGGGAAAACTTTACAAGTGATCTCCTTCATCGATGTCCTCTTCCGCCACACGCCAGCCAAAACAGTCCTTGCCATTGTGCCGGTAAGAGTTTTTGGAAAGGCTCCACTTAGTAACCCTTCTGAAAGGCTCGGGGCTAATACCTAAAAACCTCGATAAGCTCACCTCAAAGCTTTTTTCTTAAAAGTCTCTTTTCGGACTTGGTTTTCTGATAGGTTAATACTCTTCAGAATTGGCTGGCAGAGTTCAACATGTGGCTTCCAGCTCCTGAAGCCCTTCCAGCTGACAACAAGCCTGAAGAAGTCCAGCCTCGGTTCTTTAAAGTTCACATCTTGAACGATGAACACAAGTAGGTGGTCTGCTCTTTCCTCTCTATCTCTTTCTCTTTAGACTTCTGCCCAGGATCCAGATTTCAAGGCTGTCTGAGTATATCGCCTGTCTTGGCAGATTCCTTTTGGTTTCTTTTTTTTTCTAAGAGACAGAGTCTCATTTCTTTGCCCTCGATAGAGTGCTATAGCATCACAGCTCACAGCAGCCTCCAGTTCTTGGGCTTAGGCGATTCTCTTGCCTCAGCCTCCCAAGTAGCTGGGACTACAGGCACCTGCCACAACACTCGGCTGTTTTTTGTTGCGGTTTGGCCGGGGCTGGGTTTGAACCCGCCACCCTCAGTATATGTGCCAGTGCCCTACTCACTGAGCCACAGGTGCCACCCCATTTTGGTTTCTTTATATGCCTGTCTCTCTGTTCTTGCTACTTATTTTTTTCTCTACCTAAGTTTTCAAAAAAGCAAAAGTGGCTCGGCACCCATAGCTTAGTGAGTAGGGCGCCAGCCACATACACCAAAGCTGGCAGATTCAAGCCCAGCCCGGGCCACTGAATGACAATGACAACTGCAACCGAAAAATAGCTGGGTATTGTGGCGGGTGCCTGTAGTCCCAGCTACTTGGGACGCTGAGGCAAGAGAATCTCTTAAACCCAAGATTTTTAGGTTGCTATGAGCTGAGATGCCATGGCACTCTACTGAGGGCAACATAGTGAGACTCTGTCTCAAAAAAGAAAAGTTAAGTAGCTAGGAACGTTTCTAGAATTCAGCTTTATGATTTTTTATTATCTTACATCTTGAAAAATCTGCAGACACGGTCACATTTTCTCATACATGTAGTAACAAAATTCAACATGAATGGAACTTGCCGGGCAGCACCTATGGCTCAGTGAGTAGAGTGCCGGTCACATATACTGAAGGTGGTAGGTTCAAACCTAGCCCCAGCCAAACTGCAACAAGAACAACAACAACAAAAATAGCCAGGCGTGTGGCAGGCGCCTGTAGTCCAAGGTACTCAGAAGGCTGAGGCAAGAGAATCGCCTAAGCCCAAGAGCTGAAGGTTGCCACAGCACTCTACCAAGGGTGATGAAGTAAGACTCTTGTCTCAAAAAAAAAAAAAAAAAGAAGAAGAAGAAGAACGGAACTTTGCCTCTTCTAACTTTTTACTTAATACATTTCACTTTTCTTCTTTAAGTGCTGATTTATGGTCACTTTTTAGACAGGGTCTCACTCTAGTGAGTGGCATCATTATAGCTCAAAGCAACCTCAAACTTCTGTGTTTAAGTGATCCCCATGCCTCAGCTTCCTGAGTATCTTGAACTAGGGATATGCCCTACCACATTCAGCTATTTTTTCTATTTTTTGTAGAGATGAGGTCTTGGCTATTGCTTAGGCTGGTCTCAAACTCCTGGTCCCAAGCAATCTTCCTGTCTTGACCTCACAAAGTTCAAAGATTACAAGTATAAGCCCTATGCCCAGCTTACAGTTGACCTTTAATGGTACAACTTACAAAGCTTTGAAAGGTCCAAGCCTGTTTTTGTTTTAGATTTAAATAAAGTATCATTCATTATTTATCATTTATCTTTTTCAGTCAGAGTTTCACCCTTTGGCCCAGGCTAGAGTATCATGGCATCAGCCTAGCTCACGGCAAACTCTTAGGTTAAAGCAGTTTTCCTGGCTAAGCCTCCCACATAGCTCAGACTGTGGACATCTGCCATGATGCCCAGCTAATTTTTTAATTTTGGTAGAGACAGGGTCTTGCTCTTGAATTCCTGAGCTCCAGTGATCCTCCCCCCTTGGCCTCCCCAAGTGCTAGGATTACAGGCATGAGCCATCACACCCAGCCAGATTTAAGTAAAATTATTTATGTTTCCATGCCATCAAGTCAATCTGATTTCCAAATATTTAAAGCTATTTCTTTTCTTTTTTGGAGACAGAGTCTCTCTTTGTCTACCCCTGGTAGAGTGCCCTGACATCATAGCTCATAGCAACCTCTAACTTCTTGGGTTCAAGTGATTCTCTTGCCTCAGCCTCCCAAGTAGCTGAGACTACAGGTGCCTGCCACAACACCTGCCTATGTTTAGAGATGGGGGTCTTGCTCTAGCTCAGGGTGGTCTCTAACTCGTGAGCTCAGGTGGTCCACCCCACCTCAATTTCCCAAAGTGCTGGGATTATAGGCATGACCCGCTGTGCCTGGCTAAAGCTATTTCTTGATCCATGACATGTAGACATGCTACCTTTTCCCCTCATTGACATGGATAATTGAGAAGGTAGACTTTACTGTATTTTTTGCATAGATTGCCTTTTGTGATGTTTGGTCATGCATCTGGAAATGAGATTATGAATGACCCCATATGTGGTTGATCAACTGCTCTGTTTTCTTAGATGGTAGGACTGTTAGTCCACCTGTAGCTAATGAAATACATAAGAGCCTACATGTTTGGAAGTGGAGTGATTGTGCTGAGGATCATCTGTTCTCTGTTGCTCGGTTTCTTTGTTTGTCTGTAGGTCTTTATTCACCAGAGCCCAGGCAGGTGAACAGCAGAATGTTGCCCTTCCTTTTGTGACTGTGTTCATGAGAATAACTTGAAATGCTCCTTCAAATGTTGAATTATAGTTATGCATGTATATCCACAGGGGTTATCGTTTTCTCTTGAATTATTATATTTCTTGCTATTTAACCATCATCATTGATCCAGTCCATCCTTAGTACAATTTGTAAATCTGGGATGATGGGAAAGTCCTTGAGCAGTTGGCCTGACCTGTGCTTGCTGCCACATGAAATCTGTGGCAATAAGGAGTTATGAATGTATATCAGTACAGCTTCGATTGTCAGGAATTCTTCACGGGGAGCAGCAGAGCAATAATATTTTATTTCTATTCACCATTTTTAAAAACAACTTTGTTGAGATATGATTCCTTTCTCACAAAATTTTCTCTGTTCACTTTTGCAGGACAATGGCATCTCGTGCTAAAGTGATGGCTGATTGGGTGTCAGAGGGTGGGGTGCTGCTGATGGGGTACGAAATGTATAGACTCCTCACTCTCAAGAAATCCTTCACCACAGGTAGACCGAAGAAAACTAAAAAACGTTCTCACCCAGTCATCATTGATCTGGATGAGGAAGATCGACAGCAGGAGTTTCGGAGAGGTGGGCAGTCTATCCTGGGAATACTCCTGGTGATGTTTCAGGAAAAAAGATATACTATCTGCAGATAGCATCTAGTCAGGTGTGAAGTGCATTATTGATGCGAGTTGTCATAAACCAGAAATCCTGGTCCTCAAGATGGGCAGGACAATTTCCAGTGGTTCTCAAGAAGGTATTGCTTTCTCTTGAAGCTATACAGTTTGGTTAGGCCAGGCTACACACTGGCTTCAGGGAGACTCCTGGTCTGTCTGTCCCTTTTTCTCTCACAGAATAGTTGGAAGAGTAACCACTTTTACGACTTTCCAGAGATAGTCTGAGAAAGCATTAAGAAAATATTTATCAGCTGGGCACAATGGCTCATACCTATAGTCCTAGCATTCTGGGAGGCCAAGGCACTTGGATAGCCTGAGCCCAGGAGTTTCAGCCTGAGTAAGAACAAGACCCCATCTGTACTAAAAATAGCCAGGTGTTGTGGCTGATGCCTGTAGTCCCAGGTATTCAGATGGCTAAGTCAGGAGGATGGCTTGAGCCCAGGAGTTTGAGGTTGCTGTGAGCTAGGCTGAGGCCACAGTACTTTAGTCCAGGTAACAAAGTGAGACCTTGTCTTAAAAAAACAAATTAATTAATCAAATAAATAAAGTGCTTAAATCACTAATACAAAGACAGAAGGGCTTGTTTTTGGATTTATAAAAGGAATTTATCCTAGTTGCTTTTAGTGAAAACTATTCCTTTTATAGCTCTAGTTCTATTCCCCTTTTAAAGGGACCTTTGTTTATTTCGGGATGAAAGTTCTTAAGGGTTCAGAGGCCATTTCATTTAGTGGGTCTCTTTATCTATGAGATTATGTTTATTCTAGGTTTGCTTCTTTGGTAGAGCTGGGATGAATTTTCCATTTAACAATGACTGGAGAATAACAGTGGGAAGACCCTGTCCTTTAGCTAGCTCCTACCAGCCAGCCCTCAGATGGAGCCAAGACACTGGGAGGCTTAGGCAATTCAATGGTGAGAGCCCACTGCAGTTATAGATTATTCCATCATTTTTTTTGTTTTTGTTTTTGAGACAGGGTCTCACTTTGTCACCCTCGATAGAGTGCTGTGGCGTCACAGCTCACAGCAACTTCAAACTTTTGGGCTTAAGCAATTCTCTTGCCTCAGCCTCTCAAGTAGCTGGGACTACAGTCACCTGAAACAATGCCTGGCTATTTTTTGAGATGGGGTCTCATTCTTACTCAGGCTGGTCTTGAACCTCTCAGGCTCAGGTAGTCCACCTGCCTAGGCCTCCCAAGTGCTGTGATTATAGACATCAGCTACTGCACCCAGCCTGGATTGCCATCAGGTTTTATCCACATGTGTATTTTTTTTTTTTGGTTTGTTTGTTTATTATTCTTTTTGTAGAGACAGAGTCTCACTTTATCACCCTCGGTAGAGTACCGTGGTGTCACACAGCTCACAGCAACCTCCAACTTCTTGGCCTAGGCAATTCTCTTGCCTCAGCCTCCCAAGTAGCTGGGACTATAGGCACCCACCAGGATACCTGGCTATTTTTTTGTTGTAGTTTGGCCGTGGCTGGGTTTGAACCTGCCACCCTGGGTATATGGGGCCAGTGCCCTATCCACTGAGCCATAGGTGCTGCCTATCCACATGCGTTTTTAATCCCAGGCTGGCACTGTGTAAGATTTCTCTTTCTGTTGCCCAGTGGTCCAAACCCTAGGAATACAAGTCAGTTTTAGACTAAAAAAAAAAAAAAAATAAGGAAAGGAATGGGGGAAAAGGGATTTTTATTGCAAGAGTCAACAGCCAGGTTAGCATCACACCAAATGTGCAGGAGCTTGAATGGCTGGCTCCCTTTCACCAATGGGGGCTGACTCTTGCTTTCCTGCTTCCTTCATTTCTTCTGTCTCCTCCAGGGTGCACCCCTACTTCTCATATTATTGACTAAGAGCAGGCCCTATCACCTTCTGACTCCGGATCCTCTTCCCTCCCTAGAGTTTGAGAAGGCCTTATGCCGCCCTGGCCCTGATGTGGTGATCTGTGACGAGGGACACCGCATCAAAAACTGCCAGGCCAGCACTTCACAGGCGCTGAAGAACATTCGCTCTCGCCGCCGGGTGGTGCTGACTGGGTACCCCCTGCAGAACAATCTTATTGAATACTGGTGCATGGTAGACTTTGTGCGCCCAGACTTCCTTGGCACCCGGCAGGAGTTCAGCAACATGTTTGAACGCCCTATCCTGAATGGGCAGTGTATTGATAGCACACCTCAGGATGTCCGCCTCATGCGGTACCGGAGCCATGTCCTGCACAGTCTCCTGGAGGGCTTTGTGCAGAGGTAAGCCATCCTTAGGCACCTGTTTTCTAAATCCTCAGAGGGCCCTGGTGCAATAGCATGCCAAGGCTATTATTATGGAGGGGTTGTGGGGATGTAACATCAGGAGGCTCCTTCCTAATGGGGCAGCAGGAAAACTTTTCTCTGGGTGAATAGCTAGCAGATAATGACTAGCCACTGCTTCAGTTCTCTTAAAATTTGGCCTGTAAGTGCTTCTCTCAAAAGTAAAGACACCTATCTTACTCAGGGAAGTAAGGAGAGCTGCTATTCTGCAGACTTGGATGAAAGAATATAAGTGCTTCTAGGGGTATGGCCTTAGCAGTTTTAGCGTCTCAGTAGATGTAGCTTAGGTTTGTCTAACACAATCCTCTCATTTTCCTCGGCATGTATTGAGAAAGCTCAGAGAGGCTACCCTAAATTATGATAAGAACCTCTACTTCCCTGATCTCTGTTGCCTGGGATAGGTCACTCTGCCTCTTTGTGTTAGTTTTCCTTATTTAGATGAATTTCTTCTTCATCATTGCTGAACCACTCTACATTATTGCAAGGCCACAGTGTGTGTTCACATCTTTGAGAGGGAGGTGTTGCAAGAATCCAAGGTTCTATTTTTATCCTGCACTGACCCTGTCCTGGCGATACTACTTTACCATTTCTATCTGTTTGTCTCTATAGGAGAGGCCACACTGTGCTCAAGTTTCATCTCCCTGCAAAGGAAGAAAATGTGATTCTTGTGCGGCTCTCCAAGATCCAGCGAGATTTGTATACACAGTTCATGGATCGCTTTCGGGACTGTGGTAGTAGTGGCTGGCTGGGGCTGAACCCCCTTAAGGCTTTCTGCGTGTGCTGCAAGGTGCAGTGGGGCCACAGGGAAGATTGAGATAGGGACTAAGGATGCACATGGTCCCAAGGGAAAGTTACTCCTAGTGGGAGTCCTTGATAAAGGAAGAAAAAAGTAAGACAGGGCCACCTCAGTTCATTTCCCTGTAGGAGTGGGGGCTACAAAGAGAGATGTGCTGGTTATATGCTACTCAGAATATAATATAACTGGTGCCCCTTGTAGTTGTGCACCTCAGCTGCACAAGTCATTATAACCAACTTCATAAATCACTTTCTTTCTCACTTTTTTTTTTCTTAGAAAAGGGGGGGTGAGGGAGGAATATTGTGGGGCAGAGTCTTTGATAGATAGTCTATAGGTAGTTTAGACAAGTTATAAAGGGTATCTTTTGTTGAATGCTATATTAAATCAGATTGAGATCTCATCCTGTTATTGAGGGACCTATTTCTTTGACTTAGTATTTCTGGCTGTGTTTTCATTAGATCTATTAGGTATTATTATTATTATTTTTTGAGATAGAGCCTCAAGCTGCCCCCCTGGGTAGAGTACTGTGGCATCAAAGCTCACAGCAACCTCCAACTCCTGGGCTCAAGTGAATCTCCTGCCTCCACCTCCCAAGTAGCTGGGACTATAGGCGCCCGCCACAACACCTGGC
>NW_003852427.1:764729-779272 GCF_000181295.1 Otolemur garnettii
CCAGCTCAGGTGTATGTGGCTGGCGCCTTAGCTGCTTGAGCCACAGGCGCCGAGCCAGGTATTATTCTTGATTGACCACTGCTTTAATAAATTAGCTGAGGCCTGTGTCTGAGTACAGATGGGATTTCAAAATATGGTAGAACCTCTGGCCGGGTGTGGTGGCTCACGCCTATAATCCTAGCAAGGGAGGCCAAGGCAGGTGAATTTCCTGAGCTCATGAGTTAGAGACAAGCCTGAGCCAGAGTGAGACCTCATCTCTAAAAATAGCCAGGTATGTGGCAGGCACCTATAGTTCCAGCTACTTGGGAGGCTGCAGCAAGAGAATCGCTTAAGCCCAAGAGATTGAGGTTGCTGTGAACTGTGATGCCAGGGCATTCTACCAAGGGTGACAAAGTCAGACTCTGTCTCAAAGAAGAAAAAAAAAAGAACCTCTGTAAGTTGACCATCCAAGGGATTGTAATGAGGTGGTCAACGTAAGGAACTAGGACTACTGTAGTGATACATGTACATATATGAGGTCCATGTCAAAATCAGGTCAACTTAAGGAGGTAGTCACTGTAAGGAGGTGGTCAACTGTGGTGGTTCTACCATGTCTCCTTTGTAGCCACAATCCTAGACCAGGGCCAGGAAACTACAGCATATGTGATCTGTGACAGTGCTTCAGTGGGAATACATCCTTCCCTCCCTTTTCCTGAGCGTTCTCTACTCTTGCTAGGAATAGTTCCTGAAATGATAATAATTGGTTATCTATAAGTCAGATTCATTTGTCTATGTGAAGAGATTAGTCTTGTTTCATGTAGTAGCTGACTATAGCCAAATACTGAAACCAGAACATTCTTATTCTTTTTATTTGAATAAGAATGCAAGGCTTGTGGCAGCTTTTTTGATTATGTACCAAATACATTTGCATGATCCTTGGTATGAACTCTCACATTCATTTGTCATGGTGATCAGAGCTTGTAGTGAAGGCTCATACACAAGCTATTTTACTGTACAGGGCTTCTTGACTTCAATCTTTGATGTTAACAGTGTATACTTTGGGAGGTGTGTTTTTTAGTAAGTGCATGTTTCCAGACTCCCTGGGACAGCTTTGGAGTATTCTTTCTCCTGTGCCCCCTCTCCTTTGAACCTCAGATCTGGAATCACCCTGATGTGCTGTATGAAGCCCTTCAGAAGGAGAGCTTGGCCAATGAGCAGGACCTAGACGTGGAAGAGCTTGGCTCAGCAGGGACCAGTGCCCGCTGCCCGCCTCAGGGAACAAAAGGAAAGGGGGAGGATAACACCGTGGCTTCTCCAGTGGGAGAGGCAACCAACAGCAAATTTCTACAGGGGGTTGGCTTCAACCCTTTTCAAGAGCGCGGCAACAACATCATCACATATGAATGGGTGAGTCAAGGGGATCATTTAGTAGCTATAAACTGCTGAGAAGGGATGGTGCAAAGCCTACCTGTGAAGAGAATAAGGGTGTGCTGCCAAAGTATACTGTGTTGCCAGCATCTTTGCAGGAAATTATAAATGTGGCCAGTGAGCTGCTGCCTTGGAGGGAGAGAATTTTACTTCTAGTGTTCTGGCCTTGGACCTGCTCCAAGCTGCCTCATTTCTCTCTTGCAGGCCAAGGACCTTCTGACTAATTACCAGACTGGAGTCTTAGAGAACTCTCCTAAGATGGTACTGCTTTTCCACCTGATTGAGGAAAGTGTGAAGCTTGGGGACAAGATCCTTGTGTTTAGGTAGGAAGACAATTCCCAGTTGAGGCTGTGTGTTTATGGTAAGGAGTGACATAGCCCCAACAGAGCAAGACCAACTAGGGCTATACCAGCCTCCTTTTCTCATTCCATGCCTTTGCAACCAAGTTCTTACTGTGAGATCCTTCTTAGTTAGGCGTACTCTCTCTCTTTCTCTCAGAGTTTCTTTCAATGTGATTTCTCTACAGAGAACAATTTAGAACTTAGGCTAACATTGGAGATAGTAGTCTAATCCTTCAAACCATGATTTGTTTTTGTTCACCCTAAGAGCTAAGAATAGTTTTTATATTTTAAAAGATTGTAAAAAAAAAAATACAAAGAGTAAAAAATAAAAATGGAGTATGCAGAGTATATGTATGTGGTCTACATATTTGCTGTCCATTTACAGAAATTGTTTAGTCTAATCCCATAGTCTAATCTGTTTCTATCCTTTCCCACCTTTTTATTTTTTTTTTTTTAACTTAGTATATAAGACCAAATAAGTGATGTCATTTGTTCCAGAGTTACGTTCTCAGTCTGGCTAGAGCTTTTGACTCTCATCTAGGTCTGAGTCCCCAGGAAAACACACAAAGTAGATTACTTTTCTGTTCTAACCAGATTGTGCTCCAAAGAGAGCCAAGCCATAAGGAGCATAGTTCAGAAACCTCAGAGTGAGACCATCTACATGTAACATACTTTGAGAGGACATCAGTGATTCTATCCCAGAGGGAACCTAGTGCTTTCCTAATTTTATGGATCACTTCTAAGGAGACTGGCTCTCTACATATCTTGAAAGCAGCTGAATGATTTTCTCTCCAGTAAGACCCAGAAAATTGCTTGTGGTCCATAATCAGATCTAATGTATATTCACATGGTGTTTGTTTTAAATTTTGAAACAAAATTTATTTCAAATTTGTTTTCTGTTTGTTACTATGCATTCAGCTGAGCCCCAGAAATTTTCAATTGAGAAAATAAAAAACAGAGAGAGTATTTTTTCAGTGTTGTGATGGTAATAATAAGTATGTGGATAACTCTGCTCCCATTATATGCTAAGGAGAGTAACCTTGGTGGTTTTGCTCTTATAGGGAGTAGGCTGTGGGAGTTCCCACTGTCAGAAGGTTACATACAAGTATGGGCCTATTTGGAACAGGGTTCCCTTTGTGTCTGGGAGCCATGTGAACCAAATGTTTTCCCTTTTAGCCAAAGCCTTTCTACCTTGGCCCTCATTGAGGAATTCCTGGAAAAACGAGAAGTGCCCTGTCTGCCTGGTGCTGAGGGGCAAGGAGCACAGAAATGGGTTCGAAATGTCAGCTACTTCCGTGAGTTTATTGTTGCTTTTCTGGAGACTTGATGAAGTCTAGTCAGGGGTTTCCTTTCCTCTCTTTCTTTTTCTCTTCTCCTACTCCACTGTTCATCAGATACATGGGAATATCTGTGTTAGCCAAAGAGCAGAGGGATACTAAGAGCCAGGTATTGTGTATGAGGCTCTGTACTAGGGGCTGAGGGATTGGGAGAGATTGAGAGAATGTAGAGAAGTAGAAGGCATAGGCCTTGTCTTCATTGAGATGTGACAAATCAAGGACAAATACAAGGTAATACTAAGTGAGTTCCCTAACTGGGGTTCTAAGGAGAACAAAATCACTGTGATGAGGAGGGATGGAGAAGGCTTTTTGAAAAGTTGGGGAGAATTTGAATGTACAGAGCTAATGTGCTTTTCTAGGCAGACAGAGTGGAGTGAATACAAGCCTAGATTATGCATCTCCTATAGGGGAGCTAATATCTTTAAAAGTATAAAAATTGATTTTTTTAAGAGAATGTGAAAAAAATCCTAACTGCATAAGTCACAGTATAGAGACAGAGATATGGAATATCTGTGGTATTAAAATTTTGGTAATCATACATAATACAAATTTACATAGTAAAATTTTCCAGTCATACATGGTATGATTGGAAAAAAATGTCTGAAAAAGCTCCTTTAACGGGGTGGTATTGGAAACAAAAATGGAGAAATATTGGCCTCAGCACTGTTGACATTTGGGCCAGATAATTCTTTGTTGCAGGAGGCTATCCTATGTATTGTAGGATGTTTAGTAGTATCTCTGGTCTCTACTCACTAGATGGCAATAGCTTCCCCTAGTTTTGACAACCAAAAATATCTCTAGGCATTGCCTGATGTCCCCTGGGGAATGGGAAAGTGGAGAAATCACTCTTATTAGAACCACTGGCTTAAAGGAAGGATTTAGGTCACCTTAAGCCAGTGGTTCTCAATCTGTGGGTCATGACCCACGGGAACTATATTAAAGGCTCATGACATTAGGAAGGTTGAGAACCACTGATTTAGAGAAATGAAGGTTTAGGGGGTAGAGAGGAGACTTCCAGCACAGGTCTGGCCCAGAACTTGTGTTTACTGTGTAGGCTTGCCCAATGAGTCAGTCAGTGGTGAGCTCTGCTTGGAACTCAGATTGGAAAGGTAAGTTAGTGCTGACTGAGAGCTCCAAAACCAGACACTTAAACTGTTACTTCCTACAACTGTAGTAAGTCACTTCTTACTGTGGTATTTTCTGCCCTTAGCTTTGCCCTTTCCTTTCCTGAGGTGACAAAATGTTGCCCTTCTTCCCAATTGAAGGTTTTTTCTCTCTCCTTTGAGCTCCCAAAGACTCATGTGTCCCATACCACTGCTCCAGGTGTATTTTTTTTTTTTCTTTTACAATAAGTGCTAAACCTCAGGAACTTGTTAAAAATGCAGATTCCTGGTGGAGGAACATTAAACTCTTAGTCAAAACACAAGACTCTTTATCCTTGTGCATTCACTAGGACTCAAACAGCTGAGTCATAGAGGTCAACCTTAAGCCAGTGTTTTAGAAAGCTCTCTAGGTGATTCTTGTGCATGCTGAAGATTAAGAACTTTGGCCTTAGAATTGACCTGATATGGAGAGAAGTGTAGTTTATAATCCATATTGCATATGAGAATCACCTGGGGGTATTTTCAAATTATAGGTGCCTGGGTCTCACTACAGACCCATGGTATGTCCAGGAGTGGGATCTGAGCACTATAGTATTTCTGTTTGTTTTGTTTTGAAAACACTTTTCCCCAGAGATTTTGTTGTGTACCTCTGCTCTAATCTATCTACTTCTTATGGTTTTCCTTCCATTCTAGGGCTAGATGGTAGCACCCCTGCCTTTGAGAGGGAGCGACTCATTAATCAGTTCAATGATCCCAGCAACCTCACCACCTGGCTGTTCCTTCTTTCCACAAGGTGAGTGGATTCTGAGAGGGGTGATCAAGTGCTATGTGTTCAGGCAGTTGGCCACATGGGCAGATACCCCAAAGGCCCATCCAAGTTCCATCAGATGAGATCTGCACAGATTTGTAACTTGTTTATAATGTAAGAGAGGGGACCCCAACAGGAAATTGTATTAGCAAGGCAGTTTGTGATAGTGTCAAAGTTCTTTGAGACTTTCATTAACAATTGTTGTAATTAGTTTTTCTCTGACGAGTGTTCTGAGGCTTAGATGAGGTGATGATGTGAAAGTGCTTTTAAAAAAGTAGAAAATGCATTGTGACTGTAAAAGGTTAATGGCATTGTCTCATGCCAAGCAGCTTTGAAGGCTGTGCTGACTTCTGCCATCAGAATGCCCTTGGCAGGGTATATGCTGGTTATTTTCCTAAGCTGTTAGGCTAAAAACACTGGAAACATCTGTGTAAGAAGTTTCCCTTCACCAAGGAACATCACTCTGGAGCCAGGATGTGGGCGCCCTACTTGTCACAGAGGGATGGAGAGTGAGTTTTCTTTCTGAGCTGAAAAGCACTTGCATGTTAGACTTCATGGCACGCTTTCAATGCTTGAGGAATGCACTGTTGTATCAGCAGGACAGCAAAATCCTCGAGTATATTGTGCTTAGGCCAAAGAGTGATACTGGGGTAGGAGTCACAAGGGCAAACAGATTTGAAAACTATCTTTAAGACTAAAGGCTCTGTAATTGTTGGTTTATGTTTTAAAGGGCTGGATGCTTGGGTGTGAATTTGATTGGTGCCAATCGAGTAGTGGTGTTTGATGCCTCCTGGAACCCATGCCATGATGCCCAGGCAGTATGTCGGGTATACCGTTATGGCCAGAAAAAACCCTGTCACATCTATCGCCTTGTGGCTGATTACACCCTTGAAAAGAAGATCTATGACCGTCAGATTTCCAAGCAGGGCATGTCAGGTAGGCCATCTTCTAGGCTCAGGAGAGGCACATTTACATCCTTATAAGAGTCAAGATTGGGAAGAGGAAGAAGCAGGATGTGGGAACACAGGCAGGCTTTGAATCATATAAAAACAGCATTTCCTCTTATTCTATTCTATTCTATTTTTGTTTTTGTTTTTTTTGAGATAGAGTTTCACTCTGTTGCCCAGGCTAGAGTGCCATGGCATTAGCCTAGCTCACCAGCAACCTTAAATTTCTGGGCCCAAGCAATCCTCCTGCCTCAGCCTCCCTATTAACTGGGACTACAGGCCTGGCTAATTTCTTTATTTTTAGTAGAGATGAGGTCTTGCTCTTGCTCAGCCTGAGCTCAGTGGCTTGATTGTACATAAGCAATCCTCCTCCCACCTGACCTCCCAGAGTGCTAAATTACAGGTATGAGCCACCTGTAATAAGGCCAGCCTCTTATTTCATTATGATTTAAATAACTGGTAAAGATGACTGACCTCAACTTGTTGAAGGTGGGTTTAATGATAATAGCCAAGCTATTTATGCAAGTTTTTCTTATATGATTTTTCTATTTCACCCAGGCCTCAGAGCTGGTCTTTCAGATATGGGATGACTTTTTCTTATTAGTAAGAGTTGTGCCACTCAAAACCTCCCTTCTTTCTACTGACCTTTGTAGTAGTGTTTTTATAGTCTTTGCCATGTGCTAACTATCTCCATGTTTTTACCCTTCTAGATCGGGTGGTAGATGATCTAAATCCAATGTTAAACTTCACTCGGAAGGAGGTAGAAAACCTGTTGCACTTTGTTGAAAAAGAGCCAGCTCCCCAAGTATCTTTGAACGTAAAGGGGATCAAGGAATCAGTCCTGCAGCTTGCCTGTCTGAAGTACCCTCACCTTATCACCAAGGTAAGAACCTGGTATCCACGTAGTTTCTGGTGTAGCAGTCTCTGTCAAGGGAGGTTTGTCTGGCAAGCTTGTTTTCTTTATCTGAGGTGGTGTTTCATACAAGCAACTTGGACTCAAGTGGTTCTTTTCCTTGCCCCATTCATTCCCCAGTCCCACCCCCAACTGCCTAGTCCCACCCCTAGTCTACTTGTAGGAGTGCTGAACTCAGCTATGTGGAATAATTTAGCCAGTGTGAATTTTCTTAGCAGTAAGAGAGAGAGTGAGGTTCTGAAAATATAATTTGTTAATTCTCTGAACTCCCCTAATCTTTTGACATGTAAGGTAGGTGTAGGTGCCTAAAGCTAGGGTAGGTTAGAGTTGTTAACTATCTTTTTTTCTTTTTTGGAGACAAAGTCTTACTATGTCATCCCCTATAGAGTGCTGTGGCATCACAGCTCACAGCAACCTCAAACTCTTGGGCATAAGTGATCCTCTTGCCTCAGCCTCCCAAGTAGCTGGGACTACAGGCACCCACCACAACGCCCGTTTATTTTTTTGTTGCAGTTGTTTAGCTGGCCTGGGCCAAGTTTGAACCCGCCATTCTCTGTGTATGTGGCTGGCCAGATTTGAACCCACTACTCTCAGTGTATGTGGCTGGTGCCATAACCACTGTGCTACAGTCACCAAGCCTTTTTTTTTTTTTTTAAAGGCAAGGTCTTGCTTTATCATCCAAAGCTCACTGCAATTTCCAACTACTGGACTTAAGAGATCCTCTTCCCACAGCCTCCTGAGTAGCTGAGAATACAGGTGCACACCACTGTGCCCTGCCTATGTGTCTATGAGCAGGCTCTTCACTAGTGCTGGAGATAGCTGGCCCTTTCTTGATTTCTAAGTAAGGTTCGTTGTATTTCAGTCAGGTTGGCACAAATTGGTAATTAAATCAATTTCCTTCTGTGTCCCCAGGAGCCTTTTGAGCATGAATCATTGCTCCTCAACCGTAAGGATCATAAGCTGACTAAGGCTGAGAAAAAAGCAGCAAAGAAAAGCTATGAGGAGGACAAACGCACATCAGTCCCCTATACCCGCCCATCATATGCTCAGTATTACCCTGCCAGTGACCAGAGCCTGACCAGCATCCCTGCCTTCAGTCAGAGAAACTGGTGAGTTGCTGAAAGGGGTGAGTCTGCTGCTAGACTAGGCCTAAATGCCTTTCAACTGGTTCCTGTTTTAGATGAAGGAAAAGCCTACAACTTGCTCCTTGGCTGCCATGAACTAAGAGGTTCAACTCTGAAGAGCGGTGCCAAAGCAGTTCAGCCCAGGTGTTTTTAAGTGGCTCTGGTTTTGACTGCTCAGGCTGAAAAAGTGAGCTACTGACTTTGTGACTCTGAAAAGTTCATCTAGGCCCCTGGGTGGGAATGAGGGTTATAGCTTCCTAAAACACGGAGGCCCAGCCTTTCCTCACAGATTTATTCTACCCCTAGCACCTTGATCTTAGAGCTACTTAGCAGTTATGTTCAAGAGTGAGGACCACATTCTCTCCGGGTCTTGGGTTGTAGTCAGGGAATTCTGCTAATCCTAATGAGATTTCATTTTGTGGCTGTGCCATGATTTGAGAAAAAAAAAAATCCTTTTCTTAGGTACAGCTTCTAGAACTATTCAGGATATAAACAGGGTAGAAGCCAACTGCTAAGCAGAGAGAGAGGTTCTTTGTAAGATATTACAGAATGGTTATCTATGTTTAATTTTTTTTCATGACAATATTTCACAACCCTTACACTCCAATTTATTAACTGGGTCCACTGCCTGATTTGCATATTTTGATTGTTTGATTCTCTTGAAATAGAAGTAATTATTTTATTTGAGGGGAACAGATTTAAAATGTTTTTCTTACTAAGATTCTGTGCTGGGCACTGTGGTTCATACCTGTAATCCTAGCAGTCTGGAAGGCCAAGGCTGGAGGATCATTTGAGCTCAGGAGTTTTGAGACCAACTTGAACAAGAGTGAGACCCTATCTTTACTAAACATTGAAAAATTAGCCAGGCATTGGAGCAGATACCTATAGTCGCAGCTACTTAGGAGACTGAAGCAGGAGGATTTCTTGAACCCAGGAGTTTGAGGTTGTTGTAGATGGATGCCATGGCACTCTAGCCTGGGCAACAGAGCGAGATTTTATATCTTTATATCCAAAACAAAGGCCAAGCACAATGGCTCACACCTGTAATCCTAGCACTCTGGGAGGCTGAGGTGGGTGGATTGCTTGAGCTTACGAGTTCAAGACTAGCCTGAGCAAAAGCAAGACCCTGTTTCTACTAAAAGTAGAAAACCTGAGGCAAGAGGATCACTTGAGCCCAAGAGTTGGAGGTTGCTGTGAGCTATGATACTATGGCACTCTACCTGGGGCAACAGCGTAAGACTCTATCTGAAAAATAAATAAATAAATAAATAAAATTTACATAAAAAAAGATTCTCATGTTATTAGAGTATTTTATCCATACTTAAAAAAAAAATCTCAGGCAAAAAAAAAAAACTTTGCCAAATGAGGCTCTAAAAGAGATGAAAATCATGTAAGATTTTATATAGAACATTGATTTTTTAAAATTTTATTTATTTTTTTTAGAGACAGTGTCTTACTTTATTGCCCTCGGTAGAGTGCCATGGCATCATGGCAACCTCCAACTCTTGGGCTTAGGCGATTCTCTTGCCTCAGCCTCCTGAGTAGCTGGGACTATAGGCACCCACCACAACGTCTGGCTATTTTTTGTTGCAGTTTGGCTGGGGCCGGGTTTGAATCCACCACCCTCAGTATATGGGGCCGGCGCCCTACCCACTGAGCCACAGGCACTGCCCAGAAAATTGATTTTTATTTTTTTGATGAGTGAATTTATTACTTATTGTATAGCAAATTGAAGTTACTTTCAAGTAGACAATCACTCTCTTTCAAAGCCTTCAGACTTTTACTTTCTATTATTTTCCAAGATACTATTTTTGCTTGAGAATGTTCTCCTCTCTTGTTCTCCACCCCTTCTTTTTCATTTTTGGGCTTCTTCTGTGTAATAGCAGAAGTGGACTAAGCCTAAGCTCAGTAGGAGAAAAGCCATGTGGTAAGAAGACATGACAAATGGTCTAGGTTGGGCTATGAGGAGCTGTCAGCTGTTTCTGGCTTAGCACCAACCCTATGGAGATACCAGCTTCCTTTTTTTTTTTTTTAGATACAAAGTCTCACTTTATTGCCCTCAGTAAAGTGCCCTAGCTTCACACTGCTCACAGCAACCTCAAACTCCTGGGCCCAGGTGATTCTCTTGCCTCAGCCTCCCGAGTAGCTCAGACTACAGGTACCCGACACAATGCCCAGCTATTTTTTTTGTTGTTGTAGTTCGGCCAGGCCTGGTTTGAACCCGCCACCCTCAGTATATGGGGCCGGTGCCCTACCCACTGAGCCACAGGCGCTGCCTGAGACACCAGCTTCCTACAGCATTTGATGAGCCATACCATGATCCTACTGATTACTTATTCTTTTTTTTTTTAATTTATTTATTTTTTTGAGACAGAGCCTCAAGCTGTCGCCCTGGGTAGAGTGCCATGGCATCACAGCTCACAGTAACCTCCAACTCCTGGGCTTAAGCGATTCTCCTGCCTCTGCCTCCCAAGTAGCTGGGACTACAGGCACCCATCATAAGGCTCGGCTATTTTTTGGTTGCAGCCGTCATTATTGTTTGGCGGGCCCGGGCTGAATTCAAACCTGCCAGCTCAGGTGGATGTAGCTGGCGCCTTAGCAGCTTGAGCCACAGGTGCCGAGCCACTGATTACTTATTCTGTCAGGGTTCATGTGAGGAGGACTTCCCACCCAAATTATTACTCATAATCTCTGTAGAGCATCAGGCTGGGTTTCTGTCACTCTTCTGACTTTTGATCCTGGAAGGAGTCTTACTGATGTCTGACCAGGGCCTCTAACTCCTATAAAACCACCTTGGGAATCCACTGAAGAAATGGGTCCCAAACATGTGCTATCTGGCCTATCTGGGAACTTGGAGTGCCTAAAGGAATAGGGGGCTGCTCAAAGGGCCTATGGCAGCCTGAGAGCAGCATAATGAAGAAGCCATGCAGACTGGCTTCAACAGCAGTGTGGTGTAAAAGTATTCTTTTATGTGCCAGTCTTCAGTCAAATGAAGAGCATACCAATCCAAGAAGATTTATTTCCGAACCCCAAAGACAAAAGATGGAGACATTAGACAGCTTTTTTTCCACCCAAAAAATCTTAAATCATGAGTAGCTTCCTCAAAGTATCAATGCCAGTTGAAAGGTCATAGCAAGGAATGCATCATTGACCATGGAGTAACATTTTGGCATGTTAATAGGCATGCACAGCTACTGCTCATCCTGGCTGTGGTACTGTGCCATTTAGAAGCTTTTGTGCACAATGCTTTGGCTGCTATTATTTTTGTGGTAGTTAGAACAAGAGGGGCACTTTGGAGATTGGCCCAAGCATAAGCCAAGAGGAGCCCTATGAAAAGTATGCGGGGGGCAGTGCCCGTGGCTCAGTGGGTAGGGCGCCGGCCCCATATACTGAAGGTGGCGGGTTCGAACTTGACCCTGCTCAAACTGAAACCAAAAAAATGGCTGGGCGTTGTGGCAGGTGCCTGTACTCCCGGCTGCTCAGTAGGCTAAGGCAAGAGAATCACTTAAGTCCAGGAGTTGGAGGTTGCTGTGAGCTGTGACTCCACGGCAGTCTACTGAGGGCGATTAAGTGAGACTCTGTCTCTAAAAAGGAAAAAGAAAAGTATGAGGGGAAAGAAAGGTATCTGTATTACTCTATTGAGACAAGGTTTTAGAGAGAGAGAAAAGATGGTTAAAATTGGATAGATTCTCTCTCAAGATGACCTAAACATGTGGTATCACATGCCTTTTTTTTTCTTGGGTAAGTAGGAAAAATTCTGAAGACATTGGTCTTCAATTTAGCATATACTGTGGTCTGGCGAATATTTCCTTTCTTACTGGATCTCAACAACTTCTCTTCAAGGACAGACTCCTAATGTAGATAGTCCAAATTCTAGAGGAGGAAATGTCTCCTCACATATCTAGAAAGTTGCTCCACTGACATCTGTTTCTTCTTAGATGCTGATATGCTTTATCCCCTGTGCCTCTTTCTCAGCCACTCTGTGTTGGTCTGTTTCTAATCGCCTTTTGAATTGACCAGACCCTGCAATTTCTTCTGATCCTTTTCTGAGCAGCCAGTGAATGTGTAGAATGGCACAGACAGCCTTTGGAGACAGGTAAGAGCTGTTCTGCTGAACTCGATTTGTGTACTTGTGTTTCTTTCACAGGCAGCCAGCTCTGAAGGGTGATGAAAAGCCTATAGCCAGTGTTCGTCCTGTACAGTCCACCCCTATCCCCATGATGCCCCGACATGTTCCACTGGGAAGCAGCGTAAGCTCTGCCTCCAGCACAAATCCATCCATGAACTTCCCGATCAACTACTTACAGCGAGCTGGAGTCCTTGTGCAGAAGGTGGTCACCACAACAGGTGGGAAGTCTTGGTTTCATTCTAGGGGTACTAGCTCTTTTTAAATTACTTTGCTTATTCAGAACCTTTGTATTCTAGGCCTTTCTACACTTGACACTGTAGGTAAAAATAGAGAAGACAGCAGTCCCTGATCTTGAGAAATTTGCATTCTAGTAAAATTTCTTAAGAATAACAACACAGGGCTTGGTGCCTGTGGCTCAAGTGGCTAAGGCGCCAGCCACATACACCTAAGGCAGTGGGTTCGAATCCAGCCCGGGCCTGCCAAACAACAATGATGGCTGCAACCAGAAAATAGCCAGGCGTTGTGGCGGGCACCTGTGGTCCCAGCTATTTGGGAGGCAGAGGCAGGAGACTTGCTTGAGCCCAGGAGTTGGAGGTTGCTGTGAGCTGTGATGCTACAGCACTCCAACCAGGGGGATAGCTTGAGGCTCTGTCTCAAAAAAAAAAAAAAAGAATAACAACACAGAACTGAGTTTCCTTGAGTATGGCAGGTGGGATAGACTCTGAGCACTGCAGGGATTGTGGAAATGTCACTGTAACACAGGGTTGATTTCAGAAGTTTTAACAGGTGTGTTGAGTCTTGCCTGTTTATAGAGTAAGCTAGGTATAATGGATACTCATCAACTTCCCTACATAATTAGAAGCCCCAAATTTTGTTGCTTGCTTCTTTGTGAGTTTGATATAATTGTATAATTGAGCATGGTGGGCCAGTGACCAGTGGGTAGCCTGTCCTGGGTTTGGCTCTCTGATTCAAGGTGATCAGGAAAGAAAGCATAGAAAGCATTTCATGATTCTGTATTTTTATCTTTTTTTGTTATTGTTGTTGAGACATCTCCCACTCTGTCACCCTTGGTAGAGTGATGCGTTGTCATAGCTCACAGCAACCTCAAACTCAAGGGCTCAAGCAATCCTCTTGCCTCAGCCTCCTGAGTAGCTGAGACTAGAGGTGCCCACCACACAGCTGGCTAGTTTTTTCTGCTTTTAGTAGAGACGTGGCCTCACTTTTAAAGCTCAAGCTGGCCTTGAAGTCTTATCTTATTATTTAGAAATATTCATGATAATATCAATTTTAATGAAAATGTCTTAATTGATTTTTCTAAGATTGAAAAAATAACATGTCTATTGTAAAAAATTTAAAATGAGTGAAAAAAGCAAGCACTTATAATCTTTGAAAATACTCTTTTTGGCTGGACCTGTTGGCTTAATTTCTGTAATCCTAGCACTTTGGAAGGCTGAGGTAGGAGGATTGCATGAGGCCAAGAGTTTGAGACCAGCCTGGGCAATATAACATGGCAAGACTCTATCTCAACCAAAAAATTTAAAAATTATCTGGGTGTATTGGCATAGGCCTGTAGTCCTAGTTATTCAGGATGCTGAGGCAGGAGGATCTCTTGAGCCCAGGAGTTTGAGGCTGTAGTGAGATATGATTGCACTATTGTATATCAGCCTGGGTGTCAGAGCAAGATGCTGCCTCTTTAAAAAAAAGAGAGAAAGAAAATATTCTTCTTTGTCTGTGGGGTAATGTCAACAAGGAAGAAGTTGAGGCCACTTTTGGAGCCCAAAGTGATGTGGACCAGATACATGCAAATATTAATAGTTTAGGAAGGAGGAGTAAGAAACACATAATCCAAATTAAAACTTTTTTCAAACCAAAAACTATATTTCTAATTAAATCAAGGGAAATTGAATTCAGATTTCTAAAAAGGTTCTGGTTTTGATAGTATTCTTTGTTTAGACATTTGTGAAAAGTCCTGCTTGCTTTTCTTTCCTTGGTTCTGGACCTCTGTTCCACAGTGAGAAATTGAGGTGGACATAGGACTTTGCATTTTCTTTCCCTTCTTTAGTCAGGCCCTGTGTAATCTAAATTTGAGATTTATATTTTCAATAGATATTGTTATCCCTGGACTCAACAGCTCCACAGATGTACAAGCAAGAATTAATGCTGGTGAGAGCATCCACATCATCCGGGGGACAAAAGGTGAGAGACTGACCAAGGGACCCATCTCCCTGCCTTTGGTTGAGAGTGCTAGGCTGGGAAGCAGAATAAATAAGTATGGCTTGAGCTAGAGAGAGCATAGGAATCATTCTATAAGAATGTCACATTTGAGGGAAGAATGAGAAAATGACATTTCTAGGAGCTTAGCAGAGTTGGGTTGAACCCAAAGGATATTAGTGAATGGCTTAAAAGAAAGGAATTAGAATGCCTACATTTCTTT
>NW_003852427.1:779480-842338 GCF_000181295.1 Otolemur garnettii
AACCCACCACCATAGGTGTATGTGGCTGGCGCCTTAGCCACCTGAGCCACAGGCACCGAGCCCTATCTTTTTTTTTGAGACAGAGTTTCATTTTGTTACCCTTGGTATTGTACTGTAGCAATACAGCTTACAGCAACCTGAAACTCTTGGGCTTAAGCAATTCTTTTGCCTCAGCCTCCCGAATAGCTGGGACTGCAGGTGCCTGCCACAACACCTGGCTATTTTTTAGAGATGGGGTCTTGCTTTTGCTTAGGCAGCAGCTTGAACTTGTGAGCTCAGGCAATCCACCTGCCTTGGCCTCCTAGAGTGCTAGGATTACAGGTGTGAGCCACTGTGCTTGGCCCTTATCATTTATGGAGAATTTTGAGATGGGAATGGGTAAACACAGAGAGACCAAAATTGGAGGGAAAAAACTATGCAATGAGTTATAAGCTAACATATATATTATTGTGCCATCTTTACTAACTTGCTTGAAGCAAGTCCCTGGCTAGGAAATGTATCATGTGGAAGTTCTAACTCCTCAACATGATAGAATTTTTAAGTGTGGTAATTTAAAAAGTCAACGTCTACCTCTGACCTTCTTGCAGAGGGATTCGGATTGCTGGAATAAAAAATTTGGGCTAAATAGTATCAAGATGCTGATTTTCTTAGTAGCCTTTAAGCCCCATCACTGTGTGAGGTTCTTTTGAAGCCTCACAAAAATCTCAGTATGGAGATTTTGCTTTTAGCCTCTGTTGGGTTAGAGTACTTTTAGGGTTAGAGAGGAAGTACTGTGAAATACACAAAGTATATCCAGCACCCTTGCTGCTTTCTTCCTAGCCTAGAATACAGCCCCATTACTGGGCTGTTCCTTCCTAGAGAAGGGTTTGGTAAACTATGACCCATGAGCTAGATCTAGCCTGCTGCCTATTAAAGTACCTGAAAGGTAAGAATGGGTTTTACATTTTCAGTTGGTTGACATGTGCAGATTATATGTCTATAATAAAAATTTATTGGCTTGGCATATGTAGCTCAAGTTGCTAAGGTGCCAGCCACATACACTGGAGCTGGCAGATTCAAGTCCAGCTCAGACACGCCAAACAAAAATGACAACTATAACCAAAATATAGCCGGGTGTTGTGGCAGGTGCCTGTAGTCCCAGCTACTTGAGAAGATGAGGCAAGAGGATTCCTTTAAGCCCAAGAGTTTGAGGTGCCTGTGAGTAGTGACACCACGGCACTCTACCTAGGACAACAGCTTAAGACTCTTATCTCAAAAAAATAAAATAAAAATTTATTGTAGTACAGCCATGCATATCTGTTTTAGTGACCATAAATAAGGATTTATCAGAACACAGCCACACTAGTAGTTTTCAGGTTACAGTAGCAGAGTTGAGGGGTTACAACAGAGATGTTATAGCATATAAGCCAAAAATATTTACTATCTGTCTTTTAAACAGAAAAGCTTTCCAACTTCTGTCCTAGAGGCAGCTCTAACATTCTAGGAGATTGATCAAAGAAAAGATAGATTAGTATCTTTTAGGAACAGAATTCAGTTCTTTCTTGAATTATCTCTACCAAGGGAGAGAGGATATTGAGCAAAGTGGAGGTCCCTGACTGGGAAATATATTAAACCTTCTTCTTCCCAGATTAAGAGGAGGACCTGGGCCAGAGTACCTAGAAACATAGAGTGCCATCTTATTCTCTTTGACAGCACCCTGTTTATTTTCTTCTTTGCATTTAAACTTTCCTGATGTTTTCTGGTGTAATTATCTCTCTTCCCCTCTAAAGAGAGGTTAAGCTCCATTAGATAGGGCCTTTTTCTGTCTTGTGTACTCCACTATTTAGAATAGTGCCTGGTACATAATAGTCATGTAATCAATGTTTGTGTAATAAATAAATAATTATGGGTCCATAGTTCAGTGACCCTATTCCTCATTTTCAGGGGTCTTATGAGACCTAATTATATAGCTGTTTTTAAGCCCATAATATCTAGGTCTGAAGATTCCCAGAGTTGGCTGTATTGCATGTCTGCTTCTGACAATCTTCTCATATGTCTTGTTAGGGACATACATTCGCACTAGTGATGGTCGGATCTTTGCAGTTCGGGCAACTGGCAAAACAAAGGCCCCTGAAGATGGTCGGATGGCTGCCTCAGGTGTGATGGTTTATACTTTCCAGTGATCCATTCAACATTTGTTTGGTTTGGTTTATAATTAACTTTTTTTTTTTTAATAGATAATATGTACATGGTTCGAAATTCAACAGGTAAAATAAGGGTAAAGTGAAAAACATGCTTTTCTCTCACCATGCCCCCTAGCCATCTATTGTCCTCCTGGAGATGCTACTCTCATTTGTTTTTTCAGAGATATTCTATACATGGTATAGGGTTGTGTGAGTGTGTACATGTAAAAATATATGTATATAAATAATGTGTGCATAAATTTTCTTTGTGATTTTAAAACAAATGCTATTATACTATATTATAATAGTAAACAGTATTATAAATGTACTGTTTACTCCTTTTTTCACTTACCAGTAATGGCTCATTCCTTACCATGCCTTCTGGACAGGCCTCATTGAAGATTTGCACAGAATGGGGTATCACACAATGTATTACCTAGTTCTCTGTCAATACACATTTAGATTATTTTACTCTACCAATGCTGACATTGCTTTTTCATAGTTGTGAAATCTATAGGATAAATTCCTAGATGTGGGATTGCCAATGTATGGCACATTAACAATATTAGGAACTCTTTCCAAATTCTCTTCAATAAGGATGGCTATAATATTTCCTCCCACCGTTGAGATATGAGAGCTAGACTGCTGTTGGTCCTAGCTTAGTATTGTGGAAATTTAAATTTTCATACATGCAAGTTGGAAAAATAGCACCTTGAGCACCCATATATCCTACCTATGGCTCATGTCTGTAATCCTAACACTTTAGGAAGCAGTGGTAGGAAGACTGCCAGATAAAATGTTGAGTTTTCATAAACTTCTGTCTCTCCTTCTCTATTACTTCAGTCATTTGTAAGTTGAAGACACCATGTCATTTTATCCATAAATACAGTAAAACCTCCATAGTTAACCACCCCCCATGTTGATCACCTCTTAAGTTGACATAATTTTCATAGACTTGACATGCAACACATGTATGTACAATATCAGTATAGTTCCTTACTTTGACCACCTCTATATGTTGACTAATTTGATATAGTCCCTTGGTTGGTCAACTTACAGAGGTCCTACTGTACTTTGAACTTAAATTTTAAGATTAAGTCTATTTTCTTCCTAGCCATACTACCATTATTATGCTAAAAAAATTTAACAATTCCATAATATTGCCTAGTATTCAGGCCATAATCAGATTTCCCAGTTGTTCCAGATAATCTTTCATAACTATGAATTTTGTTATTATTTATTTAATTTTTTAAAAAATAGAGATAGGGTCTCCTCTTTTACCTAGCCTGGATGATGTGCCAGTAGCTTGATAATAGCTCACTGTAACCTTGAACTCCTGGGCACAAGCTATCCTCCTGCCTTAGCCTCCCAAGTAGCTGAGTCTACAGGTGTGTGCCCTCATACCAGTTTTTTTTTGTTTGTTTTTTTTTGAGTAGAGACAGGGTCTGACAGTGTTGTCCATGCTGAGCTGAAACTCCTGGGCTCAAGTAGTTCTCCTGCCACTGCTTCCCAAAGTGTTAGGATTACAGACATGAGCCATCATACTCAGCCTGTTTTGTTTTTAAATCGGGATGAAGTGCTTTTCACCTTCATTTTCTTCTTTTTCTACCCTGCTTACTAACTCTTACCCCTAGAAAAAGTGTCTGGTTTTAATAATGAACTCTTAGTGTGTCGTATCTGTTATCTCAGAGTATTCACCTTGGTAGAGTAGAATCAGCTAGGGTGCAGAAAAGTCACATGCCTTGTCCTAGATCAGTGGTTCTCAACCTTCCTAATGCCACAGCCCTTTAATACAGCTCCTGTGGGTTGTGACCTACAGGTTGAGAATTGCTGTCCTAGATAGATTCGTTTGGGGATGAAAGAATTTCTTTGTAACTGGAAAAGGTCGACTGAGTGATGTTGCTTAGACATCAAACTATTAGAATTTTGGGAACCACAAGACAGGATTTTTTTTTTTTTTAATGGAATTTTCCCTTCTACTTTTCTTCTTTCCCTTCTTCTTCTGGCCATTCTGGTTCTCAGTTACCTACATTTTGTCCCCAGGTTCCCAGGGGTCTTCTCGTGAATCCACAAGCAACGGCAGACACAGTGCCTCATCACCCAAAGCCCCTGACCCTGAGGGGCTGGCCAGGCCCGTCTCTCCTGACAGCCCAGAGATCATCAGTGAGCTCCAGCAGTATGCAGATGTGGCTGCTGCCCGGGAATCCCGTCAGAGCTCCCCAAGCACCAATGCCGCCCTGCCTGGCCCCCCGGCCCAACTTGTGGACAGTAGTGCTGTTCCTGGGACAGCTCTTGGGACTGAGCCTCGACTTGGGGGTCATTGCCTCAGTAGTTCCCTCTTGGTGACTGGCCCGCCCTGTGGTGATAGGCACCCAGTGCTGGACTTAAGGGGCCACAAGCGAAAGTTGGCCACACCACCTGCTGCCCAGGAGTCAACCCGTCGGCGGTGCAGGAAAGGCCATCTGCCAGCCGCTGTGCAGTCGTATGAACATGGGTATCCGGTCTCTGGCGGGTTTGCCATGCCACCTGTCTCCTTAAACCATAACCTCACCCCTCCCTTCACCTCCCAGGCTGGGGAGAACTCCCTATTTATGGGCAGTACCCCCTCCTACTACCAGCTGTCCAATTTGCTGGCAGATGCCCGCCTGGTGTTTCCAGTGACTACTGACCCTCTGGTGCCAGCAGGCCCTGTCAGTTCCTCATCCACGGCTACCTCAGTCACTGCCAGCAACCCCTCCTTCATGTTCAACCCCTCTATGCCAGGGATACTACCCAACTATTCACTCCCGTTCTCACAGCCACTCCTGTCCGAGCCGAGGATGTTTGCGCCTTTTCCTTCCCCTGTCTTGTCCAGCAACCTTTCACGGGGCATGTCTATCTACCCAGGCTACATGTCCTCACATGCAGGCTACCCAGCTGGTGGCCTTCTCCGGTCCCAGGTGCCTCCGTTTGATTCTCATGAGGTTGCTGAGGTGGGCTTCAGCTCCAATGATGATGAAGATAAGGACGATGATGTGATAGAGGTCACTGGGAAATAGCTGGGGAGCTCCTTCCCCATCTCACTTGTGGGGGAAACTCAGCAGGTTGCCCACCAAGCTGGAAGGCAGTGATTTGGGCTTTCTGAGAATAGGGCACTTGGCAGGAAGGAAAAGGAAGAATACAAAGAAGAGTGGTTTGCTATGGTGGCAGGGGCTCTGTTGCTATTGAACAAAAGAGGGGAAAAAATTAAACAGAGCAGCAATAGTGGGAAATCAGGGACTCAAAACAGGGATGGAGGGGCAGGGCAGCCTGTCTGTCTTCCTTCCTGCCTTGCTTATGCTGTCTCCTTGCTTGCTCGCCCATCTGAGTGTAGAAGTTCACATCCCATTTCTGTCTTTGGGAACATTCTCTCCCAAGAGAGCTGCCTTACTGGGTGACTTAGCTTGGCCTGGGGGGTGGGGGGGTGGGAGGGAGAGGGTGACTCAGAGAAGGAGGGTGGGCAGGGGGAGCAGACTGAGATCCCATGTGAAATGGGGTCTTTTTAGGGGTTGGGAAGGAAACATACCAGGTATGTGTGTTTGTGAATGTGTATGTGTGTGTATGTCTATGTATGTATGTAATGGACCAGGGGTGAAGGTGGGAGGGGAGGGAAGGAGGGAGGAACTAAGGGTGAAATTGAAAAATGAATTTACCTTTTTAAAAATGGAGATCAAAGTGTAGTGGTTCATGGCAACCATTAGTGTGAACATCAAGTTGAGCCCAGGAGAAGAGCCCTGGAAATCACAAGTTTTCTTCTAGTTGGGTGAAGAGAAGGCTCAGCTAACTCAAGTCCCTGGTTTTCAGAGTCACAGTTGTTTTTAGAATTAGGAGAAAATCATGAGAGAACATGGGCATTACCAATCTGTCTCTTACTCCAGTGGCTGTCTCTAAGCAGATCTCCCTTTCCAAGATGAGAGTTGTCCATGTGCAGAGGGTGGGAGAGAGAAGCATTGCAGTGTGTGAGTGAGAGGTCATGGAATTGTGGCTGGAAAATACATTTCACCAGGGTGGAACCGAGCCCCCAGTTGCTCATCTTGGTGGTCTTTCCTGTTCTTTTCCTCCCCCATTGGAAAGCTCCATGTTAATTTATTAAGGACAATTATTTATTATTTGAACTTTTCATGTGTCTTTTTTGGGGGGTAGGGGGGATGTTAGAGGTAAGGAGGATAGGACGTAGAAAGGGATGTTTTAACATATCCCAGTCCCTATAGCTATTGGTTAAAAAAAAAAAAGAAATCCTAGGTAGATGGTAAATTGACCAGGGAGAGGCTTGATTGAGGTTTAAATAACTATGGTTTTGAGAGATGGCCTCTCAGGAAGATAGGGTAGTTAGTGGGGAGTGAGATTCATTCCACAGAGATTGAAACTTGAGATCATGGAGTTTGCTATTAGGAAGTAAGGGGGCCCAAATTTAGAGCTTTATCCTCCTTGGATGACCTTAGAGGCCACCTCTCTATGCTGATTAGTTAAGCTATGGACAGGCAGCTTCTGGGTTGAGGGAATGGACTGTTGATTTTTTGTTAGGAAATGTCTTGGCTTCCCCAGCCTAACAGGTGATCAATGTGGGCCTGGTGTCTGCTGCCTCCATCTTTTTCAAAGGAACACGGAAGAGCTGTTCCTCTTTAGGAGCCTTAAGTCTGGCTTTTCTCTTTAAATAACACGTCAGTCATTCTGGGTCTCCCCTTTTTTATTTCCAATGCCAGAAGAGGGACTTCTAGTCCTTGACCATAAACACTGGCTGTCTTCCTATGGGCATGTCCTCCTTTCTCCCCCTAAGACTTTGCCAGGCATTGTCATTTATGATAAACAAACCTTGTCTGGCTTTAGAGCTTTACCGCCTATGCATGGCTTCTTCCTGGCAGGCATCTGCTGCACCTGCCTATTCCCATCCCACGAGGCAGCTTAATCAGGTCATCCCAGTAGTAGCTCCTATAGCTCTTCTGACTAGCTCATTTCCATTGTTGGAGGGCCTTTGTAGACTTTGGGGTATTGTCCCCAGAGAAGAGATAAGCAGTTGTTGGATGGAGGTGGGGTCTGTTCATGTGTGTTTGTGTGCTGTCCAGTAACACCAAAAGTGGAATTTAGGGAGCTTTCTTTCTCTGTTTTCATAAGCACTGTAGCAGATACTTAACTCTTCAACTAATGGAAGCCTTAGATCTACAATTTAGCTATGCAAATTATTATAGTAATTTAAAAATAGCATTTCCAACCAGTACTTTTTTCTTTCAGATGCATCCCAAGAATGGATGGTGAAGGGACTCAGTTGCAGTGGCCTCTCAGGTAGAGGCTGGTTCAGTAGGAGTGAGTTAGTCTGAATCTCCATTTTGCAGAACACACTCAGAACCTGGGTTATATTTGATGCCTCTCAGTCCCTGGAGCTAGGATTCCAGAGGCATACATGTGTGTTTTAGAGGAAAGAGAGGTATTTCTGTGTTTACTTCTTGGAAATTACTATAGCATAAACCATCCTAGCAGGAAACTAAAACTAATCACTGGAGGGATGGGCTTTTGAAGTAAATTGGTATTGTAAGAGGCCTATTCTCCACCCTCAGTGGTTCCAGTGCTGGGTTTTGGTTCAACTCAGCAAAGGCCTTAATTCTGGGAGGCTGACCTGAGTAGAGAAGGCTTTCTCTAATATGTGCAGCCTCTATTGTGTAGAAGGGTGGGGTTGGAATCATGGGAAATTGGAATTCTATACTAATTCTGTGGTTCTTGCCTTTAAAAAAAAAAGTAAACCCAAAAACACTTTGTGACCCTTCTGCTGCCTCTTTGTGTGCTGGTAGGCAAATGTGCATACACACCAAAGAGGAGCACATATGTGAGGGAAACAGGAAATGTCTCAGAGCCTAGGAGCCAGGTTTTATAGTTTCTTCAATCAGAAACACTTGGTGGTGGCTTCTACTCACCATCCAGGCCTGTACTGGGAGTGCTGATGCTAAGAGCATAGGCAGATCAGGCCTAGGTATTTTCTCTCACTGCTGTCTTCCATGGAATGTCTTCAGGGGCTTCTCAAGCCCCATCTATCTCGTTTAGCCTATGTTCTCAGCCTGTGAAACAACAGTACTATTTAATGATTCAGGATTACCATTTGTAGTGATGCTTGATTTCCTTTTCTTAATATCTTTATAGATAAAAATTGAACAGGGACAAAAGTAGCTATTTAAGAAAGGAAGTTAGTAAACCACGTTGGATCAGATCATTTTCTTCAGATTGGGTATCTGCGAAGTCCTTACCTCTTTGCAATGTGCTGCTTAAGCATGTATCTCATCATCTCTTGATTTAAGGATAACTATCTAGTCCTTATAGTTGTCTTCGCTAGGAATTAGTGTGTGGCATCTCTATATACTTGTGATTCACACCTAAATATGACATTTCCCACTTCAGGAGCATGAAGCAAAAAGCTGGGATAAAGTTTGCTGACTGGTTGAAAAAAAAACTATAATAGTCTAGGTGGGATTGTCATTCCCAAGGTTGTCAGTAGAGAAAGGCCCCCTGCATCAATCTGTTCCAGCCTGGCATTGCTCTAGAATTACATCCTCATCCCATGGGGAAGATCTTCTGGGGGCTTTATATTCCTTGTTACTAGTGTTCCTGGATACCTCTTTTCACTTCCCTTTTACTTTTGATTTATTAGAAAACCAGTCTTTCTGTTCTGAGCCATTGCCTCTGTGCACCCAGGTAAAAGCTAAGTGTGTCTTCCCTTACCAGAACTCCTGAGAGAAGACATCCTTCTCTCAAAGGACCCTTAAGAGGCTTTTTGTCCCACTGCTGACTGTTCTAGGAAATGAGCACCTCAAAGCCTGAGAATGCTGCGCTCTCCACTCATCACCTTCAAACTCCATTCCCTTCTACTGACTCTTCTCTTCTACCTTGTGTATTCTGCTGTGACCCTTCAATGTCTGTTGTGTTCTACTGGCTTGGCCCTAGGTCTTTCATGAATACCCAAGTCTTACAATGATGAACTTCCTGAGTAGGCAATGTCCAACTTTTTTGCTCTTCAGGGACCTGAGTTTGCATCTTTCCCCTCTCACAGATCTGGATATTGTAATCTAGTGCATTAGGGAGGGTTAGCCAGGCAGGCTGCAAAGTCTGTACTGCAGAGGGCTGGGGGAGGTTTGGGTACTCTCTGCTCCACTACTGGATGATATTCAGAAGAGTGGGGACCTCTTACTGTGACCTGACCTAGGACCCTCCCTGGAAAGAGAGCTCTGCTCAACTATATGTATGTGTGTGTCTGTGTGTGTGTGAGAGAGAGAGTGTGTCTGTGTGTGTGTGTTCACGTGAGTGCTCTTGTGCACTAGTGTGTAAAATGACTGTTATCTGGTTGTGTTACTCAGGGTGGGCTGGGGACTCGCCGGAAGAATCCCCCCCACAGCCTACCCAAGACAGGTTTTTTCCTGTACCCTCTTCAGAGAGGTCAGGGGAAGAGGGTCCAGGTGGGTTGAGGGGTTCACAATGGATAACCACTAGGCCACACTGCTTCCAGGAGGAGTAGAGTGGGATTAAGGTGGGCACCTGGCTTTGGTTTTCCGTCTTTCCTCAGGATGCCCTGAGGCCTGGGACCTGCACCTGGCTTTGAGGAGCATCTGTAGCTGGGTGATCCTGCTGCTAGTGTGACCATGGGCTTCCCTCCTCTCTCACAGGGCAGGCCATTCCTGCTCCAGAGACTGGGCAACTGGCTGTTTCTATGACGTATTTATTTTTACTTGTGTTTCATGTCACTTTTTTAAAAAGCAAACAGAACAATTGTAAGTCAGTATAACTGCCTATCAGTTTTCTTTATTTCTTTTTATAAAATAAAATTTAAACTCAAGAAGGCAGTGTTGTTTTAATCAAGGAATTGTCTGGATAGCTGTTCGGCTGAGTGGCAGTGAAAGGAATATAACTTAGAGCATAGTGGGCTCTGGGATAGCATTTATGGAATTAGCAACAGAGGGAAGACTGCTGGCAAGCTTTTTGTTGCATTGAGGTTCACTAGGCTTTTTCTGCTTTTGCTTAAGTGAGGAGGACTCCATTCTTAGGCTCTAGGGGAAACAGCAAAGCTAACTAAAGGGCTTGAGGCTATTGGTCCTCAGCCACAGTAAGTCCTACAGGGGCAGCCCTGACTAGGCTGTGAGTGGCTGAGGATTTGGATGCAGAGGATGGGAGATAATGTATTTCTAAGTGGCTAGTGGCAGTATTTACAGAACTTTCTTTCACTGTATTTGTGTCCTCTGATTGTCATTGAGTTAAAGGACCTAGCCACTGGCTCACAGAGAGTTGATCAGGGCTTTGAAATGTGAAGAGGGTGGGGGAAGGTGGGGACAGTCTTCTTCAGCTCCTCAAATTTAATTTCTTTAATGGGAGGAGCCCTGAGGAAGCATCCTCTGGAAATTTACAAAGGGGGAATTAAAGAGCCTCTGTGGGGATTCCTGGACAGCAGAGCGCACCTGGGGACAAAGGCCAAGTCTGGGCTGTAGGTAAGAGAATAGGGATTATTGAGAGAACTGGGAGTGGAGTGCGGGTGGGAAGATGTCCGGGTGAACAGATCTTCTCAGACTTCATTACAATGGAGATGAAAGGAAGAGTGGAGTAAAGTTACTTGCAAAGTGGGCTGATGCCTTCTGGTGGCCAACTGAGGCTTCGCCGAGATCTTGCCATGGGTGGAGCTTGCAATACTGAAAGCAGACTGAGATGAAGCTGCCACACTGATGGCCTGTAGCCCCAGTCACCAGCAGTCTCTCCTTCCACAATAGAGGTGCTGAAGCTCCTAAGGAACATTCTGAACTCTGACATGGGGCTCTGGAGCTCCACAGCCAGACTAGAAGTAAGAAGAGAGGACAAGATGAAGAATGGGCATCTCTAGACAACGGTTTCTTGTGAGAAGCTCTTTAGCTTCTGAGAAGCATAATTGACTGTTCAGACTCTGCAGGCAGAGGTTGTCTGTTTCTGGGCCAGTGCCATAGCCTCTCCTTGTGTCACAGGAAATCCTTTCAAGTGTGTAGCCCACTGCTTGGGGCACCTAAAGAGTTTGATTATGTGCCTGATATTCATAGGTCAAACAACTGCCATAACCCGCACCCATTCCTGAGTACCTGTGGGCCTTTCTGCCTATTCTGCCAATCTGCCTTGAGGGCTGGGAAAGGCTTGACCTTGTGGACAAGATTCAATCTTCCTTACCTGTGGAAGGAAGAATGTGGAGCAGAGGGCAAGGAAGCCAGGATTATGACTGCTTCTGCCCAACCTGCTCTTTGCTAGTGCAATAGTTGGATCCATAAGATGTACTACCCCATGACTGCTGACTTTTTTCTCCTTCACCTTCCTGGTGTTTCCATCACAGTGATCACCCTCCCAAATACCAATCCTTGTCTGGAGCACCTGAGAGGTTATTCTGAGATGTGAACAAAAGGAAATGGAGTCTAGGTTCTGTGTGGGCAGCGTGGCTGTATATTCACTTAGGTGTGAGTGGGCTGAGTTTGGAAAGGAAGTCAGTGTGAGGGGCAAGGGGGGATGGGAATATAAGGGTCAGGGGTACCTGGGTTGATGCACTCATCCCTTTCTGGGTGGGACTGTGCACTCGGCTGTGTTCAGTGGACCTTTGTGTTCATTTCTCTTTGGGGGTGCCTTTGTGCTGGGCCCTATCAGCACCAAGATGGCTCTCAGAGCAGCCTTCTTTTAGCTAAGTTTCTGAGCATAGTTATTACCTTCCCCACCTCCTCCACCAAAGAGTCTGGAGGCTAGAGTGCTTTATAGTTTTCAGGTCCTCGGAAATAAGAGCTGAAGATGGAACTGATCATCAAGGATCTTACACTTGACCTAGGAGTTAACCTAGTTTATCACTAAACTAGAAGGGTAGACCAGGCCAGGTGTGTTGGCTCCTGCCTGTAATCCTAGCGCTCCAAGAGGTTGAGGTGGGAGGAGCTCAGGAGCTCAGGAGTTTGAGACCAGCGAAGGCAAGAGGAGACCCTGTCTCTACTAAAAATAGAAAAATTAGCTGGGCAGAGTGGCCCGGCCTGCTTGTAGTCCCAGCTACTCAGAAGGATTACTTTAGCCCAGGAATCTGAAGTTGCTATGACCTAGGCTGAGGCCATGGCACTGTAGACCAGCCTCCCCCAGCCACAGCCAGGGCACTGGGGGAGGAGTCGGAAGGGGACATGCTCAAGGAACTTGAGCTCAAGGAGACCGGGGTCTTGATTTTTTTTCTTTTTTTTTCTCAATATCCTCCAGCCCCTAGAACTATCCTGGCAGAAAGTGGTACTCAGTAAATGTTGGATGGATGAATGATAATCCCTGCGTTTAGGAAAGAAGGGCAGGGTGCAGGCAGGAAGCGGCCAGAGGTAGAATCCACCAGTTTCTTCCCTGAGCCCAGATGGGGCTTCAGCTTCCTCAGCTGTAAAATGCGAACAAGTGGCTGTCTGCCTTGGTTCCCAGTTCTGTTGCGAAGTTTCAGTAAGAAAGAGTAGCAGGGCTAAGGGTGGTACAAATGCCCAAGGCTGATACTGCTGTGCGTCCCTGTACAAACTCTCCCTTAGTCCCGACTTCTCGTGGACCCGGGCCAGGGTCTCTACTGCAGGCCACCGGGTTAACTTCTCTCCAGTACCTGGGGCTGGGCTGTCACTGGGGAGTTCCTGCCAATCCAAATGCTTTAGGGTGTTGCTAAGTCACCCTGAGCAACCCGGTAGTTTGTTGAAGGCGGGAAGGTACGTGTTGGGTCCTGTCCCAGCCAGTTACAGGATAGGGCACACACCCCTTGCAAGGGGAGATGGGGAGGAGGCAGGCTTCCACCCTACGAGCCCCGCGCGCACGCGCCCACTGTCACGGCCACGTCCCGCCGCGAGAGGGGGCGGAGCGAGCGTGCGCGGCTAGGGCGGACGGGCCCCGAGACCTGGCCCGAGCCGCCGATCCGCGGCGGGCGGCTGCTGAGGTGAGGGCTGGGCCAGAAGGGAGGCGTCCTCACCGGGGCGTGGACCTGGGACCTCCTCTACTCCCGTTCGCTCTGGCGCGGCCTCTGACCTCTCTGCGTCCCCTCCGTGAGCCGTTCTTTGCACCTCGTTTCTCCCACAGTTGGCCCGGGCCAGGACGCGACCTTGAGTCAGCCCCTACCATGCTGGGTGGCCCACTGTTCAGGCTGCCAGTGTAGGGCACGCGCCACGGCAGTCTGGAATCGCGTTTTAACTCTGCCTCGGTTCCCCAAGGCCGCGCCTCGTAGCCCCAGCTGCAAACTTTAAGCGTCCCTTAAGTTACAGCGGTGCGTGGGTTTCTGGGAGGTCGTGGCTAAAGAGAAAGCTGAGTAAAGAGGCGAGGTTCGTGGTGAAGAGGTGAAGCCTCCTCCTCCCCGCGCAGGCCCCTAGCAGTCGAGGTCTTCCCGCTCCCCGGCAGCGCGAGCCCCAAGTTTTGCTCGCCGCGGGGCGCTTTAAGGGCTGGGCCCTTCGCCACCGCACACGTGAGCGGCACCAGGAAGTTGCACTCGGCCGCCGGCGTCCCTACCGGGCCTCTGACTGAAGGGGAAACGAAACGAAGGCCTGAGAGCTGGCACAGCCTGCCCGTGGTTGGCGGCGAGGGCTGTTTCAGCATCAGGTGTGGTGGCTGGAATCCTCCAGAAAGAGGGGCATGATCAGAACCCTAGTGAAGAGCCCTGAAATTATGAGGCAGGGTTTGGCTTCTGATTTCCTCAAGGATTCTGAGAATGGGGTGGAGATGCCTATTGAAACCCTGGTGGACAATCCCTGAAAAGGGGGTGGTTGGGACTTGGTGTTGCCTCAGGGGTTATTTCCTAGGCTAGAGTGGCTTCCTTTCAGCTTTGGGCAAGGGGATGCTTGGCCCCTGCCACACTGAATGCCATGAGTTCCTAAATATGAGCCTGGCTTTTCAGGTGAGGCTGCCCCAGCCCTTCTCCGTCCTGAAAAATGTACTCAACGTGCCCCCCCCTCCCCTGCAGGAATGTCCAACCTGTGATAGGGATTATGTGAGGACTTTTTGTTTATCTGTGGGGGTGGATATCACGAAAATTATGCACAAACTTTTTTTCTTTTTTTGCTCATCAGCTTTTTTTTTATTGTGTGTTTGATGTGTGGCCCAGGACTTCTTTCATTGTGAAACAGAAACCAAAAGGTTGGACACGCCTGCTGGGGCCTGTAGGGGAATTTTTTTCCCCTTTTCTGAGCATTTTGGAGGTGAAAGAAAAGTGGGAATTAAATTCCGTTGAGAGGACAGGAAGTGTGCCCCTGAGACGTAGGTCAGAGTGAGGGCTTGTCATTCCCGAGGCAAGTGGTAGCCTGTATGTTGAGTTTTCTGTCGAGCCAAGGGTTCAGAGATGTCTAGCATGGATTAAATGCTTGGGCCTTTCTGGAAGCCAGATATGGGGGAGGAAAGAGACAGTTGAAATGGGAGCTTGCATTCCCTTTGCCTGTGTTTCCCGTGGCTCTGTTTAATAACCGTTGGACATTGGACAAGTCTCTTAACCTCCAATCACTTGTGTACTGATCCATACCTACCTTGTTGGATTGTTTTAAGGATTAATGAAGTAACTGTGTTACAGCATTTATACACTATCATGTAATAAGCACTCAGTGGAAGATATATCAGCATCACTCTCATCAAAGAAAACAAGATTGAGCCAAGATGAATAGGACAGGGAAAACATGCAGAAAAGATCATGATACTGATGAGTAGGAGCACATATGGGTGAGAAGACCAGTGGGAGACATCTTGCCATTCCTGCAGTAAAGGTTTAGAAATTTTTTGGCCTCTTAGTCAGGCAAGCCCTGTGTGTACATTGACTCCAGTGGCAGTTTCTCAGCATAAAATCTTAACCCCCAGAACCCATAGGGAACAAATAATTCCACAGAGCTAAGTTTTCCACAGGGTTGCAGCATTGCCTTTTCAGCTTCAAAACTTTTTAAATATTAATTGTAAACAGTTGGAGTGGGAATGCCTCCCCCAATGGGCTGTGTGCTTCCCTTTCTCTTTAAAAAATCTCCTCTGGGCTGTGATTTTTTTTTCCCCCTGGGCAACTCAGATCAAGCCTTCTGTAAGGGAGTTAGGCCTCTGGCCCTCAGTTACCTAAACACCTAGGTGGTCACATACTAACTAGCCTCTTTTGTGTTCCTGGGCCTGCTCTTGTGTAGCTTCTCTTCTTATGGGTAACTTTTAATTCTCCCTGTTGTGTGTTTCCACTTCTAGCAGCCTTTTCCTTCTTCTTGATGTTTCTAGTCTTCTATGGACTAGAAAAGTGGGATGAATCTTGTTAATATTATTGGTTCAAGTCTGAGAAGTTTAGTGCTGGACTTTATTCTAGCTTCTTAGGCTGTTTGGCTCAGTCTCTGTTCTGGTTCTGGATGGGTGAGCTTGCTGGATAGCAAGGTCCCTGCAGGTGAGATATACTTAGCAAAGGAGAAGTTTCTTTGAAATTCTCTCCCTGAGGCATATTTCCCCCTGGGATTTTGCTCCTCTTGGTTTTCCTGTTTGTTAATAAGTGTTTGGATTTTGGTGTTTGCTTATCCTCCCTCTGGCAGTAGGTAGTCCACGAGGCTTGGAGAGGCTAGGCTTGGCTGGCATTGTAGGTCAGCCCTGAGAAGGAAGCGGCAATGTGGGGAGAAAGCAAACCGGTTGCTCTCTGGTCCATCTTGGGGGAGAGACTAGTCAGGACCAGGAGTGTGTCCCTGGCTGATTCCCTCCTGAGCCCCCTTATGACTCAGTTTCCCCAGGTGTGACTAGAGCTGCCATCTGACAGGTAGAGCTGTTCCCCGGGCTTCTTCAACTGTGATTAAGAAATAAAGAGGTTTGTGGCTTCAGTCATCCTTTGTAGCTCCCTTCTAGGTCACTCTGTGTGTAAACACCTCTGGCCCCTCCCCCTCCTGGGTCACAGCACCCAAGGCAGGGCTGACGTTGGGCCAGAACTGGTTGGCGGGCAGGTGGGCACATTGGTCAGAGTTGGCTACTAGCCTCCTCTCCCTTCTTTCTCCTTTGCAGCTGCCTTGGGGTGTGGGAGGCCCAGAGCCATGTCGGACCTGCTACTCCTGGGCCTGATAGCAGGCCTGACTCTGTTACTGCTGCTGACACTGCTGGCCTTTGCTGGGTACTCAGGGCTGCTGGCTGGGGTGGCAGTGAGTGCTGGTTCACCTCCCATCCGCAATGTTACTGTGGCCTACAAGTTCCACCTGGGGCCGTATGGTGAGACTGGACGGCTTTTCACTGAGAGCTGCAGCATCTCCCCCAAGCTCCGCTCCATTGCTGTTTACTATGACAATCCTCACATGGTAAGAAACCTCCCTGGAGTTCCACCCCATGGATGGAGCTAGGCCAGGGCTTTTGGGGGGAGGGAGATTTGGTTTCTGAGGAGAGAGTGGGAAAATCTTTGAGATGGCCCTGCAGACCCCTTCACTGTGAGCTTGAAACCCCTTCCACATTTAGCCCGGGCATTTGTTCCATGCATCTATTGGCTTTCTACTTGCTCAGACCTGGTTCCTCTTACTCATGGCTACTTAGGAGCACACCACTATGAATCCCTAGCTTCTGCTAGAATTTTGGTCTCCTGCCTCCTCTTCTTGCTGTTCCTCCTGTTGTCTCCGTTCAAGGCCATCACTCTAAGACCAGGCCATTCAGATTCTGCCCCCTCTGAGGTTACATCTTGTTTCTGTGCTTTCCTTGCCTCAGCTGTCCTGCCATGAGATGTAGGCCTTCAGGAGCTAAAAGGACAAACCCTTGGCATAGGGCTTAGGATCATATCTCTTCAGCCATTCTGGTGGGCTCCTACCCAGTGATGGCATTTCCTTAGACCTCAGGCTGCCTGGTTGGGAGAGGGCCTGGGGCGGGGCAGGGGGCACATGGATCCAGATCAGCTTCTGAGAATGTCCATAGTGCTGGAGTCAGAGACTAACTCTGCATCACTAACATTCTGTGGGTGTCAGGCTGTAGTTGCAGCGTCTGATGAGTCAAGGCTTGCTAATATAGTCTCTTGTCATGCTATGGGGTGGTGCTGCTGCCCACAGCTGGATGGGCTGGCAGTTTGTCAAGGGTTCTTCAGCCTCTTACTACCAAGCTATGCCAAACCAAGCATTTGGAATCCCCAGCTCTGATATCCTTGCCTGCACAGTTCAAGTGTACAAGCCCTACAGCCCGCCCACTATCTGGTGACAATAGAAGTGTGGCCAGTGGACATGTGGTGGGTTGATAAAGGTGGAAGGGTTTGCTGAGCCAGGTAGGGAGGTATAGCAGTTTGAGAGAAGGAGTCTGGCACAATTTGCCACCTTTGTTTTAGGAAGCTAACTGGAGGACAGGTGGATGAGGGAAGGAGATGAAGAAGGGAGGCCATTGAAGAAACTGGGCTGGGCCCAGTCAGCTGAGAGGTGACGTGGGCTGCTTGAGGGATGATTAGACAATGTCTGAGGTTTTGAGGTCACATGACTGGGAGATGGCACTAACTGAAGTTGGGAGCACTGGGGCATGAGTGGGATGGGGAGGTATCAGGCTGTGGGAGTTCTCCTAGACCAGATGCCTAACCACCACCCCTGCAAGGGTCTGTTGTGTAAGTCCCTCCTCGTCCTATGCTGGCCTCTGATCCCTGCCCCTCCTTCCACACCTGGCCCAGGTGGAGCCCCGTGCAAGGCCCTAGTGGGAGGGCGGAGAGTCCTTGTGGCTGCCTCTTTCCTCATCAGCATGTCTGCCTGTTTTGGAATCAACACATTGCTTCTTGGGTTAGAGGTGCTAATTCTAGGATAGGAAAGGGCCAAGGCAGCAGGGTATCCTAGGGTTAGTGCTGGAGGCAGGTCCAGGGAAGGGTGAGCTAGAAGAACCCCAGCATGGGGTACTCTCCCTGTGGCCTCCTAGCCTAGCCCTCTGCTCTCAGGAAGCCCACCACGTAGCTTTACAAGAGTTGTGGTGGACCCTGTGGGGTGGCTCTGGGTGTCCAGGGCTGCCTGGACATGGTGTGACTTGAGTGCTGGTCTGGGGTCCATGACTAGAGAATACAGCCATACTCCTAGCAGTCCCAGGGTCTGTTCCTGTCCCATCATTGTCTTGCTGTGTAATCTTACACATGTCACATAACTTTTTTTTCTTTTTTTTTTTTTTTGAGAGAGAGTCTCATGCTGTCACTCTGGGTAGAGTGCCATGGTTTCATTATAGTTCACAGTAGCTTCCAACTCTTGGACTCCAGCAGTACTGTTGCCTCAGGTTTTTCTATTTTTAGTACAGGTGGGGTTTTACTCTTGCTCAGGCTGGTCTCAGAACTCCTGAGCTCAAGCAATTTACCTACCTTGGCCTCCTAAAGGGTCAGGATTATAGGGGTGAACCACTGCACCTTCCTCCCACATAACCTTTCTAAGTCTCTATTTCTTCATCTGCAGAGTAGTAATAAAATAGCTGCTTCATAGGTAGGCTGTCAAGGCTTAAACAGTATTGGTGAGGCAGTTCACACCAGCCTGTAGCCCTCAACAAAGAAAAGGGTGGGGAAAAAAACACTCATGTTATACCAGCATGTGCTGAGGGTCAGGATGAGGAGGCTTAAACCTTTGGTCTGACTGTGGACATCTGGCTGGCATAGAAGATCACTGAACAAGTCCAGGTGGCCCCTCTGATCCTTCCCCTCCCAGTCCTGGGTCCTCCCAGAATATACCTGTGTCTTCATTTAGTGGTAGGTCACACCACTGGCACCTGGGATGGCTCAGGGACATGTGGGTCCCCCCCTGCTCTGGGAGTGAGGCTGTGCATTCTTTGCCTGGCAGAGATTCTAATAGATTCAGGGGACCATGGACCCTAAGGCTTTAGGGACTCATGGTTATCCCGGACTGCCTGGTCTGTAAGGACCTGAGGCCTCCTGGTCCACATTCTTGATATTATAGAGGGGGAGACTAATGTTCAGAAAGCAGGAGTGATACACTGATAATCACACTTTTTGTTTTCATTCAACAATATTTGAGTACCTTATCTGTGTCAGGCTCTGTGCTGGGCCTGGGGTACCATCCTCATCCTTGTCCTGAGGTAGGCTGAGAACTCAAGCTTTCTGCTCCCTTGGCTGCCTTCATCAGCAGTGTTCATCTTGGGGTCCTACATGTTCCAGTTCTCAGAGTTAGATAGGATATAGGCTCATCTGTTGTCTGCCCCAGCCCCACTGCTCCAGGCATAAGAGGAGCAGGAATCTGCTCCTACAAGTGGGACAGTGAGTAACCAGGTTAGAAGTGCCACCTGGCTCTGGATGCTGCCTGCATCCATGAGGTGTAGACTGACAGCTCCCTAGCCGCACCCCTTCCTGACTTTAGCTGAGCATTGGGGAGTCTGAATGTGGGCACAGGAAGTGGCACAAGAAATGGTATTACCCAGCAGAATAGTGGCAGTTACTATGGACCCTTTCATATTAGATGCTGATTAAGCTATTAGCCATATGTCCTAGAGTCCTATGTGGGAAGAGGCTGCAAGATCTGGGCAAGTGTGAAGCAAGAGGAAGCATTTCATTCTCCATCCCTGAAGGCCTTTTCATGGTTGGGAGTAGGGAGAGTGGAAAGAGGGAGCATGTGTCAGGAAGTGGACAGACCCTGGCAGTGGCTCATAGTGGGTGCCCTTTCCCCTCAGAGCTCAACATTCATGGAGTACAGTCCATTTCCTCTTTAAGGTTCCTGGGGGAGGGAGGTGAGTTGAATTGAGAGATGGGTCAGGTGTAGGTGGATGTCTGTCACATCTGTCCCCTTATCCCAGTTCACATGTATGTTCTGTGTACCCTAACCCTTGCATAGCTGAACTGCTTTGCCCTCAGCCTAAGTCTGAGATCAGTGCTAGGGGTTTGAAAAGTGGCTTTAGCCTCCCTTTCTGGGCCTTGTCTCTCTGGGAACCTTCAGTGTTGGAAGTGAAAGAAGGAACTGAGAGGACCCTGAGTGCTTTGCTTGATCTTAGCCACCTCTAGTCTGTGGACAGGCCCTAGTGACTGGGCTGCTGTCATTGTGCCAGTGGATCCATCCTATCTGCCAGCCTTTCCCCCTACCTCCTGTCCAGGAGGTGAACCTTACTCTCTGCAGCCACCCCCACCTCTACTGTTGGGTTTGAGGCTTAGGTATCCTGCCTGCTTGCCCTTGTGGGGAGCTTGGCTAGGCAAGAGGGGCATGACAGCCAGTTCAGTTTACCTGCCTAAAGCAGACCTGTATTTGCTGCTTACATCCACTACCTAGGAGGGAGTGCTTGCCCCAGGCATGGAGTGGGAGGTGGAATTCGTGGCACTTCAGATGTGTGTTTAGTAAGCTAGACTGCTGTTGAAGTCTTGTTTTCCTTTCATGTTCAGAACTAACATGAAAAAAAAAGTCTCATTTTCCCCATAGTCCACTGAAAATCAAATTGGGGCCAGCAAGTCTGCAGGGGCTGAGGCTGGTGAGAGTTTTGATTTGGGCCTTTGTCATACTCTGCCTTCCCCCTCAATATGTGTGAGGATGGGGCCCTCCAGCTTCTCCAGAAGCACTTAGGTCAGATGGAGTCCAGGAAAGGAGACAAGGGAGTAAGATTTCCCAGGATTGACCTCCTGCACAAGAGCAGTGGGAATGTGGGCTGGGTTTATGTTTCCTCAGAGCCTCAGCTATCTCTCTCCTATGCCAGTTATCTCATGATTATTCTCTGCCAGGTAGAGTCCAGGCTTTTGCCTTGCAGCCGGTAAATTGTGTGGGACAGGTTGGGAAGGGTGAGCACCTCTAGGCCTTTGGAAGGGGAGGTAAGGTGAGGTCAGGGTGTGCTACTGGGACTTTGTACTGCTAGGAACCCTGTTGTCTCTGGCCTGGTCCCTGCCTCGTAGAGGTTGCCTGGGCTATGTGAGGAGGTGCTCTGCGGGGAGAAGCTGTTGTGTACCCATTCCTTGCTAGAACCTATTTCTTGGGCTCCCATGTGGCCCTGGATTGTATGGTACAGCTCTGGAGCTTGTCTGCTTGGGTTCAGATACTGACTCCAGCATTCCCTTACTGTGACCTTTACTGAGTGGCTTGGTTCTCTGGGCTTTATTTAGGAACAGGGTTGATAATAGTACCTACTACACAGGGATGTTTGGATTTTGTGAGCTTATTAATGGAAGGCAGTGACAGGGGCAATTAGTCAGTGCCTTGTCAGATACGAGCTGATAGGATTATGCTTGAGAATGAGGGGTAGAGAGCCAGGTTCTTGAAACGCTTTCTAAGTGGAAACTCTAAAAATTCCCTGAACCCACCTTTGAAAGTTAGCATCTTGCTGACTCCTTAAGTATAGTTCCTGTCTTCTGGCCTCACTGTCTATATCAGCCCATGTTTTGGTACCTGCTGCAGTGTACCTTTGGGCCCTGGCTGCTCAGGGGATTTGGACACATAGAGTTTGGTGTGTTCACCTGGAGCACCCAGAAAGGTGAACAAGGTCCAGTGCCCAGCTTCTGGTAATGGGCAGGTGCAGCTGTTCTGCTTTCCTGGGTGTGCCAGTGCACATGAAGGGCATTGCCTCTTCTTTTCCCCTTATTTGAGGCAGCTCTGGGTTTGGTGGGCTGGCATGGGAGGGAATAAGTGAAGCCCTTTGGATTTGGAATTGGCAGATGGTGCATCTGTCCCTGTCGGGTTGCATAGGTTATGGGCCTGGAATTGCCTATTTTCTGTTGAACTCAATGGCTGGGTTTGGTCTGGGCCAGCTGATAACCATTTCTCCTTCCTGGATTCTGAAAGATATCAGTCTTGTCCATTTCCAAGACTCAATGAGGTCTAGGCTAGATAGGGCCCCTGAAGTGGCTCTCTTCATTATGGCCTCACATCAGAGAGTCTGCAGAGTACTATGAGACCTTTCTGGAAGAGGTAGTGGGGCCAGATTTAGGATTAGCTCATACCTAGAAGCTTTAGGTTTCAAGCAGACTTTCCTCTTTTCACAGTTCTGGGACTCAGGAGGCATCAAAGATAGTTTGGGTCCTAGCATCCCTCTAACTTTTCCCTGATATTCTTGTTTTGAGGACAGATACTGGGTAAGCTTGCCTTTACCCAAAGTAGTACTGAGTCTAGCCATTGTCCTGTCTCTCTGGTGTGGTTCCTTGCTGGGGCTAGTTCTCTGGTGTGGTCCAGGTTCTTGTGCTGGGCCCAGGTGTCCAGAGAAATAAATGGTTGGAATGAGAGGAAAATAAGCAGGCAGGTAGAGCTAGAAGGATGAGGTCTACATTCTAGGTTTAGGCCCAAATGAAGATGTTGCATTGGGCTTGGTGCCTGTAGCTCAGTGGCAAGGGTGCCGGCCACATACACCGGGGCTGGTTGGTTCGAACCTGGCTCAGACCTGCTAAACAATAATGACAACTACAATAAAAAAAAAAAATAGCTGGGTGTTGTGGTGGGTGCCTATAGTCCCAGCTACTTGGGAGGCTGAGGCAAGACAATCCCTTAAGCCCAAGAGCTTGAGGTTGCTGTGAGCTGTGATGCCACGGCACTCAACCGAGGACGACATAGTAAGACTCTGTCTCAAAAAAAAAAAAAGATGTTGCATTGAACCAAGGTGGATGGGGTTTTGTGCCTTCAGGAAACCCCTACTTTCTGGGGTAGGCCTCAGTAGGCCATTTGCCTGCAGTCAGGCCATGGCTTTCCTGAGAGCCTACCCCTGCTATTGGACCAGCCTTGCCACTTGTTAGAGTATCTTAGAGTCTGTCTCATCTCCTCCTTCCTGGTGCTGGATTCAGCTGTTTCCTGGCTCTAGCTTTACATGGGGCTGCTTAGCGGGTGATAGGCTTGCTGAGGGTCTTCTTAGGCTGCTCCTTAGCCATGGCCAGGGCAGGGGAAGGGCTGGAAAGGAGCTACTGTGCCCCCTGTACCTCCAGGATCCTAGCAGCCATGTTTCCTTAATAGCTGCCTCCTTCCACTGTGAAAAGAGCTTATTTCTTCCTCTAGGTGGAGGGAGAGGATGCAGGGCTTGTGTTTGCATGTATGTAGTATCACTGAGTGTGCTCCAAGGACTTCCTTTATGTGCAAGCTCCTGGATCTTTTTGCCTTGGGGCCTGGAGTGGTGGGGAGAGACGGGGAGGCCATCGATTACAGTGCAGCACAAGACCTCCCTTACTGGATACTTGAGATCAGAGAGGAGGAGTGGCTTGGCAGGGAGCAACAGTTTTGAGGGGGAGGCTTGAGCTAAGTCTTGCAGGATGGGCAGGAGTTTCCCAGGCAGAAGGGACTCTAGAATAGGGTGAAGAAGGACATTTCAGGCAGAGGAAATAGCTTACGCAAAGGCAGGAAGCATGAGAGGACCTGGTATGTTTGGGGAGCTGCAAATAGTTCCATGTGGGTGGGTGTGGGAGTGTGGCGGGTAAGGAGGCTGGAAGGCAGGCTGGGCCAGAGCCTGGATCTGTCCCTCCCTCTGCCACACAGATATTTAGTGGGTGCCTGCCCATCTGGGCTCTGGCCCTTAATGGGGCCTAGAACAGCAGAAAGCGAGTATGAGGTGACAAATCCAGGCAGTGTTGTGTGGGCCACTCTAAAAGACAGCCTTGCACACTGGGTTGGGAATTTAATATCATCCTAGAGGTGAACTGGGAGTCATTGAGAGGTTTTAAGGAGATGATCATATGTGTTCTGGTGTCTTTGGGGGACTGAATAGGGTATTGAGCTTAGAGCTTCATGAGGGCTGCTGTAGTAATTGTAGGAAAGACCCTAGGATCCAAACTGGGGCAAGGCCAGGGATGGAGGGGAGAGATCGTGACCTTCCACCCATTTCTCCATCTGACTTATTCTAGATGTTTCTTTTGCATAGGTTGTTAGAGTCTGGGACATGATGGTAGGCCTTGTGGCGGGCGCTGACCCTTGGTCAGTCAGCAGCCAGCCAGAACCTCCTGCCTACCTGGCCATACTCCTCTTGACACATGAGTTGGGCTGTTGCACCATCTAGAGACAAGAGGTGGTACTGCAGCAATCTGTTCCTTTGTCTGGGTGGGGTGGGAGGAGCTTCAGGCCAAGAGAAGAGACTGTGTCGCAAGGTGGACTTCACATGGGCAAGAGAGTTTACAGCAAAATATTAGGAGGGAGGTGTTGGAGGAGAAGAGAGTGCCTCTGAACCACCCTGAAACGTTCCCTAAAAGGGCATTTGAATCTGAATGGGCAGGGAGGAGCTGCATATGCAGAGGTTTGAGTGGATGGGCAGAATAGGCTGAGGGACAGTTTTGACTGTCTCATAGCTGCTACTAATCAACAGCAGTTATAGAGCACTTGCTGAATGCTGGACCTGGGCTAAGTCTTCATGAAGTATCTCATTAATATGACAGTTTTATAAGTAGATATCAAGGAACTGGGCCTCCAAAAAGCTAAGGGATTTTTCCCAGGATCACGTGATTCAGGATGTACACCCTGGCCTGCTTCCAGCTGTGGTTCTGAAAAACTGCATCATATTGCTTGCCACTGACTCTGAGCCAGAGTTGATGCTGTAAGATTCAAGGGGGCAACAAGGGAACCAGTGGCATAGTAAGCTGGGGGTGACCCCCAGGGTCTGCTTAGAGATGAGAGCCTGGGGTAAGTGCCCAAGTCCCAGGCAAAGTATGACTCCAGGGCCGGGTTGGATTGGCCAAAGTAGAAGAGGCAGATAGGGCTGAAAAATCCCCAGAGGATTGCTAACAGGGCTTAGAAGGTGTTGTAGTGGAAGGGAAGAGGTGAGAACAGGTAATATGATGACTTCATAGGGCTAGGAATGGAAGTTGAGGAGGAGAGTAAAGGGAGGTAAAAGGAATGACCTGTTTAAACTTAGGAGTCAGCAGATTCTTGGTAGGGGGAGAAATCATGCAAAACCCAGGATTGATAGCATAAGATCTGTGCTGAGTCTCTTGGATCCAGGAACACATACCCCTGGGGGCCCAGTCTGAGGCCTGGTCCAGACTTAGGCATGTGGAAAGCTGACATGGGAAACACATAGCAAAAGGTAGAGAAATGAATTCTGGTCCTCGTAGGCCTTGGGTCAGTCCCAGGAAGTGTTGGAGGCTCACACAAGAGCCCTACCTGGCTGGCAGGCATTTTGGGGAGCTAGGGAAGGGAAGCTAGAGAAGAAGTATAGGGTCAGAGGGGAGCAGAGTGGGATGTGCAGGCACTAGGGGCTCAGGGAGACTTGATGGGGGGGAACCAGTAGTCTTGGACTTAATCACGAGAAAAAACTTGGAAAGTAGGGAAGTTCTGGAATGGAGCATGGGTTGAAGAAGTTGTCTGGGGTGTTGATGACTGGCCCTACTTGAGGGACTAGGAAGATCTCCTCACAGAATTTCATCAGCACCCCAGAGGTCAATGATCCTATATCCTGACCAATGCTGCCTGCAGCCCCTCCACAGTTGGATGTCGGGTCCCTACCCTGGCCTGGCCTCTTTACCCTGTGAGCCCATAAATACATGTAAACTCACACTCTCTTGATTTCTTAGGCCATGACCTGAGGGGTCTGGGTTCTTTTTCTTGTTCCTACTCCTCAGTTTTACTCCCTTACCTATCTTGAAATCTCTGTCAGGGAAGCCTGCTCTTCTCCAGGAGATAGGAGAGAAATGAGCTAATAGGGCCGGTAACTAATAGATCCAGGCTCCAGGATCTGCCAGCCTGTAGTCCTGCTTCTGGTCCTGGGGAGTAGTGGCTGAACAGAGGATCCCATCAGGAGGTGGAAAGGCTCCCTCAGAGGTGCTGTTGATGGGCTTTGTAGAGGGTGATGGTTCAGAGGTCTTCTCTGTTCTTGCCTTTTCTGGGCCTTTGGAGGGCAGAGACTAAGTCTGATCCCTTACCATGACCCCAGAGTCTCTAGCACAGGGCATGATGTGTTAATTGAAGAAGTAAATGATGGGTGGATGAGGGTCTTGCAGCAGGAGGCAGGGGCCACAGATGGGTTCCAGTAGGAAAATAGCCAGCCTCATCCTGGTATTTGGGGCTACATGGCCTCTTGGATCTGGTGGTTCTTCTAGGCCTGAATTGGCAAAGACCAGGAAGCAGGGACTTTTCTTTGTTTGCTAACTCTGACACCTCTTTGCTTCTCCAGGTTCCTCCTGAGAAGTGCCGTTGTGCAGTAGGCAGCATCCTGAGTGAAGGTGAGGAGTCACCCTCCCCTGAGCTCATCCACCTGTATGAGAAATTTGGCTTCAAAGTATTCTCATTCCCGGCACCCAGCCACGTGGTGACAGCTACCTTCCCCTACACCACCACCCTGTCTATCTGGCTGGCTACCCGCCGTGTACACCCTGCCTTGGACAACTATATCAAGGTGAGGCACGGGCATTTGTTGGGGGGGGGTGTGAGTAGGGAAACAGCCAGGTCCTTTGGTTAGGAGATGGGCAGGATTTCCCAAGTTGGGAGGAAGAAGTGGTTTGGGGAGAGAAGCACCCTGGGGTCCTCATGGAGCAGATGCCTATAGAGCTAGGAACAAGGAAGAGGTCTCAGATGCCTGAGACCTTGTAGGGGCCAGAGCATCTCCCAGGAGCATGGAGAGCTTGTTCAGAAACCTGGCCTGGTCAGTTTGTCTCTAATTTTAACCAAAGATATCTTTAGTGGTCATTCTGTACTCCTGGCTCAGATGGATGGACAGGCCCACCCTCTTTTTAGCCTTCCAGAGGTCTGTAAAGCAAGGCTCTGAGTCTCCCAGTGACTGGGATGTCCCTAGGTACCCATATGTTGCCCCTGGCCCTGACTCTGTATAGGTCTATGCACCTACTTCCTGAGCTCTAGCCTAGGGCAGCAATGCCAGATCCTGTCTTTTTACTGATGTGATCATTAGCAGTGCTAGCTCACCCTGCCTAGAGGAAGGAGAGCTAGTCACCAGGGGGTCTGACAGGGGTTTCTGTGTCTACAGAGGTTTTTAAAACTTGCCCTGTTGTACATCCCTTCTTCTCTAAATGTTTTGTAAATTTGAATACTAGGGAAATGACCTCAGTTTGGGCTTGGAAGTAATTGTTTATTCATTCATTTAACTTGTATTTATTAAGCATCTGTGTGCCAGTTGCTATGATGGGCATAATGTGAAATGTTGGTACATGAAATAGGCATTCACAGTGAGGTGATGAAGATAAATAATGAATGTCAAGCAGAAATGGGCCATACTAGGAAGGAATGGGGTGAGAACAGTCAGGAGATCAACTTGTATAGAATGGTTAGGGACAGCCTTTTGGAGGAGGTAACCTCAAGGCAGAGTTCTAGAAGAGCCTTTGGAGGGGAGGAAAGAATTCTCTAGGCAGAGAAGGGTGAGGAACACAGGTTTGATCTAAATGCAGTGGAAAGTCACTACATTGTTCCAACTATGAAAGTAACATGGTCAGAACCACATCTACAGAAGATGTCCTATCCTATCCCTGGGCAGGGTAGGACTGGATCACAGGTCAGGGGCTAGGTGGAGGTGCTTAGGAGGCTGTCAATAATCTCAGTATTAGTAGTGGCAGCTTGGGCTGGGATAGTGACTGCAGGGATGCAGATAAACACAGATTTACTGTTTGGGGGTGGAACTGATGAGCTTTGGGGTAGATTTCCTATTGAAGGAGGGAAGGAAGTGGGGGCATCCCAGAGGGCGCTGCTTCCCTATGGCCTGGGCATTCAGGTGAGAATGTAGTGATTCTTTTCACTGAGATGTGGGGAACTGAGGGAGGCCCTGATTTGGGGGGGGAGGGGAAGCCAGCTCTGCAGGTTATGTCAGTAGAGCTGCCTGAGAGACATCCCAGTGGGGGCTGTGGCAATAGCAGTGGCAAATGTAGAATCTGGAGTTCTGAGAGGGCTGGGCTGGTAGATAAGTTTGGGAGCATTAGCCTGTTGGCAGTATTGGATCTGGGAGGCTGCCCTCTTTGGGGTCAGGTGGGCTATGGAAAGCCTGTGGCAATAAGCTGTACAGAGGGTGCGGCCAGTGTGGCTAGGGTCACTAAATAGGACAGTAGAGTCAGAGAGTGGAAACTTGGCAGACTTGGAGGAACCTTGCCTTATTTTTTCCTGGGGAAAAAATATGCCCACCAATAGGGAATTGGTGATGGAAATGGAAGTTCAGACAGGTCCCAGATAAGGGGGTACAAGAGTGTGGTGTTATGTCTGGGTAATGAATAAATGAGGCTCTGGATCACCAGCTGTGGCCTTTGTGGTCATGGACAGGATTGAAGAAATGAGTGAGAAGACCTGGAAACAGCAGAGCTATCACAATGTTAGGGCAGGGGCACAGGGAGGATGAAGGCGAGTTTTCTTTGTAAGCTGAAGGTGATGGCTAGAAGGGATGCTGAGACGGGTGTGCATGCCAGGAATGGGTTTGGGCTGGAGGTGGGGATGCTGGCTGGCAGTGAAGGCAGGAAGGGAGACACCAGTGCCCCAGACCTATTCAGTGTGCCACCTCATGGGAGTTCTCCCCTGTTTTACTTAAGGAAAGGCTAGTGTATGGTGCCTACAGTTCTGTGTCATTCTCAACCTCAAGGGCTAAACTGGAGAAGTACCCCCTGGGAAGAGACTTATTGGGCTCTAAACCTCAGAACAGAGAGCATGGCTTGTGGTGTGGTGGCGAGCAACTCAGCCACCAACGCCTTTTCCTGGCTTCAGGGATTTATTTTTAGACACCTTTGTCCAAACTTCTCGGCCCCTGACAGCTTCACAAGTTGCCGGTTTTGACGTCACCTCTTTGATGAAAGCTCTTCCCCCTTCCTCCCCCTCTCCTGGGAGCCTGTCAGCTATGCTTTGGGCTCAGTTCTCCCAGAGTGGGGGTTGGGATGCTGGAAACCAGGAGTAAACAGGGAGAGCAAGGGACTTCTTCCAAAGATGTCTGTGAGGCATGTTTGCTTGGCCACCAGCTGAGAGTGAATAGACCAGGCTGCCCACAGGTATGGCCCCAGGTCCTTGGCTTGTTTTGGCAGCAGGGGTTGGAATTGCCTCTGTCTCTGTCTTTAGCCTGACCTTGCATCCTGGGGAACAGAGCTGGTGGAGAGCTGAGGAAGGGGTTGGCTTTGTTTGCTGGTCACAGCCTGTAGCAGACAGAGGAGAGCCCTGTGCAACTGTCTCTCAACCCAGAAAATATCTATAGGAGAGTGTGAAGCTCCCTCCCACTGTTGGTTTCTTCTCCACTACACTGAGGGTCAGATAAAGGAGGGTACTAATGAGACTCTGGGTGCGTCTGACTCTTCTAGCCCAACAGCTGGCTACTTTTAACTGTGTATATATATATGTGTGTGTGTGTGTGCGTGTGTGTGTATGCGTGGGCACACCCTTCCTTTTCTCTCTGGATCTAGGACTGCTGTGAAGATTCTTCAAACAGAATGACAGCAGCCATCAGCTTTCTGTTTCAGGAGAGAAGAAAGGCCAAGAGTCCTGCTGCCAAGAGGAAGGGAGGCAGGAGGGCTTGGCAGGCTTACCTGCCTCCCCAGAGGCGGGGGTGAGGGATGGTGGTAAAGGGGTCTCAGAGAGTTTTGGGTGGGGGAGGTGGAGAGCAGCTAATGTGCTGGCAGTTGCAGATGTGCCTGCAGAATTGGTCTCATGGGACTGAGGGACCTAGGGGTTACTGTGAGGGGCCCAAAGAGAACCATTTGTCAGGCCTATCTGGGGATTCTGGAAGGGATGACTGGATTTCAGCTTTGTGGTCTACATGGCAAGTCTCGCCTGGCAAGCTGAGCCATAGGAGCTAGAACTCCACATACACTCTGGGGGCGGGGGGGCCCACCCTGAGTCTCTGGTATACTGTGTATGTAAGGGATTCCCTGTTACTTTTTTTTTTTTTAATTGTTGGGGATTTATTGAGGGTACAAGAAATTCCCTGGTACTTTCTGACAATTACTCCATGTGGAATATGCCCCAGCTTTATCAGCCTGCTCCACTGGAGTCTAGGGAGGTAGCCTTCAGGGCAGGAGACTACTCCCTGACTCCTTTAAAGGGGATGTCTTCTGGTAGATGCAAGAGGGACTTGAGCTCTGTGAGCCCAGAGTAGTGGGCAAAGACCCCAGAATTCACTGCAGTCTTAATGACTTTCCAAGGGCTTTGGGTTCGTGGAATAAACCAAGACCGAGTGACGGGCCTAGGGTTTACATGTGTGGGATTGCGTGTAAAAAGGTCCCAAGTGCAGTACTTGGCTCGTGTCTGTCTATAGCAGTTGGTGGGAGGTCATTGAATGTTAGATTGACCCAACCAAGCCCCCATGCCTGGCTTTTTTCCCTGCACAGTCCAGAACCTCCATAAACTCCCTTTTTTAGTGTCTTTGATTTTTGGGATTTTTCAGGGGAGAGTCCTTATAAAATGGTTTGGTATCTTCGCCCAAGTTTAGGGAGACACAGGGAATTGTCCCGCGTGATGGCTAATTGGCTGGGGAGTGCAGGCAGGCCCTGGCTGTCAGACATTGGCCCTTGTACCATTGAATTGAAAAAAGGGGGGAGGGGAAGGGTTTCCAAGGGGATGTAGTGAGTCTGTGAGGAGAACTTTGGTGGTAGAATTCTGGGACAGCTGGGTTGACTGGGTTTATTCCACCAAGGGTTTAAAGGAGGCTGGTACCCTAGATCCATAGTTCTCAGACAGCTCGGAGGGGCTGGCAGCCTGAAGGTAGAGGCTGCACTCAGACTCTACCTGCTTCAACTAGAGTATTTCTATTTATGAGTTTTATAAACCAGGTGACGTCCTAAGCTTTCATTTGGAGGAGGGTTTCTGAGATTCAGGTGGTTTGAAAATCTCTGCCCTAAAAGAGGTGTACCATTGAACAGGTGCCCCCTCCAGCCCTGGCCAACTCCATGTTTGTTCCAGATCCTGAGGATGCTGTGGCAGCTGTAGTGTGAGGAGGCGCCAGGGCCCAGCCCTGTGCATATGGGGTAGGGACTCCCAGAAGAGGCAGTCGTGTCTGTGGAAGCATGACTCTGATTGGAAGCTGGACCTGGAGGGGAGCCCTGGAGAGCTGCAGGTTGGAGATCTCTCGGAGCAGTGTTGGCTGAATTCATGAATGGTGGGTGGTAGCATGGCAATGCCATGGGGCAGCCAGGTTGGGACTCAGGACTACAGGCTTCAGCTGCCTGCAGAAGTGGGTCAGCCTATTGAGCTGTTGACTGGGAGGAAGCTCACAGCATCCTGGTCAGAGCCTGGGTTCTGTCCAGTGGGCTTAGAGCACCCTGTGTGTATTTTCTCTTAGCCTGCTTCAGCGACCTAAGGGAGTCACTGGGAAGGTCTGAGTCTGCTGGGGCCAGAACATCCATGGGGAGCAGTAGGATCATGGCAGGGGTATTTTGGTAAGAGGGAATGTGAAATCTGTTGTCATTTCCCTCTCCCTGCCTATCACCTTTGTCAAGATAATGTTTGTAAAGGTTCCAAGTTGAAAACTTTGTTTTTAATGAGGGAAGGCTTTCTTGGCATCTCAGATCAGTTGCTTATTCAGCAGTTATCTACTGCACTCTCCTTTTCATGTGGTATTGTTCGGGGCTTGGGAGAACCAGCTAGAAGGCAGTCACAGAGTTCTAGTCAAAGCCAGCATCTCCATTGTGTTATAGACAGGGAGACTGAGACCTAGGGAACGGAGGTTACCCCATCAAGGGATGAAGCAGTAGCTGAATCCTGACAGTCTCTCCTAGGCTGAGCATCATTCTGATGGCTAAGTGCCTTTTGCCCTCTATCCTATGCATGAATGGGGCTGGGACCAAGAGGCTGAGGACTTGTGGTGAATATGGAATACAATTGGGGTAATGTCCTAGAGTGGGCCTGGAATGGCAGCACTGTGGCCCAACACCTACTTGACGCCCTCCCTCTCCAGCTCTAGTGGTCAGAGTTGGGAGCTGAGGCTGTGTGTCCTAGAGACTGCTGGGGGAACCAGAGGCAAAGGACATCAAGAGCCCATTTGCCCGCTTTCCCAGCAGGCATTCATTAAGGGAAGCCTTGGCAACTGTTCTTGGCACAGGAAGCAGCTCCTGCAGATTCCTTATCGGGCTTCATGTCCTTACTCTTAATGAGGTAGAGGGGGCTCCATTCTTTGGCTTCTTTCACTGAGTATCCAGGGCTGGCCCACTTGCCAGTTCTGGCACATGCTTAGATGCAGAGAGGATGGTACTCTCAGTAGAACTAGGACCTGGGGAGGAATGACAAGCCACCAGAACTCTTAACCTTCACCCATCTACTGCAGCTGGGGAGTTTAGCCATGCCTAGGGGGGAGCATGGGAGAGGGGAGGGGTAGATTTGTTGAGAAAGGCAAAACAACCTTGTGGAATGGTAGTATATTTGGGTTGAACCTGAAGGATGGGCAGTGTTTTTCTCTGGGAACACAGATCAGGCAGAGGTAGTGGCTTGGTGGCCATATATCCAGTGAGGCTAGAGTATAGTGGAGGAACAAGAATTTGAACCCAAGAGATTAGACTCGGTCTTGCAGGCACTAGGAAGGTACTGATGGTGTCTGAGCAGATGAGTGACAGCATTGAGGCTGGGCTTCAGAACAAGAGTCTTGAGTACTTGGGAGTGAGGAGAAAGAGCTAGAGGTTATAGCTAAACTCTGAATGAGGGTAATAGAAGTTAGCTGAGAGTAACCAGTGACTTCTTACTCCCAGCTACCCCCAAGTCAGGAAGAGATCCTCCCACCATACCAGGGCTTACCTTCCCTGGTTTCTTTTAGGGAGCTGTCCCTGAGCATTGAGGTATGGGGGTATCCATAGGAGGCTAGGTCTTATCCCTCTACTAGCCTAAGCACTGGAACCCATTCTTAGCCTCTCTGGCTTCGCCCCTCCTTCTTCCCCTACCCCAGGATTAAGCATAAAGCCAGTCTTTGCTAGGGTGGCATAGGAGCCACCACTCTCAAAATACCAGCTTGAGTATGGTAGCTTGGCAGCCCTGCAGGACCCTGGGGGCTGAAGCTTGTCTGGATGGTTCTGTGAGGTTGGGACATCACCAATTTAGCAAGAGCCTTTTCTCCTAGGCAGATGGGATTTATTTACCAAGAAAAAAAATTCTTTTTTTCTTCTCCAGAAGGTTTAGTATTTGGGATTGGTGGGGAAAGAGAATAAGATAAGAGCTCTTACCTAGCTGTCCAGGTATGCAGAAAGGAAACCTAAGGCTCCAAGATAGGGAGAACTTACTTGAGGGGTAGAGAGGTCACAGGTGCCAGTTGGAGATGAGGGCCTTCTCCTACTTCCCTCCTTCTGTCCCCTGTTTCCTCTCTATGCCCACTTGTCCTTCCCCTCTGGCAATTCCTGACTCCTTTGGCTCCCAGGTGCTTGGCTTCTTGGCTCCATCTGCACTGAATAGCCTTCCTGCTGCTGGATAATCAGTCAGCAGTGGTTTCATCAGCTTGAGAGCAGGACAGGACGCAAGGTCCTTGACTGCACAGATAAGCTGCAAAAGAGTGGCTGGATCTTGGAGAGGGGGGTGGGCTGTTACAGAGCCTGCAATGGTAGGGGCCCTGGCTCCCTCCTAGATTTGCAAGGGAGAGCAGTGGGATCCTGGGGCTCACCTGTCCAGTTCTCTAGCTGAGCTTCCCTTTGGGTACTCAACTCCCATACTGCCTAGCCTTCTGGTCATACCCACAAGAACCCAAGAAGCCAGTGGAGGGCTGAGCTGGGATTGTATATTGGCCTCAGGAAAGGAAAGGCTGGGCATGGCTGTAAGATTAGGGGGCTTCCCAATCCATCTAGGCACTAGGGTCCTTGAGGGCCTGTGTCCTATGTACCTGCTTAAAGGGAATCATTATTCCCCTGGCTTTTTGATGCCTTAGGCCACCTTTGTGTTTGATTGCTGTCCAGGCCCCCCCCTCCATGGGCTCCCCAGGAAACCAGGACTTGAGCAGCGCCAGGGAGATGAGCAGAGGTGTAAATTGTGTGGTGAGCTGCCGGCTCTGAGGTGAAAATGAAAAGTCTTCAGACTGCAGCAGCAGCAAGCACAGCAGGCTGGGGTGCCAGGCACAATGCCCCGCCTTCCTACCCCACTCTCCTTTATACCTTCTCCCTTCTACAGTCTTCCCCAGGCTTCCTGCCCGTGCTTGGCCCTGCCTGCATAGCTCCTCTGGCATTCCCTGCCTTTTAGTGGGGCTTCCAGACTGACTCTGGGCTACATAGGACCCCAAGGAGGGCCTTTATGTTTTATTTCAATTGTATATTTTTTCTTTCGTTTTTTTGGAGAGGACCTTTATATTTTATTTCCATTGTATATTTTTTTCCTTCCTTTTTTTGAGGGGGAAACAGAGTCTCTTTTGCCACAGACTAGGTGCTATGGTGTCATAGCTCACAGCAAGCTCAAACTCCTGGGCTCAAGCAAATCCTCCTGCCTCACCCTCCTGCGTAGCTGGGACTACAGGTGCTTGCCACAATGCCTGGCTCATTTTTTTCTATTTTTAGGAAGATAGAGTCTTGGTCTTACTTAGGCTCATCTTGAACTCCTGAACTTAAGTGATCTACCTGCCTTGTCCTCCCAAGGGTGCTAGGATTACAGGCATGAGCCACCATGCCTGGCCACCATTATATTTTCTAATTGGCCAACTGATACACAGAAAAGTGGGGTATGCTTTGGTTACCTTGTGACTTAATGTCTAAGATAGTTTCTCTACTAATTTTTTTGTGGGGGAGTAGGAGTTTCAAGTATACAGTCTTATATTCACATAGTGGTGTAGTTATTGATCCTTTACAGTTCTTCAGTTTTTTGAGATTATCTGTTCTATCCCCTTTATTTCATAGTTAAGGGAGATTGAAGCCCAGAGGGAAGCCACCTTTTTGTCAATAACCAGGCTAAGCCTCTGGGCTACTGCTTGAGCTCTCTATGCCACTTTCTGCTTCCTCCATGCTCTCCTTGGCAGTCCTGTCTCACTCTTCATCTCCTTTTTTGTTTTTTAAGACAGAGTCTCACTTTGTTGCCCTCTACAGAGTACCATGGCATCATAGCTCATAGCGACTTCAAGCTCTTGGGCTCAAGTGTTTCTCTCTTTTTTTTTTTTTTTTTTTTTGAGACAGAGCCTCAAGCTGTCACCCTGGGTAGAGAGCTGTGGCATCACAGCTCACAGCAACTTCCAACTCTTGGGCTCAAGCAATTCTCCTGCCTCTGCCTCCCAAGTAGCTGGGACTACAGGCTATAACACCCGGCTATTTTTTTGTTGCAGCCATCGTTATTGTTTGGCGGCCCCAGGCTGGATTTGAACCCACCAGCTCAGGTATATGTGACTGGCGCCTTAGCCACTTGAGCCACAGGCCCCGAGCCATGAAGTGATTCTCTTGCCTCAGCCTCCCAAGTAGCTGGGACTACAGGTGCCCGCCACAACACCTGGCTATTTTTAGAGACGGGGTCTCTCTCTTGCTCAGGCTGGTCTTGAGCTCATGAGCTCAAGTAATCCACGCATCTCAGCCTCCCGCAGTGCGAGGATTATAGGTGTGAGCCATTGCACCCCTCTTCATCTCCTTTGCCTAACATTTTTAGAGCTTTGGGGTGTTCTGCTATGATGAGGCTTGTGCAGGCTCTCCCTGGCATTGCAAGACCACCCCCCCCCACCCCCGCCGAGTGCCCTATAGACAGGTATAGGTACTGGGCAAGAGGCTTTGGAGAAGCCTGGTAGGGATGAGAAGGAACAAAGGAAAAGGAAATTGATGGAAGTTTCTAGGCAGAATAATAACAACATGCTACCTTCTAGCTGCAGCCTCCTGCTGTGCCTCCCCCAAGCATTTTGCAAATGAGATAAAGACTGGCTGCCTGAGGTTCTCCAGGGTCTGAGCCTCCACTTGTAGGGACTGATAGGTGTAGGTGGGTGAACGTTGGTGTCTGTAATTAAAAATAAGGGTACATCACTTCCCCCTGTGAGAAGATGCTATCACCTTGGGTGGGATACAACAGCTGTTTGCTGGTTATACAACAGCCTGGCTGTCCAGTCTGGCATGGACAGATAGGTTGGTAGATTGGGCAGCTCAGGATGAACAAAGAGTATAAGACCCAGGGCCTCTCGTCCCAGTGAGACAGGAGGTAAAGGGCTATGATGGAGTGGGATGCTTGGACAGACCTCTTCCCTTTCTGGGCCTAAAGTATGTGTAGATGAGATGGGACCCAGTCCTTGGCCTACATACATTTTTTTCCTCCCTTTGGAATTTGCAGCCACTTTGCTCTGAGCAAATCTAGCCTCTGGGAAGTCTGGGTGTGGGGTCCAGCCTCAGTCTCCTGCCTGGGCCTGCCTTTTATGTCTGCCATCCCCTCTCCATCCCTAGCTGAAGCTTGAGTACAGGCTGATATTCTGAGTGCAAAACACTAATTAAGATAGTTCAGGTCTTCTCTTCTTACCTCCCTCTTTCTTCTTCCTTAATTCAGAAAGACCTGCCAGGGGAGGCATTGCGGGTCCTGCCCACAGTGCCTCGGGGAAGCCTCTGTCCAGCCAATAGTCTGGCTCTGTTGTGGGACCCCTGAACTGAATGGGCTAAATGCTTGCCCCTTTACCCAAGAGATGAGCTCAGCCCAAGGTAAGGAGTGAACATGTGGTGTATTCTCAAGATAGCTGAGGCAGTGGCACTGTAGCAGTCTCATGTGAGGTGAGTGAGCTGCTTTTTCTTTTGTCTGCCAGCATTCCTGGGTGGGTAAGCTAGTGTTGGTGCAGGGTTGGGTGGTGGTGGGAAAGTACTAGTGGCTGAGGTCTCCTAGAAATTTCTGCATTATGGGTAGTATCTCAAATCCTCCTCTTGGTTTTGCATGTGGAAGGCTGAGGTAGGAGAGAAGGCCTGGAGGCGTGTATGAGGGACTATGAGGACCTTGGAGAAGGGCCTTATGGTCCGGTCCCCTGAGTCTGTGTGAGGGAGGGAGCTGCTCTGGCTTTTGGGCTTATCAGATGGTCAGTGGCTTCAGTAGACAAATCAGGTTGCCCAGTCATGGCAATGCTTCCACACACCTCTGGCTGTGTGGACCGTGGAAAGAGGCATGGCCAGGGCTAGGAGTCCAGCAGTACCAGCCCAGTGTGGCATTGAGTGGCGTCCTTGCCATTGGCAGCCTGCTCTCCAAGGGCTCCTTGAGGCTAGCTGAAGGAGAGGCAGCTGGCCTCGCCTTCCTCCAATGATTTTCCAATATTTACTGAGTCATTGACATACTGCCCAGGCCATAGCAACTGCTGTGCAGTGAGGACCTGAGAGTCAGCCCATGGTCACCTTTTCCTTTCTTAAGAGGCTATACCTGACCAGGAGGGAAAGGGCTTGTTCTCTCTGCCTAATTTCTCAGGGACAGAGTATATGGCTAGTCTTACCATTTCACCATCCATCCCCAGTCCCCAGTAGACTCACTCTCACTCAGTGTGCAGAACTTAGAAAGGGGAGTCTTCTAGGTAGGGTTACTGGGGCAACAATAAGCCCCTTCCTTTCCTGTGGGCCTGGATTGGAAGTTTGCTGCTTTGCTTTCTTCTTACCCCTTCTTTGCTCCTGAGCCTGAATTTTGACAGGATCTAGCATATGTTATGCTGATTTAGGGATGAAGTCAGTGAAATTTTAATTAGCTTCATATCCCCCTCTGGTAGGAAGGATCAAGGGTCCCCAGGTGGCAAGGGGTGAGACCAGGCTGGGTTTGGGTCTAAGGCTGCCCCTCCAGGGATCTGGGGCAGGCTCAGGCAGCTGGCGCTCCCTGTGTGGGATGCTATGGGGAGGTGGGGTGCTGGGCAGGGAAAGAAGTGCTGTGTAGCGAGGCCACAGTTTTCCCTCCATCCTCTGTCTCTCCTGTTCCTCTGTTCTCCCCGATGGCTTTGAGATAAAGGCGACGGCAAGGATGGAGGATATAGTTTCCATGGCAACGGGGCTGTCCACAGCCAGGCAACTTCAGAGCCGGGCTCTCTGGAGGAGGCAGATGTGCAGAGCAGCCTCAGCGCTGCCTCCTGCCTGCCAACAAGGGGGCTGGCAGAGCAGGTGGCACAGGGTGGCTGCCTGGTGTTGCCCAGCCTAGAAGAAAGGCTAGGAAAAGTATTACTTTCTCTTATCATCCCTGTTACTGCCAAATTCCTCCAGAGGGGAAGCTAGGAAGGTGGTCTGAGTGTTGCCAGGGGTTGGAGTAGGGCCCGGATTGTCTCTGGAATTTTTGGGTGGACACGGGCTATAGTTTTGGGAGAATCTCCCAAAGCCAAATGTTTGCTGCTTTTGTGATGGCCGACAGACATTGAGCTGCTGCCCTATGGATTCTTCGAATGCCTAGAGCATGAGGTTGCTGATAAAGATCATGCCCTGACTGGATCCTTTTCTTACCTCTGGCTACCTGGAAATGACATGGACCTTCTTCAAGGAACCTCACTGATCCTGGCCTCAGTGACCTGGCTAGGTTTGCTGAGTGTGGCTCAAATTTGGCAGATGCCTTCCTCCAAGAAGGCAGGGGCCCCAGAACCTAATAGCTCCTGCTTCCTGACATTGTGCTCTTATTTAGTCTTTTCCTGAGGACCAGGGCTGGGGTGGGCATTTGGGTGGGTGGAGAAGTGAAGGCAGCCATCTGTGTTGGAGATGGGAGGAGTTGGAGGTATGGAGAGTACTCAGGTTGGCAAAAAAGAATGGACTCCAACTATTACTTAAAGTAATGACTTTCCTTTATTGACCTTGGAAGCTTCAGGGATAGGGTGTTCCATTCTAGGGTTGAGCACACAGAGACTTAGGGTGCAGGGCTTTGCCTACCTAGATCACTAGTGGAGATACAAGCTGAGCTGCAGCCAGACCTTAGGCAGGCCTTCAACACCCCCACATGGTCCCTAGATATACCCCTCCCTACAGATGGCTGTTGAGTGGTCCGAGCTGGATAAACCTTTTGGGCTTACTTCTCCTCCCTTTATTCTCCATGGGTGCATTTTTTACCCCTATTTACTTGCTTTAGTTGGAGGAGGTTCCACAATCCTAGAGTTGGCCAGGCAGGCGGACAAGTGGAGTCCTAGAGTGGCTTCTTCCTGCCAGGCGTTAAGTCTCTCATTAGTGTTAAGTTGAAGGCTCATTTCAGAGCTTGTGGTGAGAGCCAGGCGGGTGCTATAAATAACTGTGTTGTGAAGGTTGGCGGGTGAGCAGTGACAGGTCAGGGCCTTGCAGTCATCGTAGTGGGTAATTGCGCTCCATCACAGGAAAGGAGAAGCAGGCTCTGTAGTGAGAGGCACTTGACCTCTGTTCTGATTGTCTCTGCCTGCTTCAGGGAAGCTCTTGCATGATCCCTTGCATACATATTGGGGGATGGGGAACATTGGGTTCAGTGTCCAGGTAAAGGGAAGCGGGCTGCCTGTTAGGACTTGGAGCTTGAGATGCTGGTACTTCAAGCATTAGGTAATGTTCAGTGCTAGGCTAATTTTTCCTGCCTGCCCCTCCACCCAAGCGTCAATCTTCTCCTCCTTAGCTGAAATCTTGGGCCTAGGTGTGAAGAGGTGAAGGAACCACATGCGGTGGGCTCAGAGCTTGACACAGACTTAAATTAGAAGAATGAGAATGGAAGAGGGGTTTAGCTGACTTGGAGTCCCTGTCCAGGGTCTGGGGTAACATGTCTACAAAGGCAGGGGCTGAAGGCCTGAGGGTCAGGGGTTTTGGCCTCCTGATATCTGTGGATCAGTCAGCATTTTCCAGGGTGGAGAAGAGGTTAGGGCTGGAGTGTCCTGGGATGAGAAGTCTGATAGGTGAGACATTGGCTTAGGCACATGAGATCCTGTCCTAGGGTGGTCTAGGAGTGCTAAGCTTCATGGCTCTCTGAAACCAGGGCTTTCAGGAGTAGCCTTTTGATCTTAGACATACACACATTATTAGCAGGACCAGGTTTCTGGATTCTTTTCGCACCTGCCCTAGGGTATTGTCTTAAGAACTCCTGAGTCTTCAGACCACTGCCCTTTGGAATGTGGGGCCCTTCTCTTAGGGTCCTGCTCTGAGGTGTGCCTCTCTCAGCAAGGGATTAGAACTTGGAAGAGATTGGGGCAAGAGGCAGAACCAGCCCTGGGAGGGAATAGGCAATAGATAGTTCCTGGGGTTACTTAGGGACAAGTGAATCAGGAGAACTGTAGGGCTCATTATATTTTTGCTACTCTTTGGCTAGGAGCGAAAGCTGTGTGCCCACCCTCGGCTGGAGATCTACCAGCAAGACCAGATCCATTTCATGTGCCCACTGGCACGACAGGGAGACTTCTATGTACCTGAGGTGAACGAAACAGAGAGGAAATTCCGAGGGCTTGCAGAGGCCAATGATGCCCAGATGAATGGCACAGGTACAGAAGGTGGAGGTATGAGGGTGGGGACTTGCCTGGAGCCCCTCTCTTCTGGATATCCAGGGATATAGTTGAGGAGGCTCCTCCCAGTCTGGGCTGGCACCGTGCATGTCAGGTAATGCTTGGCAAAGGGAGAAAGGAGACCTGTCTACCCCAGGACCCACATGCAGAGCTGCCTGTTTCCAGACACATGGATCTACATAGATGTGGATTCACACGTTACCTCCTGGCAACACAGATACAAAGACCCTGCCTGGATTCTCTTCAGATGCCACAGGAGTACCCTTGGAAACAGATCACACACAGCTGGATGCTCATGGGAGGGGGCTGAGGCTGCTCAGGAAAGGAGTCACTTGGGTGGGGCTCGTGAGGAAGTATGATTGGCACTGGATCTGGAAGGTAAGGAAAGGAACTAAATGTTCTCCTGTCCCCCAGTATTCACCCCACCTCCAAGTCAGCTGCTTTCTCCCTGCCAGAGAACAACCAGGGAGCATGCAGAGGGGAGCCAGATCAGTCCCTGGCACCTTCCACCAGAGCCAGCCCACACACCTGCTGGCAGTCTTGATGCCCCAGGTTCAGGCCAACAGTATGTTTCCTGCGCTCAGCCTATCCCTCTATCATGACTTCTTGTGACCCCTGACTGTTGAGAGTTAAGGGGGCCTGCTGGTAATGTCCCAAGTGGTCCCAGGGGCCCTAATTTTTGTCTGTCCTGGTGGAGCCTTCTATGACCCTGGAAGTCCATGACTTCTAGGAGTAGTACAGGGCTATGAGGAATGGAACTATCCCTCTTCTCCCTTCTTCTTTAGCAGAATCTGTGCCCATCCAATTTTTAACAGCCAAGGTCACCCTAGAGAGACTTGTCAGCAGAGGCTGGCAGGAAGGTACTGGGAGGCAATCTCTCTTCCCTAGGGGCCTGTGTCTAATACAGTTAACTTCATCTGCCACTTAATTACCTCCGTGGGGTACTGTTCACTTCTGCCTGGTAGTGCCCAACAATCTTTGGTGTCCCTACTGTGGGCATAGGACATGGCACAAGGTCGGTAGGCCCAGCAGCCTCCAGGGCAGAAAGGGGAGTGCCTTGACCTTTCTGTGACCTTTCTCTGCTGCCTACCTTCCCACTTCTTGGCCCACCCACCCAGGTTCCTTTCCTCTCATACACTGCCTTCCAGGGGTGTTGAAGGGCTGCTTGGCACCCGATACACCTGGCTGCAGCTGCAGCTCCCATAGACCCTAGCTTCTTGGCCTGTCCTCCCTTCAGGCCTGCCCACCTACTCCCTGATGCAGAGGCTGAGGGATCTGCCTACCTCTGACGGGGCCTGTCCTGACACCCAGGGTGGACTCTGGTTATCAGCTGCCAGGTGCATGCCACTTACACAGTAATATGTGGTGGGTGCATGGCTGCCCAAGGTTTGGCCTATCCCTGCCTGTCTCCCTGCTGTGGCCCTGGGTTGGGCTGGGAGGTGAAAGGGGTAATTAGCTGCCTTGCGCCTGTTATTACATTGATGTATTATTTAGCTCCAGAGAGGCGATGAATATTTGATCTCTGCACTGGCTGTGGGCAGAGAGGGAGGGCAAGACTGGAGTGAAGATGGTGGCTTCACTTACCCTTGCCACAGTAGCTCTGGGGATTTAGATGTTGCCACCTTGCCTGGCATCTTTTCCTCAGGGACATAGGCACAGGACTCTGGGACTTTCTCCTTTGTAGACTTTGGTGGGACTATAGGGATGCCACTTTCCTGTGTCTTTGCTTGGAGTAGCCATGTGTCCCCAGGGGCTGTATTCATCCCATCATGCTGAGCCCTGGCCTGAAACAGGCATCCTTTTCCTTTCTCTGATCACTCTTAGCTCAGGAGTTGGTAGGGAGGAGGAGGCTGGCTGGGAAGCAGCCATGTTCCTGTATCTGAAATCTCAAAAGAGCCACTGGGTGGGTGGGCAGGTAGGATGTGACAGTCTAATAGAGCTGGGAGAAACTATCCCTCCTCCTTTGCTCCTTTCATGCTATAGCCTCTGGGGCACTGATTATATAGGACTAAGTTAGGGTCTGGAGTCTTACGTTGAGTTAGAGGGAACCACCCATATTTCAAAGCTCGGTTAAACTTGGGCTTTCCCTCTACCCTCCTCACATGCCTCTACCCTGGGAGCCAAGCCTGGAGTGGAGAAGGGCCTTGGGCCAGCAGCCTAGCATTTCTAGGGCTTACCTCATCTCTGCCAGTAGGAGGCTCAGAAGGCATCTTCTAGGAGCCTGAGGACTGGGGGAACAGGCCTCAAACCCCCAACTCCCAACCTAGGCCCCAGAAGAGGCTCAAGGAAAACTTCAGGTTGGGTCCAAATGCCAGATGGAGACAACAGCTGGAAAAGCTGATTCATCCTTTTATCTTTTGTGATATTCAATACTACCCCTCTTCCACCCTCACAGGAAGGATGGCATATTGTCCTCCCAATCTGGATTTCTGCACATAGGGGGCCCAAGTTGTTTATTCCTCCTTGCCACCCCTAACTGCATACAGTGCATCTGAATCAAGGGGTTGTCCCTGGAAAGGGCTGCTTGCTTAGAGGATGTACTGGGGGTAGAGGAGCAGGTTAGGAGGGATCTGGATCATTAGTCCAGTTCAGCATTGTTAGGGCTCCTCAACCACCAGCAGAGAGCTCTCATGGTCCCCTTTTGGTGCCTTGTGGCTCAGGAAGCACCAGTGTTTGGGGGTGGGGTAGGTAAAGGTTCCTTTGGATTAACTCAGACATGAGGAGATAGCCTTTAAAATGCTTCATTATAGCACACTCCTTCCTTGTAACTGGTTGAGTGTTTCTCAGGACTTTTCCATCCTCATGGGCCAGAGGCCTGGATGCTGCTTATAGGGAGCCCTTCATGGGGAAGGAGACTGGCAAGTGGGCCCTGATCCATTCTTTAGTCCTCACGCCCTATGGGCAATGTTTTATAGGAGGCGCTGGACAAACCTCTTTTCAAGCTTGAGATGGGGCATGGAGGGGACACTACTTGGGTTTCTTTGTTTTACCTCAGCTTCTCTCCTCAGGGCTGAGTGGCTTTAATGGATGTTGCAGGGAGGACAGCAGGCTTTGTGGGAGTGCAGGGAGCTGGGGCTAATTCCGGATAGGGAGAGGCGTGCACAGCTGCCTGCTTTCCCCCTTCCTCCCTCCCTTCTCTTCCCCTCTTCCCCGTCAGCACAGCCCCAGTCAGGGCAGCCCCAGCCAGGCCACAGGGCAACTGGAATGAGCCTCTTGAGCCAGGGTTGGCTATATTATTCATGAGCAGACTGTGTATGCTGAGTTGCTGAGCTGGTGATAGAGCCTCTCCCCTCTCCCTGGAGGAGAGGGGGCAGGGGTAGTCCTGGCTAACCTGTACTCCCTTTATCCTGGCCACAGGAGCTGACACAATGAGTGACACGAGTTCTGTAAGCCTGGAGGTGAGCCCTGGCAGCCGGGAGACTTCAGCCACCACACTATCCCCTGGGGCAAGCAGCCGTGGCTGGGATGATGTTGATGCTCGCAGTGAGCACAGCTACAGCGAGTCAGGCGCCAGTGGTTCATCCTTTGAGGAGCTGGACCTGGAGAGTGAGGGTCCCATGGGGGAAACACAGCTGGACCCTGAACCTGAACCCCTGGGGTCCACCAAGTGGCCCTGGGAGCCTAGTACTCCTGAGAAGAGCAAGGAGTAACCTGCTGCCTGCACCTTCCTGTGATGGAGTTGCTAAGGAACTGAGCAGACTCTCCAGCCCTCTTCCTTCACCTCTTGGGCCTTGGCTAAAGCCAGGGGGTGCCTGAAGTTCTTGATTTCTCTTACCCCAGGCTTCTTGCTAAGCCCTCTTCTTACTGCTCTTTTGGCTTCCAGGCCAAGGAGCCAGGGACTGTTTTCTGCACCAGCCCCCAAGGATGCCATCTCTGTTACATCTTTTTTCGGACTGACACATCAGAGCTTCCAGGACCCAGAATAAAGCAAATGATTTTCTTGTTTCACCTGGATTTCAGCCGTATATTTGTTGGTTTGTTCCACCTTAGTTAGTCCTGTGCTGATAGGCTGAGAGAGGGCAGGAGTCTCCACCCCACCCCCACCCCCCACTCCCCAAAGCACAAGGAGAGGAAGGAATATGGCTAGGTACCCTGGAGTGGGGAGAAGAGGGTGTTTGGAGGTTTTTCACTTCCTGTTCTGTGACCCCAAGGGACACCTGCCCCTCCATTGCAGCTGCTGGAGTACAGGCAAAGCAAGGCAAGGGGTGAGAGAGCTGAGTATGCTAGGCCCTCCAGGGCTCAGGCATGGGGAGCTCACAGCCTGCCTTTGCCTCTGAGGAAGTGATTTTCAACCTGTGGGTCGAGACCCGCAGGAACTGTATTAAAGGGCCGCGGCATTAGGAAGGTTGAGAACCACTTGCCTAGGGTATGCCTTTGTGTCTGTGGTTCCCGTGTGCCTATACTCAACTGGGACCTCCCTAGCAAGTGAAGAAGTCCCTGCTGTGCCTGCCAGTGCCTTTGTAGCTGTGTGTGTATGTGTGCATGTACACATGTGTATTCATTTGACTCTGTAACCATGGTTGGGGCTGCTGGTGGTGGTCCTGGGTGAGGCTGTACCTGAGTGAGCAGCAGGATGTGGTTGTGGCTAGGATAGCTATATTTGTATGGATGGCTGTGTGCCTATGTGCTTGTTTGCTGTGCTTTGTTTATCTAACTGTATTATAGGTGTACCTGTTGTATTATAGGAACAAGGGAGGCCAGCTTGCTGGGAGCATCTCATTAGGGGCTTTGTCCATAGACTGCTCTGTGTGTCTATGTAGAACTGTGTGTGCATGGTCCCTTGTTCATGTGTAAAGGTGTGTGTTTTGCTGTGTGTCCACATACAAAGCTATGGGTCAGTGCAGCTTTGTCCGTAATTACAGTTGTATATGTGGACATGTCCATGTATATAGCTATTTGTGTGTGACCATGTTCATGTGTACAGCCATATGATATGTGGCTATGTCCACACATGTAGCTATGTGTATGGGCATGTTCACAAGTATATCAAGGTGGTGTTCACGTGTACAGCTAGTTATGGCTGTCCATATGCACAGCTGTCTGTGGTGTGTGTATGTGTACTGCTGTCTGTGTTGTCATGTCCACATGTACAACTATGTATACACGTGGGTCTGTGTCCTCGGGATTGTGGCTGCATAGGTGTGTGTATAACTGTATGTCCATGTGCTGCAGTGGGACTGGACAGCTTGCTTGCTACAGGCCATGTAACAGGCTTCTTGGGCTGGTGCTATGTGCAGCCTATCTTTAAATAAAACCTTGTCTTTTGTGAGGCTGATTTGCTTAGCTAGTATGGCTGTGTGACTCTTCTCACTTCAGCACCCTCCCACTGTCAACCCCTCTGCTCCACAGGCTGGGTCCATCGCTCACCTACCCCAGGGAGCAGTTGCTCTGAGCCAGCCAGAGAAGGTGAGAGCAGCCGGTGGCAGAGCTGCAGCTGGAAGACAGCATGTCTGTCTCCCCAGCTTTGTCTGACAGCTTTGAACCCTTATCCTGCTGTCACCTTTCTCCCATAGTGATTAGAGTTTGTGTTTGTTTGGGTTTGATGTGTCTGTTTTATTTCAAAGCTATGTTCTTTCCCAAGCAGTGGGGCACTGGGTTTCTGTGTCCACAGAAGAGCTTGTCCTTTCTGATGCCGCCGCCTCAACTGCCACACACACATGGGGGGCGGGGGTATGTGCCCAAGGGGCCTGGGCCTGGCATGTTCATTAGCCTGTGTTTAGCTGACCTTGTTTCCACTGACACCAGTGGAAGAAGGGTCAGTACCAGGGGAACAGGTATGGGATGCTGTGCCTCTTAGCACTTGTTAGTATATGTATTTGGAGAGGGCAGATAGTATAGGCCTCAAATCCTTCAGCAGAGTCTGGCACTGGTGGTCAGTCAGAAAGTGCAGAGCTGCTCATCCACCATCCCCTACCCAGGGGCATCCTTCCTCACCCTGCTGTGGGAGATAGGAGTTAAGAGCATTTTCTCAAAGCATGTGTCCTCCCCTTGCTTGAGCTCCAGCGCTCACTCCCTCCTACACAGCAGCCAGTTCCAGGAGCCTTTCTTTAGCCCCCTCCCATCTGGATCCCCTTGTCAGCCCCAATGGGTCCCTCAGGGTTGACCCTAGTCCCTGGTTCCCCAACTGCTGCCCTCCACTCGCACAGGTTGATATCTCTTTGTGGTAAACACCCTTTGCACATGGGAATGGGGATTAGTGGGCAGGGGTGGTGGGGTGGTGAGGGTGGTGTAGCAGCTTTAAAGGTCATCTACAAAAAGGAAGGGTAGGCCTCATCTGACCTCTGTCTTCCCCCAATCTTTTCCTTCTGGTGACTCAGGACCAAGCCATCATGTGTGGCTGAAAACACAGGCTCCCACCTCAGGCCTGACATGTGGACCAAGCTAAAGTTGGTGGGTGGAGAGAATGGTCTACACCTGTCTTCCCCTTATCCCCTTACCTATCCTCTGAGACCCTAGGGGCCAGCTCTTCCGCTCTCTTAGATGGGATCCCATAGCACTATGCTTACCTTGGGGGCTCAATGACCTTTGCTCACCTCCCGCCCCTAATTTGCTCTTGGAGACCATAGTCTTGATTATGGGGTGAAGGGGGTAGGCCACGAGGGCACTGCTTCAGGGCAGAGGGAGAGTGCCCAGGGATTCAGCACCACGAAGCGGATAGCTCTGTGCCCGGCGGTCCCGCGAAAAGCGGGAGCGGGGTGGGGGGTGGGGTGCAAGGACTGACTGGTGGCGGGAGGTGAGGCGGAGGCCGAGTTAGGAGCTGGGGACCCGGAGTGGGGAGGACCGGAGGAGGGGCTGGGGGCGGACCGGGCCGGGGGCGGAGCGGGCAGCGATTGAAAGCGGCTGGGCGAGCTGGCGGGCGGAGAGCTCAGAGCCAGCAAGCCAGCGAGCGGAGTCGGAGTCCGGCGTCTTCGCTGCACTCCGATTCTCTCCGCGCCAGAGCCGGGCGCGCCAGGTAGGGTGAGCCCGTGGTGCCGCGGCCACTGCCAACCTTTTCTGCCCTGACCCCATGTCCTGGGGCTCCGCTGGCCCTCGAGTTCAGGGGAGCCTGAGCCGGGGTGTCCAGACAGCGCTCTCTGGGAAGCGGAAAGACAGCCCCAGGCATCCCGCCTTTCTTCCCTAGGGAACGCACGCCCTGCATCGCGCTGCCCCGTTCTTCCTGCTCCAACATTCTCCAGTCCTTCTTTCTTGTCTGTGCCTCTGTCTTTGTCTCAGCCTTTCCAGCTCGCTTGTTCCCTGCCCAGATTTTGTGGCCCAGGCCCCCTCACCCCCATCTCCAGCTGCCGGACTCCAGGTTCTGTCCCTTTCCCTGTGTCTAAGCTTCTTTGCAGGCCTCTGCTGTGGGAGGTTTGCAGTCTTGACTAGTTTTGGCCTCAGCCCCCATCTGGGTCATCTGGGTTCTGTCCCCATCTGTGTTGGTCTTTATTCCTGTTTCTCTCTCCTCTTTGCCTGGTGAAGCTGCTGCTTTCCATGTACCTATATGCCCCTCTGCCCTGGTACCAGTGGGGTATAAGCTCTGGGGAGCTGAGGAGGCAAAGTGCAGAACCCCAATCTCTGTGGCCAGTACATGGGGTACTTCAACTAGTTGCTGCCCTTCTTCAGCCTCAGTTTCCTTTTGTGTTCTGAGGAGAGATGTGTATCCCTCTCTTGGCCTTTCCAAGCCTGCATGACTGTAAGAGCCTGTGCAGGGTGGGTGTTTGAGAAGGCAGCTGGGATACAAATGATAGAATGCAGAGTGGAAGAGGGAGGGAAAGAGTCACTGAGGGTCAGGGCATGGGTGGACCCCTGAAGCTGATGAGGGGAAGACTGGAAATGGTGACTTTATCTGCTGGGTTTGGAGTGCAGAGAAAACGGAGGCACAAAGTCTCAAACAGCATTTTACATAGAGTGAGGGAGTCCAAATCTCTCACCCTTAGCACTGTTTCGAGACTCTGTCCCCCACTGCCGACACACACGTATGCTGACATCTACTTGTCTAGTTGTCTTAGGGCCTGTGGTGGCTACTTAGGTAACTTTCCTGGGGCCAGCCACTCCACCTTGATGTCACTCCCAGGGGTTGGGGTCCCTATTCCTGCCTCAGGCAATCTGGGAATGGCTTTTTAAGAACCAGCAGCTAGGACCCTTGGTGTCACTTGGGTTCCAATCTTCCCAGGAGGTAAAGACTGTTTCTTAGAGACTCTCACCTCTTTCTTCCTTGGTGGGTCCTCAGACAGCAGTGTTCTCCCCACCCCAGAAATGCAAGGCTTGTGCTGGAGACTGGACCTCTATGTTTGTAACTCTGCTATGGCTTCTGTTGCAAAGGTATTGACCTCAGGGTTCTGTGAGGTTTGTGCATGTCTTGGACACCTTTTGGTTTCAGAAGGCTGGGTGTTGACAGGGTCTCCTGTCTTCTCCTGTGTTCTCACTCCTTGCTTCCCTCCCCCACTGCTGAATCTGGTAGGGGCACAAGACCCATATCTAGCCCAGATCAGGGCAGGGCTGATAGGCCCAGGGGTGTCCTAGGAGCTTCTTAGCCTTGTTAGTGATACCACCTGCTATCTGGCTCCTGAGTACTTGGGAAAGGGGTGTCGGAGGACGGGGAGGGAGAGTTAGAAAGGGCAGCTGCTCTCAGGTTCCACTTCTCCCTGTCTGTTTGTCCATCTCTCTATTTCTCTGCAGGAGCTGGGTCCCTTCTCATCTCTCTTCCTGTCTGTCTTTTCCTGGTCCCTGTTTCCTCCTCTCTTTGCCTTTGCTGCTTCTACCCTGATCCCTGGGAGACCCAGGTCTGCTGGACCCATCCATCCCCTTTGGGGCCATGGGATCGCTGCTTGGGCTCCTGGCACTGCTGCTGCTGTGGGGTGCTGTGGCTGAGGGCCCGGCCAAGAAGGTGCTGACCCTGGAGGGGGACCTGGTGCTGGGTGGGCTGTTCCCAGTGCATCAGAAGGGTGGCCCAGCAGAGGATTGTGGTCCTGTCAATGAGCACCGTGGCATCCAGCGCCTGGAGGCCATGCTTTTTGCACTGGACCGCATCAACCGTGACCCGCACCTGCTGCCTGGCGTGCGCCTCGGTGCGCACATCCTCGACAGCTGCTCCAAGGACACACACGCCCTGGAGCAGGCACTGGACTTTGTGCGTGCTTCACTCAGCCGCGGTGCTGATGGCTCTCGCCACATCTGCCCTGATGGTTCTTATGCCACCCACGGTGATGCTCCCACTGCTATCACTGGTGTCATTGGTGGCTCCTACAGTGATGTCTCTATCCAGGTATGTGGAGGCTGCCCAAAGTGGGGGTGGTAAGGGAAACCAGAGGTAGAAATCTAGAATTCCCACTCTGCAGGGGCTTCTGGGCTGCCATGAATTGGAAGGGGAACTAGCAGCTTCTTTCCAGTAGTTTTTTACAGATGATCAAGAAAGTGCCTTTGTCACATAATAGGGGTTGCTTTTTAGAGACTGTACAAAAGAAACCCCTTCACACACACCCCTGATTTTAAACAACCCTGAGAGGTTTAAATAGCCAGGCCTCTGGAGTCAGACCTCTGGATTTAAATCACAGCTCCCCCACTTACTAACTGCATGACTCTGGGCAGATTATTTGTCTTTTCTGTATTAGTTTCCTCTTTTCTGCTTTTAGATTTCTAGTGGAAATTAATGAGGTGATCCATACAAAAGCATGTTTTAAAATGCCTGACAAGTCATGAGAACATGGTCAATATTAGATGCTTTTATTATTAACCCATTTTACAGATGAGGAAACCAAGGCTCAAAGAGAGGCAGACCACAAGTCAAGGCAGTAGTAAAGGAGAGATATTAAATCAGAGCTCTCAGTCAAGGACCCCTGATTTGTCACATCATCTCTCCCTGGTTTGGAGAGGGGTAGACAGAAGCTAAGGGTGTCCTGGAAGAGAAACCGGAGGAAGAGAAAGGGGCAGGGGAGAGGGTACCCTAAGGGTCTTCAGGGGGTGCAGAATTTGAGGAGGTGGGAAGGTGTCCCCTTCACGTCCTGCTATCCCACAAGGGACCAGCAGAGGGTGCCCTGTTGCTCAGCTTCAGCAGAGGGTGCTGGCCCTGGGGAACCCCACGTATGTCCCTCTGCTGTGATACTCTTCCTCTCTGACTGGGTTCCACTTCTCACCCAGATCCTGGGCTTACCAAGTGCCCAGCATATGCTTCTGGAAGATGAGGCCAGGACTAGGATCCAGGCTGGGGGACATAAGGGAGCCTAGGCTGGGGCCTCAGCTTTCTTTGGGAGGATGGCTGAGGGCATTGCCATCAGGGATAGGGTCAGGACCGTGACCTGGAATTCTGGTGCAGAAGAATTGAAGCAGACACAAGAATCTGAACCATGGAACCAGCTTCTGGCCTGGAGTAGGAGGCCTGGCCATTCCCCCCACTGCTGGGAGTAGATTACCTGTTCAGCTAGTCCCAGCTACTAGAGGTGGCTAGGTAGCAGATTGGACAGATGTGGCTGTGCCAGCATCCGCATCTGTATCCCTGGCTGGGGGCAGAGGTAGGTGGGCAGACCCCTACCTGCTGATGTCTTCAGGGGCTCTGGAGTGCTTTGCCAGCATGCCTTCTCTCCACTGTTCTCTTCAGATCCCCATGGATTTGTGTCCAGAAGCCCAGTTACCTCCTTGCCATCCTGAAATGCCTGCCTCGTGGAGCAGGGCCCATATCTCAGCATTAGTCTGCTTATTCCTTGTCCTGGTTAACACAAGGCACAGCCATTCATCCTTAGACCATGCCTGCCTGATAATGATTCCACCTCATTCCTTGCTCTCTCTCTTGCCCAAATTCTTACCCTCTTCCGTATGCCAGGCACTGTGGCTTCCCATGTATTACCATTTTTATCTGCTCAGCAGCCTTGTAAAGCAGAAATATGAAACAAGGCTCAGAGAGATTTGACAACTCCAGGGACACAAAGGTAGAAAGGGTAGGAGTGGGCATTGTGCCCTAGTTGGTCAGAGTCAGAGCTTGTGTCCAGGTGCAATACAGGACTTGGGCCTCTCCTGTAGACCCTTCTTTCACCTATGCACCATCTACCAGGTCCTTGATTAGGCCTCATGCCTATGGGCAGGCCCCAGGAACTTGAAGGTGGAAGATGGGGTTCCAGGGAGTCAGTGGTAGAGCAGGGAGCCTTATTTATTTCAGGCTTGAGCACCTATTGAAGAGCAAGCTTTGGGACACTAGGGCCATAGGACCCTCAGATCTGGGTCTTTCTGCCTGGGGGAAACTTTTACTTCTTTATCTTCCTATCAGGACTGACTCTGGGAAGGGTTACCTGTCCCCAAACAAGTAGAGAGCTGAAGAACCCTGAGCATCCAGATGCCATCTAGTGCCTCCCTTTGCCCCTAGTAAAGCAAAGTGCTACCCTCTTTCTACCCCAGGCCTTCTTTTGGCTCTCCTTTCATGTATCTAAAGAGGGACAGCAGAGAGGATCAGATGTGACTCAGGATCATGGTGCTGGGCCCTGGATCATCGCTCATCTTTTGGAAAGGGATAGAAAACCAGGGGAAAGATTCATCTAGTCAGGACGCCAGCCTTTCTTTGACCTTGAAGATAATTGACATAAAAGTCTGTTAGCTATGAGAGTCATCTGTCTCTAGTGTTTGACCTGGTCTCTGATCTTTGCCTTCTCCTCCAGGTGGCGAACCTCCTGCGGCTATTTCAGATCCCACAGATCAGCTATGCCTCCACCAGTGCTAAGCTAAGTGACAAGTCCCGCTATGACTACTTTGCCCGCACAGTGCCCCCTGACTTCTTCCAAGCCAAGGCCATGGCTGAAATTCTCCGCTTCTTCAACTGGACCTATGTATCCACTGTGGCATCTGAGGGTGACTATGGTGAGACGGGCATTGAGGCCTTTGAGCTAGAGGCCCGTGCCCGCAACATCTGTGTGGCCACCTCAGAAAAATTGGGTCGTGCAATGAACCGAGCAGCCTTTGAGGGTGTTGTGCGAGCCCTGCTGCAGAAGCCAAGTGCCCGTGTGGCTGTCCTATTCACCCGTTCTGAGGATGCCCGTGAGCTGCTTGCTGCTACCCAGCGCCTCAATGCCAGCTTTACCTGGGTGGCCAGTGATGGCTGGGGGGCCCTAGAGAGTGTAGTGGCAGGCAGTGAGGGGGCTGCTGAGGGTGCCATCACCATTGAGCTGGCGTCCTACCCCATTGGAGACTTTGCCTCCTACTTCCAGAGCCTGGACCCCTGGAACAACACCCGGAACCCTTGGTTTCGTGAGTTCTGGGAACAGAGGTTCCATTGCAGCTTCCGGCAGCGAGACTGTGCAGCCCACTCTCTGCGGGCTGTGCCATTTGAGCAGGAGTCCAAGATCATGTTTGTGGTCAATGCTGTGTATGCCATGGCCCATGCGCTGCACAACATGCACAGTGCACTTTGCCCCAACACCACTCGCCTCTGTGATGCGATGCGGCCAGTCAATGGACGCCGCCTCTACAAGGACTTTGTGCTCAACGTCAAATTTGATGGTAATGGTTCTGGCCAGTGTTCATCAGTCTGCAGGCTCTTGGATGATGAGGGGAAGCAGGCCTTCAGGTTCCACTACTAGGCTAAGGAAACACAGCATAGTGAAAGTAAATGACTCACTGGGGGCTAGTGTCAGAACTAGGCCAAGGATGACTAGGCAGAGAGGACTCCATCTGCCAGGACTGAGGTTCCACTTTCTGAGACCCTTCCAGAGAGTAGACCTCTGGCCTGGTCCTGCTACTTCATGGGTGTGTGACTACAGTTTGGGCCTTTCCCTCTATCTCTTTCCCTATCCTGCTGAGGCTGGAGACCATAGGACATCAAGCCCATTCTCAGGCAACAGTGAGAGTCAGAATCAGGGTGGGTTGAGAATGGGCATCAGGATGACACTTTTTATATAGGGAGAATGCCTTTATTTGTTTATTTATTTTTATTTAGAGACAGGGCCTCACTATATTTCCAAGGCTGTAGTGCAATGACTGTGATGGCTACCCACAGGTGCGATCATAGTGCATCACAACCTCAAAGACCTGGGCTCAAACGTTCCTCCTGCCTTAGCCTCCTGAGTAGCTGAGACTACAGGTGTGCCATTGCACTTAGCTGCGGGAAAATTTCTATTCCTGATCTTAATTTTCTATTCAAGGTGGTCAAAGTCTATTGAAATCAAAAGTTATTTTAATAAACACCAGTTTTAAGAAAAATTAGTGCTTCAGAATCATCCATATGCTTTAGAAAGAATCACTGTGAGAATAGTGGGAAAGGGTGCTGGAGCTGGCAATTCTTAGAAGCACTGGCCCAGTGTTAAGATGAAAAGTAAGACAAGGCTAAATTCAGCCTTCTGGGCTTGAGTGGAATTTATGGTAGAGCTAGAGTTGGATATTGAGAACTTCAAGGCTGAGTAGAAAGAGTAGAGGCTTAGAGGGACCTGGGTTTGAATCTAGGCTGCACCATTTACTCATAGGCCCTTAAGCACGTCATCTGCTTTCATAAATCCTGATTTCCCCCTGGGGCCAGGAGTGGCTACAGTCCTGGCACCTGAGACTGGCTGGGAGATGTGAGGTTCACGGGTCAGGGAGAATGAGGATGGAGAGTAGAAGTGATTTTAGAGCTGCTGAGCATATTACAGGTGACCACTGAGGTTGCTGCTCAGTGTGTTATGATGAGTGTTAGGACTGGTGGGGACTGAAACTGGAATTGTTGTTGAATAGGATTACTGGTACTAGGATTGGACTTGAAAGTAGGTGTATCCTTGGGGTCTCTATGTTAAGTCTAGGGAGAGGACTGTGGTGAGCATTGTGATAAAGTTGGGATTTAGGGCCTGGGTTGGAAAGTGTTGGATTCTAGGCCGAAGGTTGAGTTTGGGAAGTCATGGTTGGGGATGAATGTGGGCATATTAATGGTTTGTGAAGATACCTGGGCTTTAAGGCTGGGGTTACATTTGGATATAGGGTTGAGGGTTAATGTTGGAGTTTAGGAGTAAGATTTGTTGTAATCTCTTATTTAGAATAATGGCTATGGTCAAGATAGTGTTGGGGTAGGGTGAGGTTGGAAAGGGCTAAAGATGGCCTTTTCTCTGAGGTTTGGGTTCCATGTAAGGGTGGGGGCTGAGGTCACATGACCCACCAATCCAATGTTTTCTCCCTTCCTTCCTCCATCCCAGCCCCCTTCCGCCCAGCAGACACCCATAATGAGGTCCGCTTTGACCGATTCGGTGATGGTATTGGACGCTACAACATCTTTACCTATCTGCGGGCAGGCAGTGGGCGCTATCGTTACCAGAAGGTGGGCTATTGGGCAGAGGGCCTGACCCTGGACACCAGCCTCATTCCATGGGCCTCACCCTCAGCTGGCCCCCTGCCTGCCTCTCGCTGCAGTGAGCCCTGCCTCCAGAATGAGGTGAAGAGCATGCAACCAGGCGAGGTCTGCTGCTGGCTCTGTATCCCATGCCAGCCCTATGAGTACCGGCTGGATGAGTTCACCTGTGCTGACTGTGGCCTGGGCTACTGGCCAAATGCCAGCCTGACTGGCTGCTACGAGCTTCCTCAAGAGTACATTCACTGGGGTGATGCCTGGGCCATAGGACCTGTCACCATTGCCTGCCTGGGTGCCCTGGCCACCCTCTTTGTGCTGGGTGTCTTTGTGAGGCATAATGCCACACCCGTGGTCAAGGCCTCAGGTCGGGAGCTCTGCTACATCCTGCTGGGTGGTGTCTTCCTCTGCTACTGCATGACCTTCATCTTCATTGCCAAACCATCCACGGCAGTTTGCACCTTACGGCGCCTCGGTTTGGGCACTGCCTTCTCTGTCTGCTACTCAGCACTGCTCACCAAGACCAACCGCATTGCACGTATCTTTGGTGGAGCCCGGGAAGGTGCCCAGAGGCCACGCTTCATCAGTCCCGCCTCACAGGTGGCCATCTGCCTGGCACTCATCTCAGGCCAGCTGCTCATTGTGGCTGCCTGGCTGGTGGTGGAGGCACCAGGGACGGGTAAGGAGACAGCTCCTGAACGGCGAGAAGTGGTAACATTGCGCTGCAACCACCGTGATGCAAGCATGCTGGGCTCACTGGCTTACAATGTGCTCCTCATTGCGCTCTGCACGCTCTATGCCTTTAAGACTCGCAAGTGCCCTGAGAACTTCAATGAGGCCAAGTTCATTGGCTTCACCATGTACACCACCTGCATCATCTGGCTGGCATTCTTGCCCATCTTCTATGTCACCTCCAGTGACTACCGGGTAAGCTACTTACCACAGAGGGGGAAAGGGGTGGGACACTGGACTCTCTGTTTCCTGGTGTCTTAATTAATTTACTGATAGCTCAGAGGCTCTAAGAGGTTAAATGATCACTCAGGGACCCACTGCTCATGTGGACCTTAGGGGAAGGTAGGAGGGCAGAGTGGGGCCTAGGGAAATGGCCAGGGAGGTGGGGAACTTGAATTAGTAAACCAAGAAGTGATTTTAGGATGCAAAAGTCATCTGCCCTGCTCCACAGGGGCAGGCTGCAGAAGGGGTTGAGAGATGAAGCCTGGTAAGGCAGGAAAGGTAAAGCAAAGAGGGTAGAGGGAAGAGGTCCAAGGTGTAGAGTTGAGAAAGGGTAAAGCAAGTGAAAATATACTCCAGTTGGTGACTTCCAACCACATTTCATTCTTGCTGGTACTGAGTGTCTGAGTGGGTCTCCCCAGCTCCAAGAGGCAGTGGCTACTTCAGCTAGGGTGGTCAGGGTAGGCCTTTCTGAAGAGGTGACAGATGAGCTGAGCTCTGAATGATAAGGGGATCATCTTGGTTAATCCTTACGACTCTAGAGTAAGCTCCATGGCTCTCCCATGTTACAGATGAAGAAACAAAGACTCAGGGAGGTTTAATCTCTTGCCCAAGGTCACTCAGCCTGAGGTCACAGAGTAGGGTCTGAACTGCAGGAAAACTGAGGTGAAAGCTCTGGCAAAGGCCCTTTCCTCAAGAGACAGGTGTGGTGGCACAATGCCAGGGGCCAGGGACTGCTGGGCTTGGCTGCTTTGCTTGCACCTGTGGGGCCACCTGCTTGAGTGGTGGAGACCAGGGTTGGGGAGGGAATCTGCTTTGACTTAGCCTGCATTTGCATATGGTTTGCATTTGCATGCCCATCATAGGCGGCAAAGACTCACATGAGATGCACACAGTACCCACACATGCATGCTCACACACACATTTGTACATGAACACACGCATACCTGCACACATGCCGATACACACATATACATGTATCCTATCACCATATGTACACACGTGCGCATACTCCCTGGCACACCTGGCACACACAATTTCCCTGCCTACACACACATCCATACTCATTCATCACACATTCTCACCCACACACTTATACTCAAACATATACCTGTACACACTTACCACATACATATACCCACATAGATATACACACATCTTCATTCACACATACCATATTGTACCCCCCCCCCCCATGCACACACTCTTGTGCATATATTCACCCCTGCATGTCCACTCTCTCTCACCTGGAATTCTTTTCTCCCTGGGAAAATCGTCCACTGGGGCTGCCCCTAGGGCTGTGCCCAAACTTCCCAGAAATCCATTAGCACTTGGCACATGGATCACAGACTAGCATTGGATAGTATGGTCTCTCCTAACTTTCCCCCACAACCCAAGCAGGAAGTCCTGGGGTCAGACCCAGGCCTTTGGGGCAGACTCATCTGTGCCTGCTTGCCCACTCACCCACTGCAGGTCCAGACCACCACCATGTGCATATCAGTCAGCCTCAGTGGCTCTGTGGTACTCGGCTGCCTCTTTGCACCCAAGCTGCACATCATCCTCTTCCAGCCTCAGAAGAATGTGGTTAGCCACCGGGCACCCACCAGCCGCTTTGGCAGTGCTGCTGCCAGGGCCAGCTCCAGCCTTGGCCAAGGTTAGTGTCCAGAGATCCCCTCTCCACCTTTACCCCCTCTCCCCCCCATAGCTCCTTAGGCATGGGGCTCAGGTTGCTGAGATTTTTTTTTCTGGGGATGGGGTACCCCCTAGGTGACATGACAGGAGAGGGTTAGGAGGGGAGGTGTGATGCTTTCCTCCATAATCTGGTTACCCTGCTGCCTGTTCTCCATGGGGGGGAGGGGCCTCAGGGTGAGCCCCAACCTCCAGCTTCCTTTTCCTAGGGTCTGGCTCCCAATTTGTCCCCACTGTTTGCAACGGTCGTGAGGTGGTGGATTCAACAACATCATCGCTTTGAAGACCCCCACACTCCTGCCCTGACACAGCTGCTCCCTGGAACCCAGTGTAGACTTGCATCCGGGGCCAGAGGAAGTTGGCTGGAGCACTGCAATAATGTTCATCCCGTGTCCACCCCAAAGTCACTTACCTATTTACTTGCCGCAACCTTTCAGTCATAAGTCATCATGGGCCTTAGCCAGAGAGCCTTTGCACTGACCACTAACAGCCCTTGAAGCATTGTCCCCTCCTTGCGAGCCCCAGGGCTCAGAGGGAAGTAAGCCGGGGTCTACTCTGCCCTGGAACAGGGTGGTTGAGGACTTTAGGCCTCAATCTTGATCAGCAAAGGTGCTTCTAGCCCAGTCCATCCCCTGTTCTAGGCCCTTTTTTATTTTTTATATAAATCTGGGATAGGGAGAATGGTTATTGTGGGGGCTCTTCCTCCCTCTGCACAGTAGTTTGTCTTGTGGTTTATTTTATATTACCTGTAAATAAAGTGTCTTTATTTAAAAAAATTATTCTTTGCCCCCGACCCTGGGAGACCCCTTATACCCTTCCTAACCTCCTAACCTTCATTCTGGTAGTGGTTGTTGATGCTGTTCTGTGCCCTGATGATAGGACCTGGCAGCCACCAAGACAGACCCAGCTCTCCCTGGAGGGGAGACAGAAAAGGAATAAATTATGTTCCCTTAAAAGGAGTCACTGCAGGATGGCTAAAGCGTTCCTGGGGTAAGGCAGAAACAGGCTCATCTGGCAGGCCAGGGGAGGGGTTTCCCTGGGGATCCAGCATCCAGAACAGTGTGGGCGATAGGGCAGGAGAGGCAGCTGGCTGTGACCCCAGGAACAGTAGACTTTTCCATGACCTTCCTGGCATTTGGAGGAGCCATTGGTCCTTATGGAGCCAGGCTGAGCATTTGGTACAGAGGGAACAAGAGGAAGCATACTTATGGGATGAAACATCACCTGTTTATATGGCATATACAAGGCCAGAAAGAGTTTGTGGCAAGGGTGGGTAAAGCAGAAGGGGTAGTTGGAAAGCCCATCTACTGTCAGGCCCAGCGAGAAGTCCAGGAAGGGGACCTTTGTCCAGTCTCTGGCCTGGTGGACACGTTGTAAAGCCCAGCGCCGCTAGGCACAGCCTGTGTTTGCGTTTGGATCTCACCAGCAGAGGGCGCCAAGGTACACGGCTCCAGCCAGGCAACAGCTGCCTTCAAGTGGCTTAGAGGACACCTGGCATCCAACCAGAAGAACAGTTTCAGGGAAGCCCCAGACTGCCTGAGCTCAGAGGGCTAAGGTACTTCATTAGGAGACGTACAGTCCAGGGACACTGGTTATCTTTGAGTGAGCTCATCTGCATCCACAGTTGGCAAGGCTGTGAAAATCTGGGTCTACAATTTAAAAAATGGAAACAGAAAAATGAAAAAAGAAAGTTGTAAGGAATGGCTTGTCCTCTCCAGCCAACATCTGGAATATAGGGATGACAAATAAAATATAGACTGCCCAGTTAAATTTGAATATTATAAATAAGTACTTTTTTAGTATAAATACATCCCACAAACTATTTCGGATATACTTATAACTAAATATTTTTATTGTTTATCTGACATTAAAATTTAGCTGGAGATTCTGTATTTTTATCTGATAATTTTGGCAAGCCTATTAGGGTAATCTTTATCTTAGCTCCCTGGCCCTGAATAACTCAGGCCTTGGTGCAGCCCCCTGCGACTATAATACCCATGGGAACTGCAGCACTGTCCCCTGCTTCCAGTTACAGCCTTTTCTGGATCTTCCTGCCAAACTGGACCCAGAGAACATTTTCTCACCCTCCCCAGCACCTGAGGGTCAGGGGAGGAGTGCAGGAAGTGGGTGAAGAATTCACATCCCTTTCCTTCTACCAGTCCCACAGCTTATCTGCCCCGTACTTGTGAAAGCAGCCTCCTTATTTTGTGTTCTTTTCTCTCAGCTGCTCCAATCGTCAATCCATAGTGCCCAGCCTCATATCATATGACCTCTCCCACCCACCCTTACAGTGCTGTGGGCAGCAAATCTTGACCTTTACTCCTTACCTCTCAGTCCTTACCACATGTTACTGAAACCACACCCTACCAGGGCATCCTACATGGAGTCCTTTTTCCAGTTTTGAGTGGCCTAGGGTTATGTCCCTGGCTGTCTTCCTCCATGGCACCACAATCCATGTCTCCCACAAAGCCCTGCCTGGGAAAGGGTTAGGGGCATCAGGGTCCTTTTGGGTCTGCTTATATTAGACTTAAAGTCCTCAAAGAAGGGCCCTGCCCCTACTAGGCACTGAGGATCAGGGTTGCCCGGCATTTGGGGGTTCTCTCTTGCCTTAGGGAACCACCCATCATGGGTGAATCAGCAGTCCATGACTGTTAACTAATGGGTTGCTTTGCTTGGGTAGCTAGAGTTTACACTGGGGCATGGGGCACAGGTGTAAACCCCCCTGTGGGGGTCTCCTGTGGCTTTGTTCAGAGACCCCCAAACCCCACTTCCATCTTTCACCTGTCCTTTGCATTGATCCTGCAAAACTGCAAGGTAGCCCTCAGCCTGTGTGGGTGAGCCCAGTTCTCTCTTATTCAACCACAAGTCTTTGCAGCTTGAGTAAGGGTGGTTCTGACCACTCTGTTCTTGGCTCTCCCCATCTTGGCATGGGATTGGGGGAAGAGGGGAATAGTCATATTCTAAGGGTAGCTCTGAAGAGGGATGCCTTTCCATATTTGAGTCCTGTCCAGGAGCAGATCCTTGAGATAGAATATTGAAATCCAAGAGGAAGTCAATGATATGTTGGGCAAAGGTGCTAAGAACAGAAAGTGGAGCAGAGGGGTGGTGTGGCGCTGCTTCAAACTCTGCTATACCCCAAATCCTGGGGGTGGATGTTGCCCACAGCTGCATTCAGGCCAGCGCTCTCACATCATTATCTCAGCCTAGCCTGTCAGTTTTCTCTCCTCTCCTGAAGTGGGGGGTTGTGAGAGGGTTAGGAAGAAGGAGGGATCATTGAGGGTCTGAGGCCTCTGAGGATGTCCCCACCCCAAGATCCAGCAGAGAAAGAGGAGGGATCATTGAGGGTTCAAGGCCCTCTGAGGATGTCCCCACCCCAAGATCTAGCAGAGAAGGAAAAGGAGCCCACCATTCCTACCCAACAGGGACCAGGGGTGGGGGGGAGGGGTTAAGCACTAAAGAGGTGAGTCATTCTCAGCCTGGAAGAGGAAGGCCTAGTGTGGGGAAAACAGAAGAAGGAGAAAGTGGGGTATGTATGTGAGGGGGGGGTTGAACAGGGAGAGAAGAGGGAAATTGAGGAGACCAGGTGAGGGAAGGATAAGGGGGGCAGGAGAAGGGAAGTAAAACACAGAAGCTTTAAACCCTGAGGACTATTGCCAGGATGTCAGTTTTGTTTGGTTTTTTTTTTTTTTTTTTTGAGACAGAGTCTCACTATGTTGCCCTTGGTAGAGTGCTGTGGGGTCACTGCTCACAGCAACCTCAAACTCTTGGGCTTAAGCAATTCTCTTGCCTCAGCCTTCCAAGTAACTAGGATGACAGGAGCCTGCTACAACACCTGGCTATTTTTTGGTTGTAGATGTCATTGTTGTTTGGCGGGCCCGAGCTGGATTCGAACCCACCTGCTCTGGTGTACATGGCTGGTGCCCTACCCACTGAGCTATAGGCTCCGAGCCAGGATGTCAGTTTTTTTAAGAGGAAAAATTACTTAATAAAGCATCACAAGAATGGAGAAGCAAGAATCCAATGTACTCAATTTTAGTATGAAGGCAATAGATCTAATACGGGGGAGGGGTGTAGGGGAAGGTGGGAGTGGGTAAAGGGGAGGGGGGGGATAGGGGGTTATGGTATATGGCACATCTCTTAGGGGAGGGACACAATTATGGGAGGGATTTTACCTAACAAATGAAATCTTTGTGCCTCAATGAATCCCAAACAATAAAAAAAAAATTAAAAAGAAAAGAAAAATTATTTTATTCATTCTGTGAAAACAGTATATGCTCCCTTCAAACAGTTTAAGCATTGCAGAAAAGTAGAAAAAGAAAATAAAAGTATTACCTCAAGCTTCATCATTCAAATATAACCATCATTAACATTTCTGGTACAGCATCCTCAACATATTTCTATGCATTTTTTACAGATAGAAGGAGAGATGAGATAGAAATACTTTCATAAAAATGGGATCATACCATATGTCTATTTTTTTTGAGAAGATTTAATTTTACTTGACTCTAATTGAAGAAAATGAATCAGACAGAAGTAAAACTGAAGACATTATTGAACTTTACATACATTTATTTGCAAGATATTTTCCCCCTGAAAGATCCTTCCAAGTTTAAGAAAAGGGTTGCAGTGCTGATGACTGTGGAGTGCACAAACTGTCATTTATGTATGGCAGCCACATTCAACAATGGGAGTGAGTCAGGCGTGATATTTAAGCACACTTGTGGAGAGCCCTTCAAGTTACCTACTTTGCTGTTTTTATGGATGTCACTCCTCTCCTCATTCTTTTTCTAGAAACTTTATAGTTTTACATTGAGGTATTTGGTCCTTCTGAAATTATTATTTTTATTTAGAGATGGGGTCTTGCTTTGTTGCTGAGGCTGCTGGCTGAAGTGATCCTCCTGCCTCAGTTTCTTAAGTAGCTGGGATTACAGACACAAATCAAATTAATTTTTGTGTGTGAGATAGGGGTGACTATTATTTTTAACATACGGATATTCAATTTTATCACTGTTTGTTGAAAAGACTCTCTTTCCTCCCATTAATTTATATTGGTACCCTTGCATTAAATAAGTTGACCATAAATGGGTGGGTCTGTTTTTTTTTTCTGAGACAGAGCCTCAAGCTATCCCCCTGGGCAGAGTGCTGTGGCATCACAACTCACAGCAACCTCCAACTCCTGGGCTCAAGTGAGTCTCCTGCCTCAGCCTCCCAAGTTACTGGAACCACAGGCACCCGCCACAACGCCCAGTTATTTTTTGTTTTCTGTTTTTTGTTTTTTTGTTTTTTTTTTGTTGTTGTTGCAGTTGTCATTGTTGTTTTGTCTGCCCAGGCTGGATTCCAACCTGCCACCTTAGGTGTATGTGGCTGGCGCCTTAGCCACTTGAGCCACAGGCGCTGAGCCGGTGGGTCTATTTCTTGATTGTCTTATGTCTTTTTGATTTATTTGTGTATCCTAATAAACACCCATTGTCTTAACATAATTGCAATAGCTTTATAGTAAATCTTGAGATCAGAAAGGATAAGCCCTCCAACTTTATGATGTTGTTGTTTTTAAAGATTATCTTGGTTGTTTATCAAGATTATCTTAGGTCCTTTGTATTTTAATATAAATTTTAGCTTTAGCCTTTCAATTTTTTTTTTTTTTTGAGACAGAGCCTGAAGCTGTCCCCCTGGGTAGAGTGCTGTGGCATCACAACTCACAGCAACCTCCAACTCCTGGGCTCAAGTGAGTCTCCTGCCTCAGCCTCCCAAGTAGCTGG
>NW_003852427.1:842497-853547 GCF_000181295.1 Otolemur garnettii
ATTTTGTTTGGGATTGTATTAAATAGATAAATCAATTTGTGGAAAATTATAATCTTTAAAATGTCATCACTAAGTTTATTAATTTGGCATATCTTTTCACTTATTTCTCTTTTCTCTATATCTTTGCCAATATTTGTTGTCTTTTATCTTTTTGATAGTAGCCATTCTAAAAGGTGTAATGTTTTCATTTACATTCTGCTTCTTACTATGGTTTTCATTTGGATTCCCCTGATGTTTGTTGATGTTGAGTAACTTTTCATATACTTTTTGGCTATTTGTAGTTTTTTTTTTAATTTAATACCTCTAGATCTTGTAGTTCGTAATCTGAGAAGTGTCTATTCATGTCCTTTGCCCATTTTTAGTTTTTATTGTTGTTGTTATTGAGTTCTTTGAGTTCATTACATATTTTGGATATGCCATATCAATATGGTTTGCAAATATTTTCTCCTATTCTGTAGATTGTCCTTTTAATCTTTTGATTGCTTGCTGTGCAGAAGCTTTTTAGTTTGTAATCCACTTGTTTATTTTTTCCCTCATGCCTGTGCTTTTGGTACTGTATTCAAAAAAATCTTTGCTTAGACCAGATATTCAAGTAGTCAAGACATTTCCCTACATTTTCTTCTAGTAGTTTCATAGTTCAGGTCTTGTGTTTAAGTTTTTAATACATTTTGAGTTTGGCTTTTGTACGTGGTATGATGTAAGGGTCCAATTTCAATCTGATGCACGTGGATAGCCAATTTTCCTATTGCCATTTATTGAAAAGACTATGATTTCCCACTGTGTATTCTATTGATTATAAATGTGTAAATTTATTTCTGGGCTCTCTATTCTGTTCCATTGGTCTATTTATACCATGCTGTTTGTAGTATAGCTTTGTAGTATATTTTGAAATCAGGTAGATACCTCTTTGTTCTTGCTCAAGATTGCTTTGGCTACTTGAGGTTTTGTGGTTCCATGTGAATTTTATGACTGTGAATTTATGATATGTTTCTATTTCTATCAAAAATGCCATTGGGATTTTCATAGGGATTACACTTTAGCTATAGTTTGCTTTGTGTTAGTGTGGACATTTTAACAATGTTAATTCTTCCAATTCTTGAACATAGATGTCTTTCTACTTACCTGTTTCTTGTTTAATATCATTCAGCAATGTTTTATGATTCTTGGTGTACAAGTATTTTACTTCTTTATTTATTTCTTATCTATTTATTTATTTATTTTGAGACAGAGCCTCAGGCTGTCACCCTGGGTAGAGTGCAGTGACCTCACAGCTCATAGCAACCTCCAATTCCTGGGCTTAAGCGATTCTCTTGCCTCAACCTCCCAAGTAAGCTAGGACTACAGGCATCTGCCACAATGCCCGGCCATTTTTTTGTTGTAGTTATCATTGTTGTTTGGCAGGCCCAGGCCGGATTTGAACCTGCCAGCTCTGGTATATATGGCTGGCACCTTGGCCACTTGAGCTACAGGCGCCCCACCTCTTTTACTTCTTTAGTTACATTTAGTCCTAAGTATTTTTTAAAATACTATTGTAAATGGGATTGTTTTCTTGATTTGTTTTTTTTGATAAAAAAAGTTTGAGAATATTGAAGTTTGGCCTTAGTATATAAAAATACTATTGATTTTTGTATATTGATTTTGTACCCTGTAATTTTATTGAATTTGTTTATTAGTTTCTACAGTTTTGTTTATTTATTTATGTTTTTGATTGTTGTTGGAGCTTTAGGATTTTCTACATATTTAATACCATGTGCAAAAAAAAGAGATAATTTTACTTCTGTTCCAATTTAGATAGCTTATATTATTTTTTTCTTTTTCTTTTCTCTTTCTCTACTACGAGGCTATAGAAATTCTTTTTTTTCTTTATCTTTTCTTTCTTTTATTTTTTGAGACAGAGTCTTGCTCTGTCTATACTCTGCCCTAGGTTGAGTATAATGATGTCATTGTAGCTCACAGCAAACTCAAACTCCTGGGCTCAAGTGATCCTTCTGCTTCAGCCTCCCGAGGAACTGGGACTCAGGCATGCATCACCAAGCCTGGCTTATTTTTCTATTTTTGGTAGAAACAGGGTCCTGCACTTGTTCAGGCTGTTCTCCAACTCCTGAACTAAAGCAACCCTCCTGCTTTGGCCTCCCAGAGTGCTCAGATTACAGACATGAGCTACCGTGCCCAACCTTATCTTTTTTTTTTTTTTACTTATCTGATTGTTCTGGCTAGAACTTACAGTATTATGTTAAATAGAAATGTTGAGAGTGGCCATCTTTGTTTTGTCCCAGATCTTAAAGAGAAAGCTTTCAGTTCTCCCTCTTTGATTATGGTAGTTGTGTGCTCTTCATATATGGTGTTTGTGTTGGGGTACATTTCTTCTAAAGTATATTTTTGAGAATGTTGAATTTTGTCAAATGCTTTTTCTGCATCTATTGAGATAATCATGTGATTTTGTTTTCTTCTTCTTTCATTTTTTTCTTTCCTCTTTTTTTTTCTTTTGGCTTCCCAGAGTGTTAAGACCTTGTGTTTTTATCTTTTACTCTGTTAATTGTATATCACATTTACTGATTTGTGTATATTGAATTGTCCAGGGATAAATCCCACTTGATTGTAGTGTGGGATTCTTTTAATTTGCTATTGACTTCAGTTTGCTAGTATTTTATTGAGAATTTTTGCTTTTTTTTTTTTTTTTTTTTTTTTTGAGACAGAGCCTCAAGCTGTCCCCCTGGGTAGAGTGCCGTGGCATTACAGCTCACAGCAACCTCCAACTCCTGGGCTCAAGAGAGTCTCCTGCCTCCGCCTCCCAAGTAGCTGGGACCACAGGCGCCCGCCACAACGCCCGGCTATTTTTTGGTTGCAGCCGTCATTGTTGTTTGGCGGGTCCGGGCTGGGGATTCAAACCCGCCACCTTAGGTGTACGTGGCTGGCGCCTTAGCCGGTTGAGGCTTTTTTTTTTTTTAACAGACATTGGCCTGCAGTTTGCTTTTCTTGTCATGTTTTTGGCTGTAGTATCAGGGTGATACTACTCTAATAAAATAAATTTTGAAAATGTTTAAGAAAGTTCAATATTAATTCTTCTTTATATGTTTGGTAGAATTTACTCATGAAGATACCTGGTACTATACTTACTTGTATTGGAAGGTTTTTGCTTACTAATTCAATTTCCTTACACATTATTGGTCTGTTCAGACTTTCCATTTTTTTTAAAATTCAGTTTTGGTATGTTGTATTTTTAGGAATTAATCCATTTCTGCTAGGTTATACAATTTTTTGAAGTGTATTTGTTCAAATAGTTCCTCATGAGCCTTTTATTCTGAGACACCGATTGTAATATCTCTGCTTTTATGTCTCATTTTATTTAAGTCTTCTCTCCAGTTTTTTTAGTCTAGTTAAAGCTTTATAAATTTTGCTTATCTTTTCAAAAAACTAAGTCTTAGTTCTGTTGATTTTTTCTACTTTTTTCATTCTCTATTTGATTTTTTTCTGCCCTAAATTTTATTACTTGTACTTCCTTTCTTTTGCTAATTTCAGGCTTACTATATTCTTTTTCTAGTTACCTGAGAGGTAACTTCAGGTTATTTGAGATCTTTCTTTTCATTTTTAAAATTTTAAAATATTAAGGAGGTCTTCTTTTTATGATATTTATCTCTTTAAATCTCCCTCTTAGTACTGCTTTTGCTGAATCCCATAAACTTTGATATGTCTTGTTTTTGTTTATGTTTGTCTGAAGATACATATATATATGTGTATATATATTTATTTATTTTTATTTTATTTTATTTTATTTTATTTTTTGCAGTTTTTGGCTGGGGCTGGGTTTGAACTCACCACCTTTGGTATATAGGGCCAGTGCCCTAGTCCTTTGAGCCACCAGGCACTGCCCATTTTTTTTTTTTTTTTTTTTTGGGGAAGGGTCTCAATATGTTGCCCTTGGTAGAGTGCTGTGGCATCGCAACTCACAGCAACCTCAAACTCTTGGGCTTAAGTGATTCTCTTGCCTCCGCGTCCCAAGTAGTTGGGAATACAGGTGTCTACCACAACACCCAGCTATTTTTGGTTGTAGTTGTCATTGTTGTTTGGCAGGCCCAGGCTGGGTTCAAACAGGCCAGCTCTGGTGCATGTGTCTGGCACCCTAACTACTGAACTACAGGCACTGAGCCAATCTGAAGATTTTCTTTTTTTAATGTTTTGTACAATTTAATAAATAGTTCTCTTAATGACTGCAGACACGTACGGCTGTTTGGTAGCATTCAGAAACATCACAGTAATGCTGGTTTTCTCAATTGTGTAATCTTCAACAAGAAGTTACTTGTGTGAAATGGTTATCAAACCAGTATAAACTGCATTTATGCATCCATCATTTTCAGGATTGTTGGTAACCTGGGCATATTTCCCCCAAATAACCTTGCCCCCTTGTGTCACAAGGCCCAGCTCGCTCACATTGACCTCGATGACAGTCCCTTTGGTAATAACACCCAAAGTTGTATATAATGGGGGTGAGGGATTCTTCTTTACACCAAGTATTGGCAGGCAAAAGGTGGCTTTCAGTTCAGGATGTGTTACATGGGCCTTCTTGAAATGCAAGTCCATTGGCCTGATGAAGCTTTCATATTTAGGTGGTTTTTTCTTAAAGCCATCTCCAACAAAGCAGACATTAGTAACCATCCTCTTCCATGCCTTCTTTCTCTTTCCTGTTTGAATAACTTTTAATACTTCTGTTTCTCCCTGGGCATGAACTTTGGGCAGAGGGACTTCCCATTTTCCCGCTTTCTCTTTTCATTTTTGTTTAATCATATTGGAGAGAACTTTGGCTCGAGATTGTCCCTCTCTGTCCAACACATAGGCAGGTACTGCTCCCTGTGTAGTCTTTTCATCATTCTTTTGTTTGGTGTTTCTCTTTTCATGCATCTTCAGGGGTCCTCAAACTTCTTAAACAGGGGGCCAGTTCACTGCCACTCAGACCGATGGAGGGCCAGACTGTGGGCCCCGGGATGAGTTGGCTGCTAAGCAGGACAGGCAGCAGCAGCAAAAACACCTGGCAGGCCGGATAAATGTCCTCGGCCAGCCGCATGTGGCCTGCGGGCCGTGATAGTCTTTTTCATTTGTATTTTCTCATCATGGAGCTGTTTATGGTAGAGCTTAGCCTTCAGACCAATCATCTTCTTTGCCTTCTTTGACCGTTTATGAGCTTCTCAACTTTCTTTTTTTCTCATGGTAATCCAAGTGATATCCATAGCGTTTACTGTGTAATTCAATATATTCATTTGTGGCATGATGACAATCGCAGAGCTGCCTGGCACAGCCTCTGGGGCAGGAAGACACTGTCAATCTTCAGGTCTCACAGATCCACAAGTTCACTCCACAGAGGACTGCCACGACAGGAAAAGGTCACTCTTTTCTGAAGATTTTTTAAAAAAATCTCTTTTGATTTCCTCTTTGACCCAATGATTGTTCAAGATTGTGTTTTTTCTTTTTTTCTAGACAGAGAATATAGCAATTGTGTTTTTTAGTTTTCATGCCCTTCGTAAGTTTTTATTTTCTTTCTTTCTTTTTTTTTCTTACTATTTTTGATTTATGGTTTCATTCCATTGTGGTCTGAAGAGACATATAAAATCTTTCAATCTTCTTAAGTTTGTTAAGACTTGTTTTATAACCTAACGTGATCTATTTTGGAGAATGTTCTGTGTACGCTTTAGTGAAATGTGCTGTCTTTAAGGTTTTCTACATATTTGATAGGTATCAAATTCTCGTTATTATTATATTGCTGTTATGACATACCTTCAGATATGCCAACATTTGCTCCATATGTTTAGGTGCTCTGATTTTGGGTACATATATTTTTATGATTGTTACATCTTCCTGTTGTGTTAACCCTTTTATCATTATATAATGATTTTGTTTGTGTGATAATTTTTGAATTAAATTTATTTTGACTGATAAAAGAATAGCTTCCCTTTGCTCTCTTTTGGTTACCATTTCATAGAATATCTCTTTTCCCATTTTATCATTCCATTCCATTTAAGCCTAAGTGTTTTCTTACATCTATTTTTTTTTTTTTTTTGAGATGGAGTTTCATTCAGTGCCCCTTGGTATCGTCCTGGGGTAGTGTAGTTCACAGTAACCTCAAACTCCTGGCTCAAGTGATCCTCTTGCCTCAGCCTCCCTAGTAGCTTGGACTACAGGCATGTGCCACCACGCACCTGGCTATCTTTTCTGGTTTTTTTTTTTTTTTTAGGAGAGAATGGGGGGGTCTCACTCTTTTTTTTTTTTTTTTTTGAGACAGAGCCTCAAGCTGTCACCCTAGGTAGAGTGCTGTGCCATCACAGCTCACAGCAACTTCCAACTCCTGGGCTCAAGTGATTCTCCTGCCTCCCAAGTAGCTGGGACTATAGGTGCCTGCCACAAGACCAAGCTGTTTTTTTGGTTGCAGCCGTCATTGTTGTTTTGATGGTCTGGGCTCGATTTGAACCTGTCAGCTCAGGTGTATGTGGCTAGGGCCTTAGTTGCTTGAGCCACAGGTGCCGCGCCAAGGTTGGGGGGGTCTCACTTTTGCTCAGGCTGGTCTCGAACTTATGAGCTCATGTGACCCACCTGACTCGGCCTCCCAGAGTGCTAGGATTACAGGTGTGAGCCACTGTGCCAGGCCTATTCTTATATCTGAAGCAAGTCTTTTGTAGACAGCATGTTGTTGATTGTTTAAAAAAAAATCCATTCAGCCACTCTATGCTTTTTGATTGGGGATTTAATCCATTTACATTGAAAGTAATTATTGATAGGTGAGGACTTACTATTTCCAGTTTGTTATTTTCTGTCTATTTTGCAGTTGTTTTGTTCTTCTCTTCCTGCCTTTCTGGTTTCCTGTGTTATCTGATGATCTTTTTGTAAATGTTTTTCTTTGATTCTTTTTTCTTTTCTTTTTGAGATAGAGTTTCACTTATTAACCCTTGGTAGAGTGCTGTGGTGTAACAGCTCACAGCAACCTCTAATTCCTTGGGCTTAAGTGATTCTCTTGCCTCAGCCTCCCAAGTAGCTGGGACCATAGGCGCCTGCCACAACCCTGGCTATTCTTTGTTGCAGTTTGGCCAGGGCTGGGTTTGAACCCGCCACCCTCAGTATATGGGGCTGGTGCCTTACTCACTGAGCCACAGGCGCTGCCCTGATTCTTTTTTCTTTAAGTTTTATATTGGTATTATGGATTTTTCTTTGTGATTACCTCTGGGTTGCATAAAATACGTTGTAGTTATAACCATTTATTTTGAGTTGATAGCAACTTAGCTTTATTTTTATTTATTTATTTATTTATTTATTTATTTTGAGACAAAGTCTCACTTTGTCACCCTCAGTAGAATACTGTGGTGTTGTAGCTCACAACAACCTCAAACTCTTGGGCTCAAGTGATTCTCTTGCCACCGCCTCCAAAGTAGCTGGGACTACAGATGCCCATCACAACACCTAGCTATTTTTAGAGACAGGGGTCTCACTCTTGCTCAGGCTGGTCTTAAACCCGTGAGCTCAGACAATCTGCCTGCCTCAGCCTTCCAGAGTGCTAGGATTACAGGTGTGAGCCACCATGCCTAGCTCTCAACTTAGCTTTAATTCCATATAAACACTCTACACATTTGCTCTCCCTACACTGTTGGTGTCCTTGTGGTCAGCATTTACTTTTTATTATATGTGTGTCCATTAACACATTTTCATTTTTTAACTTTTATATTGGGGTTAAAGGTATTTTATACTTCATAATGTTACATTATTCTGTATTTGTCTATACATTTACCTTTACCAATAAGATTTATATTTTCATATGCTTACACTGTACTGTTTAGCATGATTTCATTTTATCCTGAAGAACACCTTTAAGCATTTTTTGTAATCTAGGTCTAGTGATGATAAACTCCATCAGTTTTTCCCCCCCTCTGGGAAAACATTATTGTTCCTTCGTTTTAGTTGCTCTGTTGGACATAATATTTTTCTGCTGGGTATAATATTTTCGGTTGGCAGGTTGTTTTTTTTTTCTTTGAGTACTTTGAAAATCTTCCTTCACTCTCTCCTGAGCTTGCAAGTGTTAATAAAAAGGTAAACTGAGACACATAAGATTTGAAAGAGTTCATTTGACCAAACAATGACTTAAGAATTGGACATCTTCAAGCCAGAAGTGATTTGGGAGCTTGACTAAGGAAACACCAGTGTAAGGTTTTTATAGGATGAATGCAGAAATATAGAAGAGGAAATATCTGGAGACAGTGCCTGTAGCTCAGTGCGTAGGGTGCCAGCCATACACACCCACACTGGCAGGTTCAAACCTGGCCTGGGCCTGCTAAACAACAATGACAACTGCAACAAAAAATAGCTGGGCATTGTGGTGGGTGCCTGTAGTCACAGCTACTTGGAAGGTTGAGGCAAGAGAATCACTTAAGCTCAAGAGTCTGAAGTTGCTGTGAGCTGTGACGCCATGGTACTCTACTGAGGGTGACATAGCAAGACTGTGTCTCAAAACAAACAAACAAAAAAACAAAAAACAAAGAGGGCAGCGCCTGTGGCTCAGTGAGTAGGGTGCTGGCCCCATATACGGAGGGTGGAGGGTTCAAACCCGGCCCTGGCTGAACAGCAACAAGAAAATAGCCAAGTGTTGTGGTGAGCACCTGTGGTCCCAGCTGTTTGGGAGGCTGAGGCAAGAGAATTGCCTAAGCCCAGGAGTTGGAGGTTGCTGTGAGCTGTAATGCCACGGCACTCTACCAAGGGCGATAAAGTGAGACTCTGTCTCTACAGAAAGAAAGAAAGAAAAGTAACTATTTAGGACTGGTGTGAACCTATAATCCTGGGAGGACAAGGTGGGAAGATTGAGCTCAGGAGTTCAAGACCAGCCTGAGCAAGGGTGAGACCCCATCTCTACTAAAAATAGAAAAATTAGCTGGTCATTAGGATGAGAATCTATAGTCTCAGATATTCAGGAGCCTGAGGTAGGAGGATTGCTTGAACCCAGAAGTTTGAGGTTGCTGTGAGCTAAGCAGGCACCATGGCACTTAGCCTGAGTGACTGAGGGTGACATTGTCTCGAAAAATACAAAAAATAAAAAACAAGGAAAATATTTGATTAGTTATACTTAGACAGTTGCTTTATTTAGTCTTTTTGTAAGGTCCCTAGTCATATAATTATAAGTTTGTTGGCTGCTTCTGATTAGTTGAGCTTAAGTTCTGTTTTTCTTTCATATAGTCTTTTATAAGAAATAGCTCAAGTTAAGTGCTGCTTATTTTAGACAATCAAATAAGATTAAGGTCATTTGTAAGGCTAACTGGCTTTGCTCAGGATTCAGGCCTGGTGTTCATTTTAATTTGCATTAACACAAGGTTTCTGGTAAGAATTATGCTGATAGTCTTATGTAGATTTCCTTACATGTGACAAGTTCCTTTTCTCTTGCTGCTTTCAAAATTCTCTCTTTATCTTTGACTTGACAATTTAATTATAATGCATCTTGATGTAGAACTTTTTATGTTCAATCTTTTAGGATCTTTTGGACTTCTTGAATCTGGATCACTATTTTCTTTCCCAGATTTAGGAAGTTTTTAGTCATCATTTCTTTTTTTTTTTTTAAATAGTACTTTTATTTAATTTATTTATTTGCATTTTTTTTTATTTTTTGGTGGAGGCCGAGTTTGAACCCACCACCCACAGTATATGGAGCTGGCACCCTACTCCTTGAGCCACAGGTGTCGCCCTAGTCATCATTTCTTTAATCTTTCTGCTGCTTTCTTTCCTTTCTCCTTCTGGGACTCTCATAATGTATTTATTGGTTATCTTGATGGTGTTCCATAAATCCTGTAGACTTTCGTCATTCTTTTCTTTCTCTTTTTTTTTTTTTTTTTGAGACAGAGTCTCACTTTGTTGCCCTCAGTAGAGTGCTATGCCATCACAGCTCACAGCAACCTAAAACTCTTGGGCTGAAGCAATACTCTTGCCTCAACCTCCTGAGTAGCTGAGGGTGCTATAGGCACCTGTCATAATGCTCAGCTATTTTTAGAGATGGAGCTCTTGGTCTAGCTCAAGCAATCCTCCCTCCTCAGCCTCCCAGAGTGCTAGGATTACAGGTGTAAGCCACCATGCCTGACCTGATTTAGGTTGGTATTTGTGTAAGGTTAGTGTTATTTCTTGTGCTTTATATAGTCTGCTGTTGAAGTTTTCTTTTCCTTTTTTTTTTTTATTTCATTCATTATATTCTTCAGCTACAGAATTTCTGTTTCGTTATTATGATTTTTATCTCTTTGTTGATTTTTTTTTAAGTGCTTCTGGAAGTTTATTTCTTTTTTTTCTTTTTTTGCAGTTTTTGGCCAGGGCCAGGTTTGAATCCACCACCTCCCATATATGGGTCAGTGCTCTACTCCTTTGAGCTACAGGCACCACCCTCTTGTTGATCTTATGGTTTTGTTGTACATGTATTATTTTCTTGGTTTTGTTGAGTTCCCTGTGCTCAGTGTAGTTCATTAGTGTCTTTAAACAATTATTTGAATTTTTTTGTCAGGCAATAGATAGATTTCCATTTCTTTGGAGTTGAACACTGGAAATTCATGTTTTTCTTTAGTGGGAAAATACTGCTCTGACTTTTTGTGTTTATTGTAGCATTGCATTAGTGTCTACATAGTTAAACATCTCTTTCAGAATTAATGGATTGTCTTCAGTTGGGAAAGCCTTCCACCTGTTGATTAGTGTGAAGGCATCCTCTGGGTGGGGAGCATGGCTGAGCCAAGTCCAAGGACATGTGAGGATACCAGTTCTGGGGACATGTTGGGTGCTGATTCTGGGGTCATGTTAGGGTATAACTTTGGGGGGTGCATCCATACCCTGGTGAAGGTAAACAAGAGCTTGCAGGGAACTCCAACGTCCAGCTACTGGATGGGGACTTTGGATGTACTTTTTTTTTCCCTTGAGTCAGAGTCTCACTATGTCACCCTTGATAGAGGGTAGAGTGCTATGGCACCATAGCTCACAGCAACCTCAAATTCTTGGGCTTAAGCAATTCTCCTGCCTCAGCCTCCCAAGTAGCTGGGACAACAGGCACCTGCCACAA
>NW_003852427.1:855005-857617 GCF_000181295.1 Otolemur garnettii
CCACTTGAGCCACAGGCACTGAGCCAATATATAACAATTTCATTGGGGCTGAGAACATATTCTTTATGTCTTTAATTCTTTTGAATGTATAGAGACTTGTTTGTAGACTAGAATATGATATACCTCAGTGAATGTTCCACTGCACTTGAAAAATTACTATCCTGTAGTTAATTACATTTAAAGGTCTGTACATTTTAGTTAAGTAGTTAATAATGTTTTTAAATTCTTCTACATTCCTATTGGATTCCTTTTGTCTACTTCTATTAAATACAAAGAGAATGTTCAAATCTTAAACCTTGATTTTTGATTTATCTATTTTCTCTTTTAGTTTGTGGTTTTTACTTTAGGCATTTTGAAGTTCTGTTGTTAGGTGCATACACATTTAGAGTTGGGGGTTTTTTTACTTGTTTTTGTTTTTTGGGTTTTTTGCAGTTTTTGTCTGGGGTCGAGTTTGAACCCACCACCTCTGGTATATGGGGCTGGCACCCTACTCCTTTGAACCACAGGCCCTGCCACATTTAGAGTTTTTATGTCCTCCTTATAAAATGGCATTTTTTTTATCTTTTATGAGATGTTGATCATTAGATAGTGGTTATAATTCTTTCCTTGAAGTTGTCTTTTTGTGATACTAATATAGCTCCACCAAATTGGTTTATACTAATTATTGTGTCGAGTGGCACCTGTGGCACAAGGAGTAGGGCGCAGGCCCCATATAACAGGGGTGGCGGGTTTGAATCCAGCCTCAGCCCAAAACTGCAATAAATAAATAAATAAAAATAATTATTGTGTAAAATATCTTGCTTCACTGTTTTCCTTTCAATGCATCTGTGACTTTATATATAAATATAACCCTTTACCTGAGATATGGGATCTGACTCTGTTACCCAAGTTGGTCTTAAACTCCTGGTCTCAAGAGATCTTGTTAGCCTACAAAGTTGCTAGGAATACAGGAACGAGCCACCATGCCCAGCTTGCAAATGTATTTCTCTTTTTAAAGCTTTAAATTCCTATGAGGGTACAAATTTTTAGGTTACATTATTCTCACTTCCAAGATAAAGCTCAAGTTGTAGAAGAGACCTTCACCCAGGCGATGTGCTGAACACCTTCGTATTGTGCACAACAGGTAAGATCCCACCAATTGCACTCCCTTCTCCCCCACCCCTTCCCTTCTCACCCCTACCCTTTGCTACACTATATTTTTGTTTTATCATTTGAATCAATTACACAATTGTTTAATATTAATAGTGAGTATATTAGATTTTTTCCCCATTCTTGAGATACTTTACTAAGAAGAATGTGTATCAACTTCATCCAGGTAAATGTAAAAGAGGTAAAGTCTCCATCTTTTCTTATGGCTTAATAGTATTCCATGGTATTATACATATGCCACAATTTGTTAATTCATTCATGGGCTAATGGGCATTTGATTTGCTTCCACAACTTGACAATCATGAATGGAGCTACAATAAGCATTCTGGTGTAAATGTCTTTGTGGTAAAATGATTTTTGTGCTTCTATGTAGATACTTAGTAATGAGATTGTGAGATCTAATGGAAGGTCAACTTTTATTTTTTTGAGAATTCTCTGTATTTCTTTCCATAAAGGTTGTATTAGTTTGCAATCCCACCATCAGTGTAGAAGTGTTCCCTTCTTTCCACATCCATGCCAACATTTGCATATTTGGGACTTTGTGATATGGGCTAATCTTACTGGTGTTAGGTGATATCACTTAGTGGCTTTGATTTGCATTTCTCTTATGATTAAAAGTGATGAGTATTTTTTTCATGTGTTTATTGGCCATTTGTCTGTCATCTTCTGAAAAGTTTCTGTCCAACTCTCTTGTCCACTTAGAAATGGAGTTGTTTGCTCTTTTTTGTTTGTTTACTTAATGATTGCACATCAATGTGAATGAATGTGCTTAATACCACTGAATTGTTTGTTTGTTTGTTATTTTTATTAAATCATAACTGTACATTAATTCATTTATGGGTGACAAGGTCCTGGTTTAATATGCAATTTGGAGTTCTTGCATCAAACTGGTTAACATAACCGTCACCTCACTTATTTGTTGTGTTAAGACATTTATACTCTAATCTTAATAGTTTTGACATGTACCCTTGCATTATGCACATTAGGTGAGGTCCCACCAAATACCCTCCCTCCCTTCTTCCTTCTCTTCCCTCCTTTCTGGACTATTGTTGTGTTTTATCATTTGTATAAATGTGTAGGTGACTATATATTGATTTCATTACAGTATTGAGTACATTGGATACTTTTTCTTCCATTCTTGAGATACTTTACTAAGAAGAATATGTTCCAGTGCCATACAGGTGAACATAAAAGATGTAAAGTCTCATCTTTTTATGGCTGCATAGTATTCCATGGTGTACATATACCACAATTTGTTAATCCATTCGTGGGTTGATAGTTACTTGTGCTGCTTCCATGACTTGGCATTTATGAACTGGGCTGCCATAAACATTCTGGTGCAAATGTCTTTGCTGTAAAATGATTTTTGATCATCTGGGTATATACTTAGTAGAGGAAATGCAGGATTGAATGGCAGGTCTCCTTTTAATTCCTTGAGTATTCTCCAAACTTCTTTCCAAAAA
>NW_003852427.1:859197-869738 GCF_000181295.1 Otolemur garnettii
TTTAAAACCGCCAGCATTGGAGTGTGTGGCCAACACCCTACCCACTGAACTATAGGCGCTGCCAGCCAGGCCAATATTTTGAAGCATTTTCCCCACACTCTCTTCTATAATTTTTATTGTTTCATGTCTTAAATTTATATCTTTTATCCAGCGAGAATCAATTTTTGTGACTAGTGAGAAATGTGGGTTCAGTTTCAGTCTTCTATAAGTGGCAAACAAATTCTCCCAGCACCATTCATTAAATAGGGATTCTTTATCCCTATTTAATGGGATGCCACAATGCCCAGCTATTTTTTGGTTGTAGTTGTCATTGTTGTTGGGCAGGACCAGGCTGGATTCGAATCTACCAGCTCCAGTATATGTGGCTGGTGCCCTAGCAGTTGAGCTACAGGTGCTGAGCCAGTATTTTTTAATGGTTACTATAATTTTTCATTTTATATTCCTGTCATTGACTATGTGATACAACCATTTTAGCCAACACTGGACAAAAGGAATCACAATAATCGTTTCCAATTACTTTCCCATTAAAATGATAATCAGTACAGTGAAATATCATAAGCAGAGGTTTCTCCTCACATTGATGGCAATGTTCAGTAAGTCTTCTCTCTGCTTCTGCTAAAAACAGTAATTCAAGATTTGAATTTTAAAAAACCCCAAAAAACGATTTGAATTATATATAGTATATAGGGTAGCCCTTTTAATAGCTTCTGGGAGCTTTATACAGTCAATATTTCTATTACTAAGTCATAAAAAGCTTATGAGAATGTTAATTGACTTAATTTTATTTTGCTTCCAATAATGTAACTTCTTTCTTTTTTTTTTTAGCAGCTTCTATGTTTTTACAGTTTTTCAGCTTTATATGTTCAGTCCCTTTTTTTTTTTTTTCGGTGAGACAGAGTCTCACTTTGTTGTCCTCAGTAGAGTTCTATGGCATCATAGCTCACAGCAACTTCAAACTCTTGGGTTCAAGATTCTCTTGCCTCAGCCTCCCAAGTAGCTGGGACCATGGCAGCTGCCATGACGCATGGCTATTGTTTTTTTTAGAGTCAGGGTCTCACTCTTGCTCAGACTGGTCTAGAACTCCTGAGCTTGGGCAATCCACCTGCCTTAGCCTCCCAGAGTGCCAGGATTATAGGCATGAGCCACTGCGCCAGCCTTGTTCAGTCACTTTTCATATTTGTTGTATCACTTGGTACATATTAATAACTAAAACCTCTTTTATAAAGTATTGACATACTATATTGAAATACTGTGTACTAAAGCCAAATTACTAAAAAGAGCTCATTTCCTAAGTGTTCAACTATTCCCATTCATAACTTCAATTAAAATAAATACATACACTTGATATGATTTTCAAACAGTTTTTGCAGCTCTATCACTAGAGAATGCCCATTATTATTTCAATTCCAGCTCTTCAGTTGTATTATAATTCTTTGATGATTTAATGTGTTCCAATAAATGTGAAGTCTATTTAGAGAAGATTTAAGAGATTTACTTGATTTATATTTTTGACACCTCAATTCATAGATAATTGAATATGGTGACATATACAATGTCATAATAAAATACCTAGGACTTGGCTCGGCGCCTGTGGGTCAAGTGGCTAAGGCGCCGGCCACATACACCTAAGGTGGCGGGTTCGAATCCAGCCCGGGCCCGCCAAAACAACAATGACAGCTGCAACCAAAAAATAGCCGGGCATTGTGGTGGGTGCCTGTGGTCCCAGCTACTTGGGAGTCTGAGGCAGGAGACTCGCTTGAGCCCAGGAGTTGGACGTTGCTGTGAGCTATGATGCCACGGCACTCTACCCAGGGGGAAGGCTTGAGGCTCTGTCTCAAAAAAAAAAATACCTAGGAATTTTTCTAAACCTTTGGTTCAAACTCTGGATTGTATTCCAAGCACAACACAGGCACAGTCTATACAAAATACAAAAGGTATTAATGTAAGTATATCTCACTGATACCATTTTTTCTCACTTACCAGTGAAGTTTGATATAGTATTTCAGATGTTTATTTTTCTAATAATAAACTAAACTATCTGAATTTTACATTTTAAGTAGAATATTAAAACTCTTACATAAAATAAAGTTTTATCAATAGTGATTATATGTTTACTGCCTTGTTTTATAAGTTTAGCAAAATGTTATTTTCTCATTTTACCATAAATTTCAATTATAGCATGTCATATCAATATATTTTTATGCCCTCCTAAAGTATTTCATCATTGAAATACTTTCCACCGTTTTATACCACTGAGGGCACTACAACTGCTATTGCTGCTGCTGCTGTTGCAACACATTCTGCTGTGACCAATGAAGCACCATGACTCTGACTGCTGCTGCCTGCAGCATCATTCTGCACTGGGTGCTACCACTTAAGATGCTGCTCCAGGCCATCAGATGGTCTGCACCAGTACCATGCTATTTTGATCACTATAGACTTGTAGCATAACCTGAAGTCTGGTGATATGATGGCTCCAGATTTATTTTTATTTCTAAGAATTATATTGGGTATTTAGGTTTTTTCCTGATTTCATATGAAATGGAGTACTATTTTTTCAAGTTTTTAAAAGTATGACATTAGTACATTGATGGGAATTGCTTTAAATCTGTGGATTGCTTTGGATAATATGGACATTTTAACAATGTTCATTCTTCCTAGCCACGAACTTGGTATGTTCTTCCTTTTCTTAATGTCTTCTGCTATTTCTTTTCTCAGGGTTTGATAGTTCTCTTTATAGAGATATTTCACATCCTTTGTTAGATATATTCCCAGGTATTTCATTTTCTTTGGTGTTCCTGTAAAAGAAATAGAGTCTTTGATTTTATTCTCGGCTTTACTGTTGCTGACATATATTAAGGATACTGATATGTGGGTATTGATTTCATATCCTGAAACACTGCTATATTCCTTGATCACTTCTAAGAGTTTTGTAATTGAGTTACTGGGGTTTTCCAGGTATAAGATCATGTCATCTGCAAAGAGCAGACATTTGACCAACTCCATCCCCATTTGAATACCCTTGATCTCCTTCTCTTGCCTGATTGCAAAGGCTAGGATTTCCAACCCTATGTTGAATAGCAGTGGTAACAGTGGGCATCCTTGTCTAGTTTCAGTCTGAGTGGAAATGCTTTATGTTTTACTCCATTCATATGATGTTGGCTGCGGGTTTGTTGTAGATGGCCTGTGTCAGTTTAAGAAATGTCCCACCTAAACATATTTTCTTCAAGAAAGGATGCTGGATATTATCAAAAGCCTTTTCTGCATCAATTGAAAGAACAATATTGTCTTCGTTTTTGATTTTATTTATGTGATGAATTATATTTATGGATTTACGTATGTTGAACCAACCTTGCATCCCTGGGATAAAACCCACTTGATTATGATGTATAACTTTTTTAATGTGTCACCATATTTTGCTTGCTAAGATCTTATTGAATATTTTTTCAGTGATATGTGTCTATAGTTTTCTTTTTCTGTTGGGTCTTTTCCTAATTTGGGGATCAGAGTGATATTTGCTTCATAGAATGTGTTGGGGAAGGATTCCTTCCTTCTCTATGTTTTGGAATAGATTATTCAATATAGGAGCTAGTTCCTCTTTGAAGATTTGGTAGAATTCTGATATGAAGCCATCTGGTCCAGACCTTTTATTTTTTGGGAGATTTTGTATAGTGATGCTATTTCAGTGCTTGATATAGATCTATTCAGAACTTCTAATTATTTTCTGGTTGAGTTTAGAAAGGTGGTTGGTTCCAGGTATTGCTACATTTCTTCTACATTTTCATATTTCTGGGAATAGAGTTTTTTGTTGTAATCATTGAGAATCTTTTGTATTTCTGTGGTATCTGTTGTTACTTACCCTTTATCATTCCTGATTGAAGTTATTAGAGATCTTATTTTTCTGTTTATGGTTAGTCTGGCCAAGGGTTTATCAATTTTATTAATCTTTTCAAAGAACCAACTTTTCGTTTCACAGATCTTCTGAATAATTCTTTTTTTTTCAATTTCCTTTAATTTTGCTCTTATTTTAGTTATTTATTTTCTTCTGCTGGGTTTGGGGTTGGATTGTTCTTCCTTTTCCAGTTGCTTGAGATGGCCCATTAGGTTGTTAACTTGCTCTTTCTGTTTTCTTAATTAAGGCATCTAATGCTACAGATTTGCCTCTTTGCACAGGTTTTGATAGTTTGTGTCTTCATTATCATTTTGTTCCAGAAATCTAATGATTTCCTTCTTAATCTTGTCTTTGACCCAGCTGTTGTTCAGCATAAGGTTATTTTGTTTCCATGACTTTATATGAGTACCAACATTTCTGTTGCTGTTGAGTTCAACTTTTATTCCATGATAGTCTGAGAAAATACAAGAAATAATCTCTATTCTTTTAAATTTGTTGAGGTTAGACTGTGTCCTAAGGTGTGATAAATTTTGGAGGACAATTTGGGAACTGATGAGAAGAATGTGTATTCAGTTTTGTTAGGATGTTCTGTATGTGTCTGTTAAGTCCATTTGTCATAGAGTCATGTTTAAGTCTGTTATTTCTTTGTTTAGTTTCTGTTTGGAAGATCTGTCCAGGACTATCAAAGAGGTGTTAAAATCTCCCACTATTATAGAGCAGGAAGATATATTGTTCAGATCAGTTAGGGTTTGTTTTATAAATTGGGGAGCATTCAGACAAGGTGTTAATTATTAAAATCCCTCATGTTGTATGTTTTCCTTGACAGATATGTAATGTCCATCCTTGTCTTTCCTTATTTTTGTTGCTTTAAATCTAATTTTATCTGGATAAGATTGCAACCCCCACTTTTTTTCTGATTTCTGTTTGCATGGATAACTGTTTTCTACCCCCTTTGCCCCGAGGGGTTTTATTTTTGATGTTAGGTGTATTTCTTGGAGACAACAAATAACTGGCCTGAGCTTTTGTATCCAGTCAGCCAGCCTGTGGCTCTTTAGGGAATAATTTAAGCCATTCACATTTATTGAGAGAATTGATAGGTATGGTGGAATTTTGGTCATCCTGTTTTTTCAGAGATCCAGAGCTTATTTTCATCCCTTTCACCATTGTGGAAGCTAGGTTTTATTCTTTAATTTGTGGATGAGTTTACTTTGGTGGTGGACCATCATGCTGGTTATTTTGAAGAATTGGTTTGAGTACTTCCTGTAGAGTTGGTCTAGTTATGGCAAATTTCCTCAACATTTGGATGTCAGTAAAATATTTGATTTTTCCATCACAAATGAAACTCAGTTACTGGAATACAGGATCCTAGGCTGAAAATTGTTTGTTGAAGAAGGTTAAAGGTTAATGACCATCCTCTTATGACTTGAAAAATTTTGGTCAGAAGATCTGTTGTCATCATGATATTTTTTCCTTTGTAGGTAAGACTTTTTTTTTTTTTTTTTGACACAGAGCCTCAAGCTGTTCCCCTGGGTAGAGTGCTATGGCTTCACTGCTCACAGCAACCTCCAACTCCTGGGCTCAAGCAAGTCTCTTGCCTCCACCTCCCAAGTAGCTGGGACCACAGGTGCCTGCCACAATGCCCGGCTACTTTTTGGTTGCAGCCATTATTGTTGTTTGGCAGGTCCGGGCTGGATTCAAACCCGCCACCTTAGGTGTATGTGGCTGGCGCCTTAGCCACTTGAGCCACAGGTGCCGAGCCAGTAAGACTTTTTTTATGCCTAGCTGCTTTCAGGAATTTTTTCTTCCTATTAACCTTGGCAAAATCAATTCCAATGTGCCTAGGAGATGCTTTGTTTGGACTGAGTCATGTAGGGGTTTGGAAACTATCTACTATCTGAATTGCTGTGTCTCTCACAGTGCTTGGGAAATTCTCCACCATAATGTCTTAGAGTAGAGCATCTGTGTTTAGGACCATTTTTTTCTCTTTTGGGAATTCTATTGGATGTTTGATCTTTTGGAATGATCTATTCTCTCAAGGAATATTCTGTTTTTCTTCTCCTTTTTCTCTGCCTCTCTGAATGCTTGAGATAGTTCAAAAGTCTTGTCTTCAATTTCTAAAACTCCTTCTCTCTGTTTAACTCTATCACTAAGGGTCTCTACTATGTTTCCAACCGCCTCAAATGCCTTTTTAAATTTCTTAATCTCTTTTATATCTTTCCTTATTATGTCCATATCTTTGGTGACTTTGTATTTGAATTCATTAATTTCTGGAGACAACTTTTGAATTTTTTTTTTGATTTCTATTTTCATCTTTTCCTCATTCCAATCATCTTATTTGCCATCCACATTCTGAATTCTTTTTTTTTTTTTTTAAGAGACAGAGTTTTGTTATGTTGCCCAGGCTGGAGTACAGTGGCTATTCACAGGTGTGATCCCACTACTGATTAGCACAGGAGTTTTGACCTGCTCTGTTTCCAACCTGGGCTGGTTCACCCCTCCTTAGGCAACCTGGTGGCCCCCTGCTCCCAGGAAGTCACTATATTGATGTCAAACTTAGTGTGGACACCCAATCAGCATAGCGCACTACAACCCAGAACCCCTGGACTCAAGCAATCCTCCTGTCTTAGCCTCCTGAGTAGCTGGGACTACAGGAGCATGTCACCGTGTCTGGCAACACATTCTGAATTCTATTTCTGACATTTCAGCAATTTCTCTATGGATGATATTTTCTGTTTTATCTCCTTTGTAATCTCTTAGGGGAGTTCATCTGCTCTGATTTTTCATGTTGCCAGAGTTCTTCTGCTAGTTCCCACCCATAAGTATTTTCAGTTTTTTAAAAATATATATCAATTATACTTTTTTAGTTGAAATGATATGTTGTCCCTGAATAACTGTAGAGAGATAATCTAATTTGAGACCCTTGGAAAACATTGTACTAACCTGTTTGGTAATTAAAACTGGTGGGGTGAGACTGGATTGGGAGGTCCAGAAACTGGAGCTAACCACCCCTTCTCCAATGAACTGGGGGAGGGGGGTTGTGATGTGGTTTTTCTCCTACACCCTCACAGAGGTCCCTTTTCAGGGCTATTTTCAGAGACTCTGAGGGCCAGCTTGGTGAGATAGCTCAATCAGACTCTGTCATGATGTAGCCTGCCCTCTGCACAATCCTAAGGAGTTTTGGTATTTTGCTAGAATTTCTGCTGTGCAAATATACAAACACCTGTGGCCAGAGTCCTGCTGGCAAGAGCTGGAAGAAGGAAATCCACAGATAGACCCACTGAATCTGTCCCCTCTCTGCTGTAATGCCACTACCACTTAAACAAAGACAAACAAGTGGTGAACCTGCAGCCCCAGACAGGAGTGCCAGTGGAACAAGAATCCATGGATGGCTCTAGGGCTGAGAGTTCCAGTCAAACTTGCTCAGGTAGCATGATTAACATGTGGGTTGTGAGGTAGACAGCTCTGGTCAAGAGTTCTACTTAAACTCGTTCAGGCAGTGCAAGCAACACCAATACAATAGAATTCAGAGAATCATCAGGTAGCTAGAAAACAAAAATTAATGGGTAGATCTGTCTGAGAGTTCCAGGGGTAGGGGGCTGGAGAAGGTTTTTTTCTAGTTGAAAAGAGAGTCAGAAAAGTTCACTCCTATCTCTGCAAAAGTTAGAACTGTAACTGTTTCCATGCTGCAGCTCAGTGGTCCACACAATGCCCTGGCCCCTCAGAGAATTCACCAAACACTCTGGATTATACAGGGGGCAGTCCCACCTTCAAGCAACAAGGATAGAGAGAAGAATGAGCTGTGTGCTCAGGATTGCAGAGAAAATATTTATTTACTTTTGTGCCAGGCAAGATAGGGCCTAGGCTCAGAGGTGGGACCTCCCTGGTGGAGGAAGATTGGGATTTAGTGGCTCTTTCCCATGGGGTGAGCTGAGAGGTCTTTTATTCCCTACTTACTTGTGGAAAGCCTGCCTTGGACTTCCCATTTGGAGGAGAGGATCTCCTATCCTTTTGGCAACAGGCAGTTTCAGACTAGTCGCTCCATACCTGATCTCCCTTGTCTTTCTTCCTCTTTCTTGGCCTCACTACTTGTCTCCATAGGGATGGTGTACACCTCACTTACTTATCTCTGTGCTCAACTCCCCACCTTCAACTTCTCTGAGTCCACTTCAGGCTAACATCTCCTCCCTCTGGATAGAAGCCTCTGGTGAATGCTACTTCTAACCATTTTGACTCCAGTATGCAAATGTATCCCTGTTAAATAGCATATAGTTGGTGTGTGTGTGTTTAATACAATAAGAATATCACAGTACCTTTTTGGGGACTCTTTTTTTTTGAGACAGAGCCTCAAGCTGTCCCCCTGGGTAGAGTACTGTGGCATTGCAGCTCACAGCAACCTCCAACTCCTGACTGGGCTCCAGCGAGTCTCCTGCCTCTGCCTCCCAAGTAGCTGGGACCACAGGCCCCCGCCACATGTTTGTTTTTTTTTTTTAATTTTAAAATATTAAGAGATGGTTCACTCTGGGAGGCTGAGTTGGGTGGATTGCTTGAACTCAGGAGTTCAAGACCAATCTGACGAAGAGCAAGACCTTGTCTGTAAAAATACCTGGGCACTGTGGTGGGCAATGTCTTAGGAGGCTGAGACAAGAGAATAACTTGAACCCAAGAGTTTGAGGTTGCTGTGAACTATGACATCTCAGCACTCTATTGAGGGTAACAAAGTGAGACTCTGTCTCAATAAAAAAATATTAAGGGGATATAAATGTTTCATGTTACATGGATCATTTTTGTAATGCTGGAGCCCCAGCTATAGATGTGCCCATCACCCAAATAGTGTGCACTGTACCTATTAGGTAGGTTTTTCCCCTCCCCTCCTCCCTTCTCCTCCCTGATTGATTTCCATTAGTTTTACTTATAAAAAATTGGAATACCTAGCATATTTATATTTATTATCGTTATTGATATTCAATATTATCTTATTATTAATTTTATTTTTTTCATCTGCTTTGATTCTCGTTAGTCCCCTTTTGGATCAATTGAATAATTTTAGCTTTTAATTTTATCTCTTTTATTAACTATTTTATACCTGTTAGACTTACTTTTAAGAGATTATTTTTGACTTTTATTTTTACAGTATGCATCCTTGACTTAAAATATACAATTATCATTAAATCAATACATCTTAAATTGAAATTATATCACATTAGTAAGATATAAGAAACTAATGACAGCATAATTTCATTTATCCCCTTCTAGCATTTGTGATATTATTGTCTTATATTTTACATGCATGTAAGTTACAAATCCTGCAATCCATTTTTTATTTATTATTTTTAATTAAATCATAACTGTGTACATTAATTACAAGGTGCTGATTTCATATACAATCTGGAATGCTTACATCAAACTAGTTAACATAACCATCACCTGACTTACTATTTGTTGTGTTAAGACATTTATACTCTACTCTTAATAGTTTTGATATGTACCCTTGGATTGTACACAATAGATGAGGTCTCACCAAATACCCTTCCTCCTCCTGGCCTCCCCCTCTCCTCCCCTCTTGCTTTTCTTCCCTCCTTCTTTCTGGACCATAATTGTGTTTTATCATTCATATGAAAGTGTGGGTGATTATATATTGGTTTCATAATAGTATTGAGTACATTGGATACTTTTTCTTCCATTCTTGAGATATTTTACTAAGAAAGATATGTTCCAGCTCTATACAGGTAAACATAAAAGATGTAAAGTCTCCATTCTTTTTATGTCTGCATAAAAGATGTTCCAGCTCTATACAGGTAAACATAAAAGATGTAAAGTCTCCATTCTTTTTATGTCTGCATAAAATTCCATGTTGTACATATACCACAATTTCTTAATCCATTCATGAGTCAATGGGCATTTGGGTTGCTTAACATGACTTGGCAATTATGAACTGGGCTGCAATAAACATTCTGGTGCAAATATCTTTGTTTTAAAATGATTTAAGGTCATCTGGATATATACCTAGTAGAGGAATTGCACGATTGAATGGCAGGTCTACTTTTAGTTTCCTAAGTGTTCTCCAAAATTCTTTCTAAAAGGAATGTATTAGCTTACATTCAGTGCAGAAGTGTTCTCTTCTGTCCACATCCACACCAACATCTGTAGTTTTGGGATTTTGTGATGTAGGCTAATCTTACTGGAGTTAGATGATATCTCAAAGTGGTTTTAATTTGCATTTCTCTGATGATTAAAGATTATGAGCATTTTTCGTGTATTTGTAGGTCTGTGCCTGTCTTCTTCAGAGAAGTTTCTGTTCAAGTCTCTTACCCACAATGAAATGGGATTATTTTTTCTTTTCTTATTAATTAGTTTGAGTTCTCTGTGGATTCCAGTTATCAGACCTTTGTCAGAAACATAACCTGGAAATATCTTCTCCCATTCTGAGAGCGGTATGCTTGCTTTACTTACTGTGTTCTTGGCTCTGCAGAAGCTTTTTAGTTTGATCAGATCCCAATAATATATTTTTGGTGTTGCTTCAATTGCCTGGGGGGCGGAGGTCCTCCTCATAGACTACTCTCCCACACCCATTTCTTTTTTTTGTTTTTTTTTTGAGACAGATCCTGAAGCTGTCCCCCTGGGTAGAGTGCCATGGCTTCACTGCTCACAG
>NW_003852427.1:870933-890604 GCF_000181295.1 Otolemur garnettii
GAAGGTGACATAACAAGACTCTGTCTCAAAAAAGAAGAAAACTTAAAAAGAAAAACAATTAGAAGTAATAAACAAGTTTATCAGGGGTAACATTGTAATATTAATATATAAAAATCAATTTTATTTCTATATATTAGAAATGAACAACACAAAAATAAAATTCAGAAAAGGAAAGGAAGCATCAAACTAAACACGAAAAGTTCAAATCTGTACTCTAAAAGCCATAAAGCATTGCTGAGAAAAATTTTTTAAAAGATATAAATTAATGGAAAAACAATATTTTTAACCTTTTTAATTTTTATATTTAGATGTGTCTTTTGTCAACTGCATATACATATATTTTGTAACCCAGTGTGAAACTCTTAGCTTCTTTATTTGAACATTTAGTCCATTTACATTTATTGAAAATAAAAAAAGATCTATTAGATGTATTTCTACCATACAACTATGACTTCCATTGTCTCACTTTTTTCTACTTCATTTTTATTAACATTTTTCCCTCTTTCCATTTTTCTCCTCTTAAAGTTTAAAAGATACAAGTCTGGCCTAGGCACATTAGCTCATACCTATAATCCTAGCAGACTGGGAGGCTGAGGCAGATGGATTGCTTGAGCTCAAGAGTTCAAGACCAGCCTGAGAAAGAGCAAAACCCCATCTCTACTAAAAATAGAAAAACTTGCAGGGTGTTGTGGCAGGCACCTGTAGTCCCAGCTACTCAAGAGGCTGAGGCAAGAGAACTGCTTGAGCCCAAGAGTTGGAGGCTGCTGTGAGCTATGACACCAAGGTACTGTTCCCAGGGCCAAAAGTGAGACTCTGTCTCAACACCCCCCCCAAAAAAACTTTAAAATTTGAAAAAAGATATAAAGTCTGATTTGATTTTTTTAGTGGTTATGTTAGAAATTGCAACATACTACTTAATTGCTAAACCATTTTAAATTGTAATACAGTTTATCCATTATCACCGAACCTACATTATTGTTGTGTATTTTAATTCAATCTTGTTCTTTCATACCCTCAAAGTACATTTATTATTGTCATTTCATATAGTCAATGTTTGTTTAAATTTTCCCTCATAGTCACCATTTTTTCTTCTTCATTCCTTCCTAGACCTCAAACCTCACTATTCTTCTAGTTAAGATACTTGGAATTTGAAATTTTAAAAAGACAAGGTCTTACTCTGTCACCCAGGCTGGCGTGCAGTGGTGAAATCATAGCTCACTGCAGCCTTGAGCTCCTGTGCTCAAGCAGTCTTCCTGCCTCAGCCTCCCAAGTAGCTAAGACTATAGGCACATGCCACCATAGTCAGCTATTTTTTTCTATCTTTTTGTAGAGACCGGATCTGCCTTTGTTGCTCAGACTGGTCTTAAACTCCTGGCCTAAAGCAATCTTCCTGCATCAGCCTCCCCAAATGTTGGGATTATAGGCAGGAGCCACTGCATCCACCCATGTCTGATGCTATTTTGAATAGAATAGTTTTCTTTTTATCTGGAATAATATTATATTATTTGGATGTACCACAATGCATTATTATTGTACCACAATGCAATGGTTATTTATCCATTAACCTATTGAAGGACATCTTGGTTGTTTTCCAGTTATGGCAATTATTAATAAAGGTATTATAAACATTTGAGCACAGATTTTGTGTGAACATAGTTCAATTCATTTGGGTAAATGCTAAGAAGCTCAATTACTGGATCATATGGTAAATCTATGTTCAGTTTGTTTCTTTTCTTTAACAAACTGCCAAACCATCTTCTGGAGTGGTGGTACTATTTTACATTCTTACCAGCAATGAATAAGGGTTCCTGTTGCTCCATATCCTTGCCTGCATTTGGCATTGCCAGTGTTTTATAGTTTGGCCATTGTAATCTGGGTATAGTGGTATCTTATTGTTGTTTTGATTTATAATTTCTTAGTGACATATGATGTTGAAAATCTTTTCGTATTTATTTGCCATTTATATATCTTTTTTAGTAAACTGTTCTTTTATACATTTTTAAAATTGGATCATTGTTTTCTTATTGTTGAGTTTTAAGAGCTCTTTATATGTTTTAGGTCACAGTCCTTTGTTGGATGTGTTATTTATTTATTTATTTTAAACTTTGGAGGGGGGGACAGAGTCTCACTATGCCACCCTCGGTAGAGTGCTGTGTCATCATGGCTCACAGCAACCTCAAACTCTTGGGCTTAAGCAATTCTCTTACCTAAGTCTCCTGAGTAGCTGGGACTACAGGTGCCTGCCATAATGCCCAGCTATTTTTTGGTCATAGTTGTCATTGTTGTTTGGCAGGCCCAGGCTGGATTCGAACCTGCCAGCTCTGGTGTATGTGGCTGGCACCCTAGCCACTGAGTTACCGACACCAAGCCTATTTTAAACTTTTTTGACACAAGCTCTGTTGCTCAGGCTGGAGTGCAGTGGCAAAATCAGTTCACTGCAGCCTGGGCTCTTGAGCTCAAGTGATCCTCTTGCCTCAGCTTCCTGAGTATCTAGGACTAGAGGTGTATGCCACCATGCCTGGTTAACTGGCTTTTTAATTTTTGGTAGAGATGGGGTCTCACTATGTTGCCCAGATTGGTCTTGAACTCCTGGCCTCAAGCAATCCTTCCTCCTTGGCCTCCCAAATTGATAGAATTATAGGTGAGAGCCACTGCTCCAGGACAGGATATGTTTTTTAGAAATGTTTTCTCCTACTCAGTATCTTTTTTTCATTCTCTTAACAGACCTAAGGAGTTGTAAATTCTGATTTATCAATTTTCTCCTTCATGGATCAGGCTTTTGGTATTATATTTTAGAAGTCATTTCTGAAAGCAAGGTCAGAATAGCCCAGATTTTCTCCTTTGTTACCTTCTAGGAGTATTATAGTCTTCTATTTTACATTTAGGTATCTGATCTATTTTGGGTTGATTTTTGCAAGATGTATAAAGTCTGTATCTAGATTTGCATTTTTTTTTTACATGTGAATGTCCAGTTGTTCCAGCATCATTTGTTGAAAAGACTATCCTTTCCCTATGAAATAGCTTTTGCTCCTTTGTCTATGCTCAGTTGAGTATATTTGTGTGGGTCTATTTTGGGGCTCTCTATTCTGTTCCATTGATTTATTTGTCTACTCTTTCATCACAACCATTCTGTCTTGATTACTGTAACTTTATAATGAGTCTTGAAGTTGGTTAATTCTCTCATTTTGTTCTTATTTTTCAGCATGATGTGGGCTATTCTGAGCCTTTTGCTTTTTCATATAAACTTTGGAATCAGTGTTTTGCTATCCACAAAATAACATCTGCAATTCTGAGTTCTGATTGCCTCATCCTTTTGCCCCTTTGAGCATTTTGTTCTTAAGTTTCCTCCTTCCTTCTTCCTTAATTACCCTTCTTCTTTTGCTTTCCCTTTTCGAGAATTGGGATCATTCCTTATCCACTGAAGACCATTCTTCCACTCTTTCCATTATTTTGACCTTTCCTGGGTAAAGTTAATAGCTTTATCTTCATTACGCTTGGGTTTCAAGAGAGAGGAATACATATTTGGTTTTTTTTGTTTGTTTGTTTGCAGGTTTTGGCTGGGGCTAGGTTTGAACCTGCCACCTCCAGCATATGGGGCCAGCGCCCTACTCCTTGAGCCACAGGCGCTGTCCAGGAATATATGTGTTTTTATGCAGCTACATTTTCTCTCCTGATTTACCTATTATAGATATATTGTTTCACTTTCTATATAAATTCCATTTCAGGTGCACCCATTATAAATATTATATGGTTGTAGTTTTCATAGACGAGTTTTACCTATTTCTATTTAATACAGACTTACTCTCTTTAGGTTTTCTATGCATACTTCTTTTTGTCTTCCATTTCTTGCTTCTGTTGAAAGTTTTCTTTCTCATGTTTTTCCTTTAATGTTTTAGTAGTTGTAAAGGCTGCTGGTTGCCTTGTCAATATCTATTTTCATTTCTGCCTTATAAATGGAACCCTGATGTAAAGGACACTGGTCTTTTCATCAACATTTTTGTTCTCCTTTCAGGCATATAGGAAGATTGTATTTCTCTTCTCCTTGAAGTTAGACAATGCTATGTGGCTAGTTGAGTCAATAAAATGAGAGCAGAAATTAAATGTGACCCTTCCAAGCGAAAGGCTGTAGTTGCTGGTGCTTCACTCCATCTCTGCTAGGAATAGCATAATTATAGAAGCTCATATCCACATGAAGGTGGTATCAGAGTGCTGGAACGCTGAGCAAACACACAGAGGGATGCTGCCGTGGAGACTTACCTAGCCCCCAGCAGAGTTTGCCTGAGTGAAAAATATACTTCCATGAAGCTGCTGAGATTTGGTAGTTTATATCACAGCATAATCTGGCCCATTTGGATACATCTGAGTTTAATCATGGTGGCAATAAGCATCTTTGTAGCAGGAGGCTCAAGTAACCATTTTAACTAATACATTATCATTATTATTATTATTTAAGAGACAGAGTCTCACTTTATTGCCCTCAGTAGAGTGCCATTGCATCACACAGCTCAAAGGAACCTCCAACTCCTGGGCTCAGGTGATTCTCTTGCCTCAGCCTTCCAAGTAGCTGGGGCTACAGGCATCCACCACAATGCCTGGCTATTCTTTTTGTTGCAGTTTGGCCAGGGCCAGGTTTGAACCTGCCACCCTCAGTATATGGGGTTGGCGCCCTACCCAATGAGCCACAGCCCCCCCACCCCCAGCTAGTACATTATTAAAGGAGGTGGCTGGGCAGTGGACCTTCTAGGAAAGATCTTTTAAGAAAATAAACTCAGGTTTCTGGTGGCAGGGTCTGGAGAAGGGGCAGCAGTGCCATGGCCGGCTGTGAAGGTGGCAAGAAAAAGCCCTTGAAACAGCCTAAGAAGCAGGCCAAGGAGATGAATGAAGAAGATAAGGTGTTCAAACAGAAACAAAAAGAGGAGCAGAAGAAACTTGAGGAACTAAAAGTGAAGTCCGCATGGAAGGGTCCCCTCACCACAGGTGGAATTAAGAAATCTGTCAAAAAGTAAGCTAATCCTTGTGCCTGAGACGATGATGACCCTTGATTCCTATTTAAACATAACATCTTTGCCACCTATAGCTAAAATGAAGTATTGCCTTAGAGCCTATTGTACATTTAAGAATAAACTTTTGTTAAAAAGAAAAGAAAGAAAGAGAATAAACTCGACTGGCATGAGCAGTTTATCCTTTTGCCACTCCCCTCTTCCTCTTGCCCCAAATGTAGACAACAATGGCTTTTACAGGAGAGGGTAACAAACTTTAAGCTACTGTTTCTCAGGTTTCTGTTCCTAACAGTCCAGTGCAACTCCTAATTGTTATGGAACATATTGAAGTAATTTTTATCCTTCTAGTATTTTACTAAAATTACTTTTCATATTTTATTGTAAAACTTTCAGTGCAGTGGCTCATGTATGTAATCCCAGCACTTTGGGAGCCTGAAGTGAGAAGATCACTTGAGGCAGGAGTTAGGCTAGCCTGGGCAACATAGCAAGACCCTGTCTCTACAAAAACTAAAAATTTGCTGGGAGTGGTGGCTCATCCCTATAGTCACAGCAACTAAGGAGGCTGAGGCATGAGGATTGTGTAAGCCCAGGTGTTTGAGGCTGCTGTGAGCTATGATCTCACTACTATTACACTACAGCCTGGGTGACAGAGACCTTATCTCTAAAAGAACCCAAAGAAATATGAAACAAAGAATAGAATGAGTAGTCTCATTCAGCTTCAACAATGATCACATTCCTAGGTAAACTCTGGATCCCCTCCTGGGTTGGTTCTTGCAGCCTGTCATGTTGCTCTCATGGGTGCCACATTGTCCTCAACCCAATATGACAGATGGACCTCCTTATGGCCCACCATCCAAGACCTAAACCACCTTCTGTGATGCCCACAGTCCTTGCCTTGCCTTCACATGGCAAGATCTATAGAGTCTGTGCCCCTTATCTCTATTCCAGGCTTCTTTGGGACTACCAGTCCTTTTGGCACTTCTTGCCTCCTCTGTCCTAGGGGCACAGGGATCTTGGCTACTTGCCAGGCCTATAGGAGATTGTACAGCACTCAGTAGAGGCATCCCTCCCAAACCCACCACTTAGGTACTCTCCTCTGTTTTTGCTACTTTTTACCTCTTAGCCATGTGGTCTCCCCAGGTTATGGTCTAAGATATCTTTATACCTATTAGAATGATGTGAAGGGAGGGGCTGGAGGGCAGGAACTAGAAACAGGCAATAGCAGTTCTATCTCAGGGCCATGGATGGGCTTCTTTTATCTCTTCTTGTGTAGCTGGAACTTTTTCTTTCTTCTTCCTCAACCCCTGCTTCCTGTATACCAAGGCTATCAATAGGTTGACAATATGTCCTGGTTGCCCAGGTCAGTCCTGGTTTGCACTTGGTATTCCCAGCATATTTATTATTAGTGTTTCTTTTACTCTTGCTATCTGTGGTCACTCTGTCTGGTCTAATTCTATGCTAAGTTCTTTGTTGACCCTCGATATGAAAACCCAGCTTTGGGAATGCCCAGAAAACATTTTTTCCTTTCAACTCTCTCCAACTCTTCTACATAATAAGCGTTTGTTTCCAGACTACTAACTAGTGGTGGACTTGAACAAACTCAAATTTTAGAAACAAAGCGAATCAAAGATTACACCAAGCATAGGCACCCTGGTGAAGTGGAGTGGGATAGTATGATGGTTACAACCAGTGCCTTCTAATAACATGGTTGTATCTGTGTGATGTGTGAGGTCAGTCAGTGGGCTGCCCACTCAAACTGCCTGGCATAACATGGCAGTGGCTATGGCCATCTCATTTAGGGTTTAGGGGGTGAGACACAGAGAGACAAAAAATAGGAAAGGGTGGAGCCCCTGGGGCTGTGTGATCAGAGCCAAGTCTGGTGATGCATCTGGTAGAGGGGGGGAGTTGAGAGTACAGGGTGGGCACCCTGGGGGTAAGGGGACTAGATGCCATCTGGTGATCTCTACCCAAAGGTGGAAGGGACCTGCAGGGATAGATCCTCACTTACTGAATTACCTTCTTAGTGGCCCAATAGGCTGTACCAGTCTGAGAGTGAATACATTTCTTTATTGATAGGAAGGCTTGAGGCACATTTCTCTTGCGGACACCCAAAGGTGTCTGAGGAAAGAGCAAAAGTAAGGATACCCAGTCCCCCTAGAGTGCTCTAAGGCCCATTCCTGTCCCAAAGCTGCAAGCACATCCTCGCCTTCTCCATTTGTGTTGCAGTACATGTGTTCTCAGGAAAAGTTCTTTATGTGGCTCAATTCTTAGTGGAGGGGAGAAGCAGGGAGGGTCTGTGAGGTCTGCCTCTGATAGTTCCATGTGTATTCTCTCCCTTGACAAGGGAGAGGTGGCTTTACTGATCTAGGCTAACACTTGTCACAGACCTCACTGTTAAAATAGAGCCTCTCTCCTGACTGGCTTCCAATGCCTCACTCACTTCCTCTGCCTTGGGGCTCTCCAATGTCCACTGTCCAAAGGTCCAAACCATCCTTGGCATCCTAAGACCCCTGACCATTGAAGGGATAGGCAAAGTGATAGTTAAGACCTTGAATGAAGTCTGGCCTTGGGCTGTCCCCTAAGTCTCCATTGCTCAAACCTGTGTGGCGTCATCTTCCTGGGCTCCTATCTACCTGGACAAAGGATTCGCCCCCACGAATCCCCTCCCTAGCCATCCCTTTGCTACCAGGAAGGGTTGTATCTCTCTGCTTTCAAAGGTTTTTGAACCAAAGTGCTCCTCCCTTTGGATCCCTGTTTTTTATATTGCATTCTTAACTCACCAGAGAGCAGAAAGCTTTGATGACCTTGAGTCTGCTGTGTCTAGTTTGGAATCCTGCAGAACCCCACTGGGGCTCACAGGCCAGCTGAGACTGTGGCCACACATGGAGCCCTGATGCCCAGGCCTCACATCCTCACATTAACCCAAGTAAAGCAGAATCTCTGAGTGGGTCCAGGCAGAAGTTTTTGTTTGTTTGTTTGTTTGTTTGTTTGTTTGTTTTTTGGTGTCCTAGAGGATTCCAGTGTCCTATGTAGGTTGAGAATCAGAAACTTAAACCCTTGCAAGGACAGGTTTTAAATGCCTCTCATGCTGGGGTAGCACCTATAGGGTTGGTCATGCAGAATTCCCATCATGATCAGCTGCAGAACTTAACCAGATTCATTCACATCACTCACTGATGTAAGGAGAGGAGAGAACAGTGTCCAAAGCTCCCAAAGGGAGGTCTCTTGAAAGTGAGGAGTCAGTCAGAGAGAGCTACTGGCAGATACTAGAGGTGATGGGTACCCAATTGAACTCTGAACGCTCACATCTGCTACAGCTGTTATGGAGACCTGTCCCCAAACACACACACACACACACGCACACGCACACACACACACACACACACGCACACACAGCTTGGGGTTAGGGAAAGCCTCACCCAATTGTAAGGCATGAAGGCTCCTGACCCCTGCCCAACTCCCCACTGGTCCTCGCACTCCTTGTGCAGGGCCCAACATGGAAAGATGTGGAGGAGGGTCACAGACCTCAGACCTCTGGGAGGGAGGTTCAGACATACTGTGTTTCCCCAAAAATAAGACCTACCCAAAAAATAAGCCCTAGCAGGATTTCTTTGCATTTGTTAAATATAAGCTCTACCCCGATAGGAGCAGTAAGCAGGACTGGAATACCTTTTATGTGCCACAGCTCCTTTCTCCAAGCCGTTCTCACTTGAGCGGGTGTGCATGTGGTAACCGCTGTTGCAGGCATCCTATTGCGCATGTGCAAACAGCTAGGGGAAAGGAGTTCACTCATCACTAGCGCCAGCCCTACCAACAAGTTTGGCTCCTCCTGTCAGGTTCCAGAAGAACATGACTTAACTATATATGAATAAATGTAGATTGTTGTATTATACTTAATAAAAATAAGATATCCCCTGAAAATAAGCCCTAGTGTGTCTTCTTGAGAAAAAAAATAAATATAAGACAGTGTCTTATTTTCAGGGAAACACGGTAAACATCAGAGGGACACAGGCTGACAGTGAGGGACCTTGGGCATGGACAACAAAGCAGAAACCATGAGAGACAACGAGAGGTGGCTGAGCCACAGATGCCAGAGACAGAGGGAGATTCAGCCAGGCAGAGGCCCAGCAGCACCCACCTGAGGCAGCTCAGCAGAGGGTGTGGCAGTCTGGGGACTTGTACAGGTGGACAAATAGATGGGGGAATGAAGGGAGAGAGGGCAGGAGCGAGCAGCACAGCTGCTTCTGAGGATATGGCAGGATTTGGAGGCTGGTATGCCTAACCAGTGACTTCCAGTGGCAGAGAGACAGCCCTTCCCTTGCATAGCCCTAGACTTCCTATGGTTGCTTACTCAACCCTGCCTCTCTCCTATCTCCTCTGCCTTCTCTCCCCTCCCCCACCTCACCGTGTGCCTGATTCCTGCCCCAGGGGGGAGGGAAGCCTTGTAGTTCAGCCCTGGGGAAGGGAGGCAGCAGGCACAGCTGCTGCCCCTCAGCTCCTGCTCTGCCTTCCCAGGGAACTGGTTCTGGCTGGCTGCCCCTGGCTGTGAGGCACAGTGCCTGTCTTGCTATTGCTTGGTTGAGGTGCCCTGTCTACCTGGCTCCCTGCCAAGCACTATGCTGCCCCTGGAGGCCCTGCCAGGCCCAAGCCCATGGAATTCTGGCTTTCTCAGCTGGCCCTGGCTATAGCCAGACTCTTCGGTGCCCTACTCTGAATGGAGATGCCTAGGCAGCGGCTGCAGGAAAATAAAGCCCATTGCCAACCCCCACTGTGGAAGGGGCTGAAATCAGCTGGATTGAGGCATTAGAGCTTGATGTCAGCTCTGAGATGTCTTTTGAATGCAAGACTGGCCAGATATACTGTTAGGAGCAGGGGTCTAGGTTGGGTGTTCTGGGGACAAGGGCTATCGACCACATTAGGGAATCTTTCTGGGTGGAAGGAAGAAAAGTTTGGGCTGAGCCTTCTTCCATGTGTCTAATTGCCAAAGGGCAAGTGTGATCAGTAAATGCTTTATTGGGAGAGAGATCCAGTCTCCTCGGCTCTGTAAGCGCCCTAGGTCATGAGGATTTCGATGTCAAGCTCCAGCCGGCTGGCTCTAACTTCATAGCGGCCCCGGATCAGGCCACGGGTTTGGCTGGCATGCCAGCGCCAGTGAGACTGGATGATGCAGGCTGCTTGTCGTGCCTGGAGGAACCGTCTGCGGGCCTGCCACATTCGAACCTGTGCCTGCACCTTCACCACTGCCCATTCCTGGCAGGTGTAGAGTCTTAGTGCCAGGCGCCGTCTCTGCTCCAACATCTTGGCCTGCATTGACCGCCACCAGCACTGGATGATCCAGGCCCTGAGTGCTGCATGCAGTAATGTCCGGCGCACCATGCTGCCACGCCACCATGACTGAATCTTTATGGCTGCCTTCTCTAACTGATTGGGGGAAGGAAGAACACAGAGATGCTCAGTGGGGCACCCTGCTATTCCTATCCCCACCTCTGGTCTTGGGAGGAAAGGGGGCCTGGCCCAGGTGGCCCTGCCTATTGTTTCCAGGCCCCATTCATCTTATTTCAAATCCCGCAATCACCTTTAGACACTGCTCATTATCTGTTGGTCAGGTCCCTCCTGTAAGGGCCTTACTCACATTTTGTGTGTCCATGGCCCTGGTCTTTAGAGTCAACTCATCTGTCATTTAGGCTGCCCTAGTCATTAGCCCCGCCCCCAACTGTTAGTCATACTTCATCATGGGGCTCCGCCCACATGCACACAAGCCTCCACCTCCTCAGGTCCTATCTGTTAACATTTCAACTGCATCTCCTTCTAGATGACCACTTTATTGATTCCCATCATTTGGGGAGGACTACCATTATCACTTGCTTTCAGTCTGTTTCTCAGACCTAGTGGCATTTCTGTTCCTCCTGATGACAGTGAAGAGATTGACACAACTTACCTACAAGTAAGGGGGTTTGCTTTTAGGATACTCATAGCCCATGTGGATTTCTTGACGCTAAAGTGTTAGGGTTCCTAGCACGGGTGTAAGCAATGTGTTCACAGAACTGTATGATTCTGAGTAAACATTTTGAAAGAAATATACTTTAACTGCAGTTGGAGAGGACATTTGTTTCTTCCCTCTGACTTTATCATTCTCCTCCTATTGAGTGGTGTGGTATGGAAGCCTTGTTTAGGACGTGACTAAGGGAAAGCTGAGTTGGATAGACTTAGTTTGAGTTTAATCACATATGTTTAGGTGTCTTTCAGTCATCTTTTGGAATAGACAAAATCCTGCAATTTCTGTGTTCACTCACCTTGTCACGTTATGGCATGAGGTGCAGAGACAGAAGTGGTGTGATCGTGATAAGAACATGTCCTACAGTGCCGGGTGCCACAAGTGTGTGGGTAGGGGAAGAAAAATAGGTTTGAAAAGTATAGAACCAGAAGCTAGTCTGTAGCAAATTCTTTCTGTTATCAGACATGTAAAACTGTAAGTGGAAGATTACTATTCTCACTGATGCTTGACTAAAATCGAAGTTCTCTCTTGTCAGTAATATATTTGACAATGCAATCATACAATTACAAATGTCTCATATATTTTTATTTTTTAATTGGAATTTTGTAAAATTGAATTTATCTGAATCTGTGATTAGAGGGCACAAACTATGAATAGTATGCAAGTCAGCATGAGAAATCAAGTCTTCAGCAGCACCTGTGGTTCAAGGAGTAGAGTGCCAGCCCCATATACCGGAGGTGGTGGGTTCAAGCCCAGCCCTGGCCAAAAACTGCAAAAAAAAAAAAAAAAGAAAAAAGAGAGAGAGAATGGATAAATCAAGTCTTATACATATCAACTATCAATAACAAACATATTTATATAGAAAATGAGGTTGTAAAATTATCATATGAAGAAGCACTCAAAGATAATGCAGCTAAAAAAATATAGAAAAAAATTTTAGAGGTGGGTTGGTTAATTAATATAAAACATTTGTGTTCATATATTTATCAACATTAAATTTGTAACTTATTATTATTTCTTTTCTCATCTAAAATAAATACTCAATTTTATATTTGTGATGTTGGATTTTTTTCTTAAAGTAGTCCTTCCAAATGATATGCAGTATAAGCTTCAGGGCCCATGAAACCTGGATCTGCCCTGCTATGCCGTATGGATATAATTGTGTGGCCAGATCTCCTGGGAGCTCACAAAGAGCTGTGTTTCTAGGATTCAGAATTAGCATTGGAACTGTAGACTCAGGTGATGCAGAGATGCTTTGAGTCCTTTGGGATTTGGAAAGCCATTTTCTGGCTCTGTCTTTAGCATACATTTCATTGTTCATATTTCTGCATGAGAGTTTGCTGGGTGCCACAGCTTGTAGGGCCATGCATCCTCTGTGGCTCCTGTTCATGTGTATTTGAGGCTCCTGCTACCTCATACCATTACTATGGTTCTGTTCATTTGGGTGTCTTACAGGTTCTGGCCAAGCAACTTCTTTGCATCATGTTTAAAGTCCTCAAAAGAGTGGATTCTATTGCTTCCCTTAATGATTGTCAGTCTGGGTGAGCTGAGCCCTGGTACCAGCCATGTCAAAGGCTTTCATCTTCATACTAAATTGTCAGTCTTTCTGTCAGACATCCACTACTGCAGAAGAGATCACTTAAAGGGGGACTATAGACATAGCCATTGTTTGGGGGCTCAGCCCATTTAGGTCAGTTTGCCATGATCAAGATGCCACACCTCACCATTCCCCCTTCCATTCTCTCCTCTCCCCCCCTCCATCTTGGTTGGGAGTTGACATAATATCCAGTCGTTTTTGGTCTTTGGATGTTCCTGGAAAAACCTGCCCACCTCCTTCACATTCACAGTTTTGCAATTATTCAAAGTGGGAGCAGATGGGGTTGAAGGTGACATGAACTCCCTGATTCTTACTAAGTTTTCCCAGACCATAATCCTTGGTCTCTGTTTCTTTTTTTCTTTACTTTTTTTTCTTGGCCGGGGCTGGGTTTGAACTTACTACCTCTGCCATATGGGGCCAGCGCCTTACTCCTTTGAGCCACATGCTGCCCTTTACTTATTTATTTATTTTTATTTATTTATTTATTTTTGCAGTTTTTTGCCAGGGCTGGGTTTGAACCCACCACCCTCCATGTATAGGGCCAGCACCCCAGTCCTTGAGCCACAGGCACTGCCCTATGCTGCCCTTTTTTCCTTTTTTTAAGACAGAGTTTCAAGTTGTCACCATGGGTAGAGTGCCATGATGTCGCAGATCACATCACCTCAAACTCTTGGGCCCAAGCAATTCTCCTGCCTCAGCCTCCCAAGTGGCTGGGACTACAGTGCCCACCACAATGCCCAGCTATTTTTTTTGTTGTTGCAGTTGTCATTGTTGCTCAGCTGGACTGGGCTGGGCTCAAATCCACTAGCCTGGGTGCATGTGGCTGGTGCCGTAACCACTGTGCAATGGGTGCCAAGCCCCTTGGTCTCTATTTCCTCATGGTTCCCTCTCCAGATTCCTGTTCTCTTCTTCTTGCTTAATTTTTTTTTCTGATTATAAATATAGTACTTGTCTGTTGCTAAAATTTCAATGTGCAGAAACATATGAGGTGGAATGGGAATTTACCATAAAATTTGTACATTTTTACTTAAATTTCCTATTAAAAATTTATTTTTAACACATAAAACATAAATATATTCATATAGAAATTCATACATTTCAAACCAAAATTTCCCTCAATGTTTCTTCCCCCTCCCCTCCCCCCAGCTTGGAGGGTATCCTAGACAATCAGAAACACGTTTATAGACATAGTACCTCTATGTACCTTACCTAAAGAATTACATAATACTGTTTTGTGTGTTTCTGTGTATCTTTTTTATTAATCGAAGTAAATCATAGAACATGAAATGACCATTTTAACCATTTTAAATTCAGTATACAATTCAGTGGCATTTAGTACATTCACAATTTTCTACAACTATCACCACTATCTAATTCTAATTTCTAATTTGATCTAATTTCAGTCAGAAACTCTGTATCCATTAAGTAGTCACTCACCAATACCTTTCCCTACCCCAGTTCCTGGAAATCACTAAACTGTTGTTAGTCTCTATTGATTTGCCTATTTTGAACATTTCATATAAATGGAAACACAATACACAGCCTTTTGTGTTTGGCTTCTTTCACTTAGCATGATGTTTCCAGGGTTCATTGAAGTTGTAGCAGTTCTTTTTATGGCTGAATAATATTCTATTGTATGGATGTACCAATTGCATTTCATCAGTTTCATATATTCATCAGTTGATAGGCACTTGAGTTGTTTCTACTCTGGAGATAGCAAAGAGCATGGCTATGAATATTCATGTACAAGTATTTGTTTGAACACCTGTTTTTGATTCTTTTGTCTATATATCTAGGAATGAAATTGCTTAGTTGTATGGCACTTCTGTGTTTAATTCTTTGAGAAATCACAAAATTGTTTTCCATGCAGTTGAACTTTTATATTCCTACCAATCAACACATCCTTCTTATCATTTATTATTAATATTTTCCTTTTAACTTTTATTTCATTTATCTATTTTTTTGAGACAGAGCCTCACTCTGTTGTTCCAGGCTAGAATGCGGTAGCATCTGCGTAGCTCACAGCAACCTCAAACTCCTGGGCTCAAGTGATCTTCCTGCCTCAGCCTCCTGAGTAGCTGGGACTACAGGTGCTCACCACAACATCTGGCTAATTTTTCTATTTTTAGTGGAGATGGGGTCTCATGCTCTGTCAGGCTGCTCTCAAATTCCTGGTTGGTCTCCAATGATCCTCCTACCTCAGCCTCCCAAAGTGCTAGGATTACAGGCAAGAGTCACCAGGCCAGACCACATTTTCCTTTTTTTTTTTTTAATTATAGGTATCTCGTGGTGATTATGATTTTTGTTTCCCTAAGACTAATGATGTTGAGCATTTTTTCATGTGCTTCTTGGCCATTTGTGTGTCTTTTTTTTTTTTTTTAGAAATGTCTATTCAAGTCCTTTGCCCACTCTTTAATTGGCTTGTCTTTAAGAATGGAGAAGCAAGAATCCAATGTACTCAATTCTGATATGAGGACAATTGATGTCCTGGTATATGGTGGAGGGTAGGGGAATGGGAAAGTGGAGAGAGGAAGAGAAGGGGAATGGAGTGTCAAAGTGTGTGACACACCTCTTAGAGGCTGGGCACAATTATAAGAAGGACTTTACCTAACAAATGCAATCAGTATAACCTGGTTCTCTGTACCCTCAATGAAGCCCTAATAATAAAAAATAAAATAAAATAAAATCAACTTCAATATAAATAAATTGGCTTGGGCGGCACCTGTGGCTCAGTGGGTAGGGCGCTGGCCCCATTAACCGAGGGTGGTGGGTTCAAACCTGGCCCCATCCAAACTGCATAAAAAAGTAGCTGGGTGTTGTGGCAGGAGCCTGTAATCCCAGCTACTCAAGAGGCTGAGGCAAGAGAATCGCCTAAGCCCAGGAGTGGGAGGTGGCTGTGAACTGTGTGATGCCACAGCACTTCACTAAGGGCGACATAGTGAGACTCTGTCTCTACTAAAAAAAAAAAAAAAAAAAAAAAAAAAAAAAATTGGCTTGTCTTTTTTGTTGTTGAGTTGTAAGAATTCTTTATACATTCTGGACACCAGACCTTTATCAGATATATTATTTGAAAATATTTTCTCCCATTATATAGGCTATCTTTTCACTTTCTTCATAATGTTCTTTGATGAACAAAAGTTTTAAATTTTTTTTTATTAAATCATAGCTGTGTACATTAATGCAATTATGGGGTACAATGTGCTGGTTTTATATACAATTTGAAATACTTTCATGAAACTGGTTAACATAGACTTCACTGCATTTTCTTAGTTATTGTGTTAAGACATTTATAGTCTACACTTAGTAGATTTAATATGTACCCTTGTAAAATGCAGAATAGGTGTGGTCCCACCAATTATCTTCCCTCCACCTATCATCCTCCTCCCCTCCCCCTCCTCTTTCCTTCATTTTGGGCTGTAGTTAAGTTACAGCATTCATATGGAAGTGTGGGTGTTTATAAATTGATTTCATAGTAGGGCTGAGTACATTAGATACTTTTTCTTCCATTCTTGAGATAGTTTGCTAAGAAGAATATGTTCCAGTTCTATCCATATAAACATAAAAGAGGTAAAGTCTCCATCCTTTTTTAAGACTACATAATATTCCATGGTGTACATATACCACAATTTATTAATCCATTCATGGGTCAATGGGCACTTGGGCTTCTTCCATGACTTAGCAATTAACAGAATGTTAATAAACATTCTGGTGCAAATATCTTTGTTATAAAGTGAGTTTTGGTCTTCTGGATATATACTTAGTAGAGGAATTGCAGGATTGAATGGCAAGTCTACTTTTAGATCACTTAAGTGATCTCCAAACATCTTTCCAAAAGGAATGTATTAGTTTGCATTCCCACCAGCAGTGCAGAAGCGTTCCCTTTTCTCCACATCCATGGCTTTGGGATTTTGTGATATGGGCTAATCTTACTGGAGTTAGATGATATCTCAAAGTAGTTTTGATTTGCCTTTCTCTGATGATTAAGGATGATGAGCATGTTTTCATGTGTCTGTAGGCTGTGCACCTGTCTTCTTTGGAGAAGTTTCTCTTCAAGTCCCTTGCCCACACTAAGATGGGATCACTTGTTCTTTTCTTGCTAATACATTTGAGTTCTGTGTGGATTCTGCTTATTAAATCTTTGTCAGAAACATAACCAGCAAATATCGTCTCCCATTCTGAGGGCTGCCTGCTTGCTTTACGTACTGTGTTCTTGGCTGTGCAGAAGCTTTTAGTTTGATCAGATCCCAGTAATGTATCTTTGGTGTTGCTTCAATTGCCTGGGGGGTCCTCCTCATAAAATATTCTCCCTGGCCGATTTCTTCAAGTGTTTTCCCTGAACTTTATTCTAGTATTTTTATAGTTTCATGCCTTAAGTTTAAATCTTTTATCCAGTGATAGTCTATCTTTGTTAATGGTAAAAGGTGTGGATCCAGTTTCAGTCTTCTACAGGTCACCAGCCAGTTCACCCAGCACCATTTGTTAAATAGGGAGTCTTTTCCTCACTGAATTTTTTTTTTTAAGAGACAGAGTCTCACTTTGTTGCCCTTGGTAGAGTACTATGGCATCACAGGTCACAGCAACCTCCAGCTCTTGGGCTTAGGCGATTCTCTTGCCTCAGCTTCCCAAACAGCTGGGACTACAGGTGCCCACCACAACACCCAGCTATTTTTTTGTTGCAGTTTGGCCAAGGCCAGGTTTGAACCTGCCACCCTTGGTATATGGGGCTGGCACCCTACTAACTGAACCACAAGCACTGCCTCCCACTGAATGTTTTTGATTGGCTTATCGAAGATCAAATGATGGTAAGTACCTGGGTTCATCTCTTGGTTCTCTATTCTGTTCCACACATCTACCTCTCTGTTTTTGTGCCAGTACCATGCTATTTTGATCACTATTGATTTATAGTATAGTCTGAAATCCAGTGGCATGATTCTTCCTGATTTGTTTTTATTTCTGAGTAATGTCTTGGCTATTTGAGTTTTTCTCTGATGCCATATAAAATGAAATATTATTTTTTCAAGGTCTTTAAAGGATGACAGTGGTGCTTTAATAGTGATTGCATTAAAATTTTATATTGCTTTGGGTAGTATGGACATTTTAACAATGTTGATTCTTCCCATAAGAATCATACCCATACCATAAGCATGGTGTGTTTTTCCATTTGTTAACATCTTCAGCTATTTCCTTTATCAGAGTTTCATAGTTCTCTTTATAGAGATCTTTCACATCCTTTGTTAGGTAAACTCCAAATATTTCATCTTCTTTGGCACTACTGTAAAAGGAATAGAGTCCTTGACTGTTTTTTCAGCTTGACTATTGTTGGTATATATAAAGGCTACAGATTTGTTAGTATTGATTTTGTAACCAGAGATGCTGCTGTATTCCTTGATCACTTCTAAGAGTTTTGTAGTTGAATCCCTGGGGTTTTTCAGATATACAATCATATCATCTGTGAAGAGTGAAAGTTTCATCTCATCTCCTCTGACCCTATATGGATACCCTTGATGCCTTTTCTTGCCTGATTGCAATGGCTAAGACTTCCATTACAGTATTAAAAAGCAGTGGAGACAATGGGCAACCTTGCCTGGTTCCTGATCTGAGTGGAAATGTTTTCAATTTTACTCCATTCAATATGATATTCAATATGATAATGGCCTTTAATAAATGTCCCTTCTATAACTATTTTCTTAAGTGTTCTGATCATGAAAGCATGCTGGATATTATCAAAAGCATTTTCTGCATCAATTGAGAGAATCATGTGGTCTTTGTTTTTTAATTTGTTTATGCGATGAATTATATTTATAGATTTATGTATATTGAACCAGCCTTGAGACCCTGGGATAAAACCTGATTGGTCATGGTGTATAATTTGTTTGATGTATTGCTGGATTCTGTTTGCTAGGATCTTATTGAATATTTTTGCATCAATATTCATTAGAGATATTGGTCTATAATTTTCTTTTCTTGTTGGTTCTTTTCCTGGTTTGGGAATCAAGGTGATGTTTGCTTCATAGAATGTGTTGGGTAGTATTCTTTCTTTTTCTATATTTTGGAAAAGATTAAGTAATATAGATACTAGTTCCTCTTTAAAGATTTGATAGAATTCTGATGTGAAGCCATCTGGCCCTGGACTTTTCTTGTTGGGGAGATTTCATATAGATGACACTATTTCAGAGCTTGATATAGGCCTGTTCAACATTTCCACTTCATTCTGGCTAAGTCTAGGAAGGTGGCGTGCTTCCAAGTATTGGTCTATTTCCTTCAGATTTTCATATTTCTGAGAATAGAGTTTCTTATAATATTCATTAAGGATTTTTTTGAATTTCTGAGGAGTCTGTTGTTATTTCATCTTTGTCATTTCTGATTGATGAAATTGGAGATTTTACTCTTTTATTCCTGGTTAGGTTAGCTAAAGATTTATCTATTTTACTGAACTTGTCAGAAAGCCAATTTTTTTATTTATTGATCTGTTGTATAATCCTTTTGTTTTCAATTTCATTCAATTCTGGTCTAATTTTTGGTCATTTATTTTCTTCTGCTGGGTTTGGGGTTGGAATGTTCTTCCTTTTCCAGTTGCTTGAGATGTCCCAGTAAGTTGTTAACTTCCTCTCTTTCCATTCTCTTGAGGAAGGCTTGAAATGCCATAAATATCCCTCTTAAAACTGCCTTTGCAGTATCCCAGAGGTTCTGGTATTTTGTGTCTTCATTATAATTTTGTTCCAAAAATTTGGTAATTTCTTTCTTAATCTCATCTATGACCCAGCTATCATTCAGCATAAGATAATTCATTATTTTGTTTCCATGTTTTTGTGTGAGTATGCAGATTCCTGTTGTTACTGAGTTCAACTTTTATTCCATGATGGTCCAAGAAGATGCAAGGAAGAATTTCTATTCTTTTAAATTTGCTGAGGTTAGACTTGTGACCTAAGATGTGATCACTTCTGGAGGATGTTCCATGGGCTGATGAGAAGAATGCATATTCAATTTTTGTTAGGATGAAATGTTCTGTAGATGTCTGTTAAATCCAATTGTTGAATAGTTAAGTTTAAGTCTAAAATTTCTTTGTTTAGTTTCTTCTT
>NW_003852427.1:890914-915624 GCF_000181295.1 Otolemur garnettii
AATCTCCAACTATTATGGTGCTAGAGGAAATCAAGTTGCTCATGTCTCTTAGAGTCTCTCTTATAAATTGAGGCCCATTCTGGTTGAGTGCATAAATGTTAATTGAAATCTCATCATGTTGTTGCCCTTAACAAATATGAAGTGACCATCCTTATCTTTCCTTACTTTTGTTGGTTTAAAGCCTATGTATCTGTGAATAAAATTGCAATACCTGCTTTTTTCTGATTTCCATTTGCCTGAATTATAGATGACCATCCCTTCACCCTGAGTCTATATTATCTTTTAAGGTAAGATGATGAGATTCTTGTCTGCAGCAGATATTTGGCCTGAGTTTTTGTATCCAGTCAGCCAACCTGTGCCTCTTTAGAGGACAAGTTAAGCCATTCACATTAATTGAGAGTATTGATAAGCCCGGTAGTATTTTGGGTATAGAGTTTTTCAAAAGTCCAGTGGACATTTTTAACCCTTTTGCCACTGTGGAAGTTGAAATTTGATCAAAAGTTTCTGAGTGAGTTTACTTTGGTGGTAGAGCATTTTGCTTGTCATTTTGGAGGACGGGACTGAGAATATCTTGGAGAGCTGGTTTAGTTATGGCAAATTTCTTCAACACGTGAATGTCATTAAAGTATTTAACTTCTCCATCACAAATGAAACTCAGTTTAGCTGGATACAGGATCCTGGGTTGAAAGTTTTAGGAGGTTAAAAGTCGATGACCATCCTCTTCTGGCTTGAAAAGTTTCATCAGAGAGATTTGCAGTCATTCTAATATTCTTCCTCTTGTAAGTTATGGTCTTCTTACATCTGGCTGCTTGCAGAATTTTCTCCTTCATATTAACTTTGGTGAAATTAATTATAATGTGTCTGGGAGATGCTTTATTTGGATTGAGTGGTGTTGGGGTTCTGAAACTGTCTGCTATCTGAATTTCAGAATCTCTTGCCATTTGGGGTAAGTTCTCCTTGATTATCTATTGGAGTAGAGCATCTGGGCCTTTCAAACATCTTGAGCTCACAAAAGCAGCAATTCTAACTCAGCCCCACCTCTGTGCATGTGTGTATTCTAGTTTCCCATCCCTACCATGCCCTGCCCAGGCAGGTACTGCCTCAGGCATATCATATGCTCATGGGGCCTGTGTTTCCATGGCTGCCACTCAGGTAGAGGCCTGGCTCCCTCTGGTTGCTAAGAGAGATGGGAAGTGTTTCTCCAAAATATCACCAGAGGTGTGAGCCCTATTGTTTCCACCACCCCTGCTGCTGCCACTATTGCACTGTACCGTGGGGCACCATTTCTCCCTCTCCCATAGGGCTCCCTTGCACCATAGTCTCTGCCTTATACCTGTGCCACTGATTCAGCACAGATTTGTAACAGTCCATGCCTTGTCCATACCTGTCGAGAAAATGCCCAACAGTCTGGACTCTGTGGGAGACTTCCAGACCTCCAGGTGGGAGTGGAGGGGAGTGCTGGGAATTGCAGGTAGAGTATATGTTCAGTTTTATGCCTGTCAGGAGAGTGCCATGGCACACTAGTGGGTCCTCTCTTGAGAAGGAGATCAAGTTTTTAGCAGCTCTCTCCCGTGGAATAGAAAAAGAAGAGATCTGAACTTGGCTCACTTGTTTGTAGAAAGTACATTGTGAGCTGTTCTCATGGGGGAGGGGACTCCTATCCACTTTGCAAAGGATTTTGTACCTATTGTTTGTTTCCTTGGGGTCACAGCTCACCTCAGCAGGGGTGATGTGTGCTCTTCACGCTTCTCTCTTGGCTCAGCTGCAAACCATCAGCTTACTTGATAAACTTCTGTCCTTTAACACTCCTTCTGGATGGGAGCCTCTGTGGAAAGCTGGCTTCAGTCAGCCATCTTGCCTCCTCCTGCCCAGATTTTTAATTTTTATGAAATTCAATTTATCTGCTTGTGCTTTGGTGTCATAACTAAGAATCTATTGCCAAACCCAAGGTCATGAAGATTTACTGGTGTATTTTATCTAAGGGTATTATCACTTTATCTATTACTTTTAAGTCTGGGATAAATTTCAAGCTAATATTTGTATATATTGTGAGGTAAAAATCCAACTTCATTCTTTTTTATGGGGTTATTCAGTTGTCCCAGCATCTGTGTTGAAGAAACTATTATTTCTCTCAAGCTTTGGTACCCTTGTTGAAAACCAATTGAACACAGATATATGGGTTTCTTTCTGGTCTCTAAATTTTATTCTATCAATCTATGTATGCTGTCCTTATGCTATACCAAACTGTGTTGATTACTATAATTTTGTAGTAAGTTTTGAAATTGGAAAGTATGAGTCTTCAAACTTTGTTTCTCTTTTTCAAGATTGTTTGGCCATTCTGAATCCCTTGAAATTTCATATGAACTTTATGATTAGCTTGTTCATTCTGCAAAGAAAAGCAGTGGGATTTGTTAGATCAACTTGCGGGGTATTAAGTCTTCCCATCCACAAACACAGAATATCTTTCCATTTATTTAGGTCTTTAATTTCTTTCAACAATGTTTTGTAGTTTCTTGGAACAAGTTTTGTATTTGCTTGGCTAATTTGTTCCTAAGTATTGTATTCTTTTTGGTAAGTATTTGTATTCATTATAAATGAATTTTTTTTCTTTTTTCTTTTTTTGAGACAGAATCTCACTTTGTTGCCCTCGGTAGAGTGCCATGGAGTAATATCTCACAGCAACCTCAAACTCTTGAACTCAAGGGAATCTCTTGCCTCAGCTTCCCAAGAAGCTGGGACTGCAGGTGCCGGTCACAATGCCTGGCTATTTTTTGTGGTAGTTGTCATTGTTGTTTAACAGGCCTGGGACAGGTTCAAACTTGCCAGCCCTGGTGTCTATGGTTGGTGCCCTAACCACTGAGTACAGGCACTGAGCTGCCCAGCTATTTTTTAGAGACAAGGTCTCACTCTGGGTCAGGCTGGTCTTGAACCCATGATCTCAGGCAATCCTCCCACCTCAGCCTCCCAAGTTCTAAGATTATAGGCATGAGCCCCAAAATTGTTTTCTAATTTCTTTTTTCTTTTCTTTTTCTTTCTTTCTTCCTTTTTTTTGTTTGTTTGTTTGCTTGAGACAGAGTCTTATGTTGTTGCCCCTGGGTAGAGTGCTGTAGTGTCATAGGTCACAGCAACCTCAAACTCTTAGGCTAAAGTTGTCCTCTTGCCTAGCCTCCCAAGTAGCTGGGATTATAGGCACCCAGCACAATGTCCATCTTGTTTTTCCATTTTTAATAGAGATGGGGTCTTGCTCTTGCTCAGGCTGGTCTCAGACTCCTCAGCTCAAGCAATCTACCTGCCTTGGCCTTCCAAAGTGCTAGAATTACAGGCATGATCCACCACACCTAGCCTCTCCCATGCAGCACCTCCCCAGAAGGAGGAGTCTTGGGGGTCTAGTGTGGCCCCATACATTTTGGCGGCTGTGAGCAAGGTTTGTTTATATTGTTGGGATTGACTAATGGAATCATAGATTGTAAGTAACTGCTGAGTATCCATGGGAATGTATTGTGTAAAGTCTTGGGCAGTGGTTTTTTTTTTTTTTTTTAAGAGTAGGATGTTTTCAACCATAGATAGTATAAATTGGAAGTGTATGTACCTCATTGAGCCAAAGAGAACTTAGTGACTTTTTCTCAGTAGTTGAGTATCTGACCTCAGGTAACTATAGATGGGTCATACAACATGACCAGCTGATTGGAGTTGGAATTTGGGGAATTATCCTGAGAATCTTTGGGACTGTTTGAAGAGGCCAGGACAGGGTTAACACAGGTGTCACTGGTTCCATTTAACATAAAGTGCTGAAATTACCCTGTCTGTATCCATACCTGATTCCTTTCCCCATCCTGGGGTATAATCACTCATGAGGGCCATTGGTTCAGACAACTCCTTTTGTGGCCTGACTGGGATATAATAGGAGCCCCAAGGCCCAGATGGCATAATAGGTGCATGCTAATGCCAACAACATGAACATTGGCCTCTTAGGACTCTGCATTTTTTCTTTTTTTGCAGTTTTTGGCTGGGGCTGGGCTTGAACCCACCACCTCCAGCATATGGGGTCAGCACCCTACTTCTTTGAGCCACAGGTGCCACCCAGGACTCTGCATTTGTCTGTGGGTGGCCCCATGTGGACTCTTTCACTGGGGAACCCCTCAAGATTAGGATGTGGTGATATCCAGCAAGTCAGGGTCTGCATCTGGGATTATGAGGGCTGTGACCAAGTTGTCTTCTCCTTATATTAATGATGCTTATCAATTTTATTGCCTCTTCTCTTTTGGAAATTCATAGCATGCCTTCCATGAGCCCTAGTGCAACTATTTCTACCTCAAGGGGGGGGAGGGATTATGAGTGGGAGGAATAAGCCATGCATTGAAGACACTATATGTGGGAATTTCAGTGGGTATTTGCATCTTAAGCAGATAGGTCTGATTCAGCAGCAGCATTGTAGATTTGCTTTTAGGAAAGAGTCACAAAACAAGCTCTCTATTACCAGGGGATCTCTATTACCAGATTACCACCTATACCAGACTAGGTCACCAAATGGATATTAAAAGGCAAAACCAGCAATATTTTAAAGCTATAGGGGGAAGGGAGGAGTTATTGAAGAATATGTAGATAATGTAATTATCCCTCAATGAGAAGACATCTGATTTCCCTGAAATTACCAACGTGAGCTGTGTGGCTGAGTGTACACAATTATGGTGGAAGGGAATGGTAGCCATACAGCCTAGAATTTGGTACAGTTAACCTGATCAGTAAAAGGGATGTCCACTTGGGCATCCATTAGCCTTTCTTTAAGGTTTAAGCAGCAAGGATTTTAGCAGTCTGTATGGTGCTTGCTAAAGCCAGGAGCCTATGGGCAGTAGGCCAGATTGAAGCTCTACTGTACGCCCTGTCCAAGGGCCCACTGTTGGGCAGTGTGGGATGTGGGATCCCTGGTCCGGTCCACCACCTTAGTAGGTCCAAACAGGAGAATAAAATTTGATGTGGGATCCCTGGTCCAGTCTACCACCTTAGTAGGTCCAAACAGGAGAATAAAATTTGATTTAAAAAAATCAATAACCTCTTCAACCTCACTGTTCCTTGTGGAAGACCCAAGAAGGAGATCAATATCTGTGTCTACGGTCATACCCTATGGTCTAGGGTCATACCCTCAGGGAACTGAGGTACTTTCCAATGTTTCATCTGGGACTGTATGTGTCTAGGGATGCCGAGCTTAGTTGTAAGGGAAATCCTTTGGTCATGGGTCCACATCATATGGCCATGACATCTTCATAGTCTGCCAATGTATGGGCCCACTTAGCCACTGTGAAGGCTGTATGAAAGTGATGGCTGACAAAGGCTGAAATAGAGGGATTCAAGACTGAACCACAAGGGGATTCTTATGGGTAGGGTGTAGGCTGCTACGGTGGGGGGTGGGGCGCTGAGGAGCGATAGATGTGTTTAGACCAAAGTGGGTGGTAACTTGGATGCAAGTGAGAGAATCAGCCTCACAGTTAAACATTGCTTCAAGCCTGGCACCATTGGTATGGGCTAAGACATGCATGACCTTAATGTGGATTAGTGCCTTGGCTATATCTTTACAGATGGGGGCACCCCACAGTGGATGGCCTTGAATAAAGAACTTGTCTCTTTGCGATTGGCCTGACCAAACAGCTAACCCATTTTTGAGTATCCAAGAGTCAGCAAAAATATGGACTGAGGACCAGCCATGGGCTCCAGAGTTCTGCACTACCAAGTGAACTGCAAGCTAGGATCTGGCTTTGCCACTTTTTATGAGCGTATCCCTGCTGGTGGAATGATAGGTACCTACTCTCCAATGGTAATCTCCAACTACTCCCTGCCTGAGGTGGTGCTGCTGTCCATGAAATATACAGACCTCCTTCAGCATTTTGTCAGCTCTTTCCAAGGGTTTCTCCATGCGGCTAGTGGTTTTGACAATGAGGGTATTGTTGCTAGTTCTTTTAGGGTTGTGGGCAGGAGTCTGAGGAGCAGGGAAGCCACATCCTCTTATAATTTGGAAAGACCTGCTGAGTCAGGTTTGGCCCTTTCCTGAAGGTACCATCTCCATCTTAACAAGGAGGTAGTTGTGGCTGTGCAGAGCCACTGTTTGGAGGCACCACAAGCCCATGCCATCATTGGAATCCAGGTGCCTTGGAGCATTAAGTGCTATGTCTGTGAGCATGCCCAGTATGTAGCTAAAAGCTGGTGCTCTAGAGCTGTGGGGGTTTGTTTTTTGTTGTTTTGTGAGATAGAGTTTCACTATGTTGTCCTGGATAGAGCTTCATGGAGTTATAGCTCATAGCAACCTCAAACTCTTGGGCTCAAGTGATCCTCTTGCCTCAGCCTCCCAAGTAGCTGGGACTATAGGCATTCAGCACAATACCTGGCTATTTTTAGAGATGGGGTCTTACTCTGGCTCTGGCTCTGATTCACACCAGTCTTGAACTCTTGAGCTCAAGCAATTCACCTGCTCGGCCTCCTAGACTGCTAGAAATACAAGCATGAGCCACCACACCCAGCCCTTTATGACTTTATTTATTTATTGTTTTTATTAAATCATAGTTGTATACATTAATACTATCATGGGTACAGTGTGTTGTTTCCATATACAATTTGAAATACTTTCATCCAATTGGCCAACGTAGCCTTCATGTTATTCTCATAGTTGTTGTATTAACCCACCATCCTTAATCATGATTGAGTTGCAAATCAAAACTACTTTGAGATATCATCTAAGATTAGCCTATATCACAAAATTCCCAAATCACAGATGCTGTGGTTGTGGAGAAAAGGGAACACTTCTACACTGCTGGTAGATTGCAAACTAATACGTCCCTTTTGGAAAGTCATCTGGAGAACACTTAGAGAAGTAAAAATAGATCTGCCATTTGATCCTATAATTCCTCTGCTAGATATATATCGAGAAGACCAAAAATCACGAACCCAGCCCTTTAGAGCAGTGTTTTTCAACCTTTATCTCACAGCACACTTGAACCTAAAGTTAAACTTCTGTGGCCTACTTAAACTATGTTGATCAAAAAAAAAAAAAAAAGTAAAAAAAATACTGTGTTTTGAACTTCTTTGGAAAAAAATTTTATTAATGATTTTTAAATTTTTGCGTCACACCTAAGATCCTCTCACAGCACACTGGGTGAAAAGAGACTAAGATCCTCTCACAGCACACTGGTGCTCTAGAAGAGACTAGCTGCAGAAGGCAGCCACTGTGTTTAAAAACCCATGGGCAATTGGGAAGGCCCATGTTTGGTCCAGAGACTCCAAAACACATAATTCAAAATGGCCAATGCCTCCACTCAAAAGGAGGAGCCAGGGCGAGCTAAAACCAGGGCCTGATGGATGGCTCTGTGGGCCATCTCTATAGCCCGTAATTGAGTTTCCCTGTGGTAGACTGTTAAGAGTTGGTGCTTAACCCCATAGAGATTCTCCCTGCCCTTTGAAGACCAGCTGCTACCACACAATTTTACAGCTGTGGCCAGCCCCTGTATTTTATGAGGAGCACTGACCCTTATTTATCAATGAGTTTTCACTCTGGTTCACCTCACCATCTCCTCCAATTGCCACATAAAAGGATATCATCAATATAATGCCATGTTGTCCAAGGGGATACTTGAAGGGTATATAGGTCTTGGCGGCACATGTTTTGAGCAAGGCACATTATTTAGGATGATCTGTGGGGAACAGAGTAAATGTATATTGGGTCCTTCCAAGGCAAAGGCCAACTGTGGTTGGGATTTCATTATAATCAGGAGTGCATAAAACATTCTGGCCAAATTGACTACAGCAGAAGAATTCTCTGGGCACACTGTGTCATTTATCAGTTGAACTGTGTTAGGAATTGGGGCTTTGGGGGGTGGGGAAACCTATGCATTTAAATTATGGCAATAAATTATTAAGTGCCACTTACCAGTAGGGGGCTTTAATACTCCCACACAGGAGAGTTAAAGGGGAGAGAGTGTGTTTAACAACTCCTTCCTGAAGTGGGTCCTGAATGACAGGCAAAAGCCTTCTGTCCTCTGTCTCAGCCAGCACTGAGGAGTACTGACATTTGTAATCAGTGACAAACCTACAGGTTCCCACCATGGGTTTGTTCCAGCCCCAGAGTGTTCCCATCCACCCCTATGAAGGGGTGAGGAAGAGCAGCAACAACCACTAAGAAATATTTTAGGAAGATTATCCCAATTGTAACATCTGGGGGAGCTGCGTGCCTTCTATTACTTTATCTGATAGCCTCTGGAGTTTAAAGCGTTTTCCCTTTCTCTGTTTTGAGGGGTTTTCTGGTAGGACAGTTACCAATCAGCAACAAGAACTGTGCATGATTATGGGAATCTCAATGTATAGTTAAGGAGGTCTGTGGGTGATTGTCATTAAGAGAAGGGACAAGTTTCAGGTCACTGCCGGATCTCTAAGGAAGGTGTGAGGAAAATAAGGAAAATTGACCAAACTTAGCATGAGTGACTCCATCTTTGCTCACTTGCTGACCTCAGCATCTCACACTGTTTTTGGGATGAAAGCCAAGGTCTCTGATCCAAGTATCCTTGAGGATCAGGGTGTCTAGAGGTTGTTTACTCCCTTCAGGACTTGGCTATTCTGCCAGAAGAGGTGATAAACATTCTCAGGCTTTTGGCTCACATTTGAGTTGTATGTAACCACCTTATTCTTTTGAGCAATAAAAGGAGGAGCCCCCCAAACAACGACTTTCTTAGCTTTCCCCCATTTCTAGTCCCTAGCTTGAAGTCTCACTTAGGGAGTGGACCCATTGCCTGGGACCGAGTCCAATTCAGACTCTGATTGGCTGTTCTCAGGACTTCCCAGCTTTGAGCCCAGATGCAGGTGTTCCTCTGATTTGGTAAATGTATCATAGTTGTATATAACTTTTCTTTACTGGCTTGTGGATGCACCTCATAGCAGAATCCTGCTAATGCATTTCTCAAGTTCATGTGGTTGTTTATAACTTTCTTTACTGGCTTATGGACAAATGTTACATAGTTGGAACCCTGCCTGCTGATGCATTCCACAGGCTCATGTGCTGATTGTAATTATAACTTTTTCCTCTCACTGATCTTATATTTGCTTTTTAATCTTTTGTATAATTTTAGTTTGTTTCTAATCTCTTATATAATCTTACCCTTCCAATAAATCCACTTTGCTTTGGAAGCTTAGAGAGTGCTCATGTCCTTTTGTTTTAAAAAGAATAATAGAAGAGTGCTGTGTGGTTGCCTCTTGAAGAGGTTGAGGTGTGGGCCCTCTGCCTCCCCTGTGGGTACCTGGATTGAATAAGATTGGTTCTTGCAGGGGGACTCATAATGACTTAAAAAAAAAAAAAAGAAAAATATTGAACACTCAATTTCAGCTTTGCAAATGAGTGTCTTAATATTTTTTTAAGTTTTTATTAATTTCCAATAAGGTAAGACTTTTACTAGTTTTGTTTTGTTTTTCTTTCTTCTTCTTCTTCTTCTTTTTTAAGAAACCAACAGTGTACTGTTAATTAAGAACAGGAACCATGCAGGCACATATGTCTCTTCAGCTAGCAAGTATCCTCCTGCCCCACTGTGCTCTAGGTGATGGGGCAGAATTTCCCGGGACACCAAGGCCCATTCCTCTGGGGTCAGACACAAGAGACATACAGCCAGGAGGAAAGGATATTTTCCCATAGAAAAAAGTCTCAGTGACAGACATGGGATCTCCAAATAGTCACAAAGAGAGGCTATTGGCCCTTTGCCTAATTGCTGATGCCAGGGTAGAAGGTGTTTTGGAGTTTACTCAAGTGGTTGAGAGGGAGGGAAGGAAGTGCTTTGAACTTGGAGGAGGAAGTGGAATCAGGCCAGGAAGACAACATCCAGGGAGGGTAAGTTGGCTGGGGACACTCAGAATCTCCTGGGTAGGAGGATCCCTAGGGCAACAGAGACTGGAAATGGGGAACATTTTAAATTTTGAAGAGCAGGTGAAAGGTCTTGAACAGCTCATTTTACCTAGAAGGGCAGAGGGAGATGGGTCTAAGAAGGCAGCAGTAGGGAGATGCTGCAAGAGTGGCCTCCTGGCCATACTGAATGGGAAGAAAAACTTGATTCCAGGGAGGGGGCTGCCCTGGCATGAGCCCAAGGATGACTGGGACCCACTGTTTCTTCAGGATTAGCCCAGTTATCTCCTATGGTTTCTTCTACTTGTGCCTGGACCCTGGCAGCATCTTGCATACAGCACTCTCTCCTTGGTCTTCCCTTTCCAGGGCAGGATCCCTGTAGTCCAGACTCAAGGCAAATACCATCTCCAGTGGGCAGGGTGAAGGAAGGGTCTGTTGCTGGCAGTGGTGTGACTGTGCATCAGGAAGAGGCAGACTTCTCCCTGTGAAACTTCTGCAAAACAGCAATGGCAGGGCCAAAGGAGGCTTTGACCTGCATGTGGTCTCAGATCCGGCTGGCATTTTGGCCAGGATTGGGGCAAAACATAGCTCTGTTCCAAGAGCACTCTGCTGGTAAAATCCCATAGGTGCCTGAGGGCCCTGCCTATGGACTGGTTGACAGTCTTCATGTACAGGTTCTCAACCAAAGCTTTCCCTGGTCTTCTGGTAAGTGTCTGATCCAAGTAAGCCATCTTCTCTTGTAGCTCTGGAGACCTAACCTTGGGGTAGGGCATGGCCACGATCACCACACACCAGCCTAAGCTAGCAGACAAATTGATCCCTTCACTTATCTTTCTTCCTGGAGAGAGGAGCAGGGTTCCTGCCACCCAGCCTCTTGCCTAGCCATAGCACTCAAGCACTTGGAAAACTGTCAGCACTACTCCACCTGGTTTGCACTCTTGGGTTCCTGGAAAATCTGCTTGGCAGTCAGGTGGCACAGTGGGCTACTCTTTTCCCAGTTGTATGGACTTGATGCTGGTACTCATAGGAAGGGAAGAAACAGACCATTTCTTGTGGAACAACATTGCACAGCTTACAGAGAATGTGACATGCCTCACACATTATCTGCGGCAGCTCCCTGAGCTGCTACATAATTCCAGTGGCTGGTTGGAGGTTGTCTGGAGGGATCACGTGACCAGAGGAAACCTCCATCACTTGCTCAGCTTCCACCCTTGCACTGGCCAGCAGATGGTCCCAGAAATCAGACACTGGCTACAGAGTGCCCCTGGCAATGACCATAGCCCAGTACTCCTCCACCACCTGAGCAAAGTGCATGGTTGGATTCATCAGGAAGAATGTGAGGCTTCACTGCCTGAGGCTGCCTTGGTGGCTCAGGATGACCCTGATGTCCTGCTTGGCTGTGGTGAGGGCTGTGAGGAAGCCTTTGATGTGTATCAGTGGGGAAGCAGGAGTCCTGGCCTGGCCCTTATCCACAGAGGCTGTAGGGTCCTCAATCACCCTGGGTTGCAGGGTTTGCAGGAATTCCTGAAAGTCAGCCAGTCTGGGCTGCTCTTGGGAGGAGAGGACCACTCCATATCCTTCTGTGAAGGTGAAAAGCTTTCTGACCATGTTCTTCTCACAGTACTGCTGCACCTTAAACAGGTTGATGTTGTCGATCTAGCACTGAAATGGAAAGTCGATGATGGTCTTCAACTCTGTTCCTGTTTGCAGGAGGCTGTGTGCTGAGGTTTTGGTTAATATTCCCTTCCAGCATGGAAACAAACTTTTCCAGCACATACAGGATCTATTTGATGTACATCAGGTTCTTGGCCTTCAGACACTTCCCATACTGTTCCATATACTGGAGCAACTGGGAATGGGCCTGGCAGAGCTGGGGACTGCTGACCTTGGTGCTGAGGTTGGCTGTGATGGTGTCTATCAGGTTGTGCGCCCCATGGATGATCACCACCTGGCCCTGCAGCTGGATGCCCACTGCCTGCCAGGTAGCTGTGTACAGCAGCATCTGGTAGGGCAGCATCACCAGCAGGGCTGCAGGAATGGCAAACTGGCTCCTGTAATAGGGATGGGCCTGGGCCTCCTTCCCAAGAGCCTCCAGCTGCTCAATGTCCTTCACCTCTGCCAGTATCTCATCCTGCAGGAGGTGCATCCGTTTGTAGTTGTAGAAGGGCAGGCAGCCTGCTTCTCCTTCCCAGCTTCACTCCTCTTCTCATGTTTGCTGTTCTGCATGTCCGTGCAGTGGTTGTTAATGAGCTGTACAGAGCCCAGCCTTTTCATATCTTCATTTACACAAAAGTTCTGCCAAGAGCCGAGGGACACAAGCTGAATGTCTTTGCCAAAGGGGCTCTTCTGTACTTCGTGCAAACTGTGCCAGCTGGGAGTGTGTGTGACTGCAGTAATAAGTCTTAGTCACGTGTTCTTCCTCCAGGTCATCTTCATCCTCATCCATTCCGTGAGCTGTTATTTTCTCCTCATTGTTCTCATATTTGGCAAGAACCAGTTTTCCTCCCCAGACTCCAGCTGCTCCAGCTGCTCAGCCCCCGTTCCTGCTGCCAGTTTCTCCCTGCTGAGGTGGAGGAGACTCTCCGTGTCCTCTTCCTCCTGTCTCAGGCACTTGGCTGCACACTTGATCTGCAAGTCGTGATGGATCTGCTACAGTCGCTCTTCTCACTTCCTCCTCCGGATCTGCTCCTCCTTCAGTCAGTCCTCCAGACCCCTTTCTTCTTTCGTCTGCACAAACTGAGTAACCCAGTCTGGTTCTCCAGCAGGCCTTGGGGTGTCTGCAGCCTCTCCACAGGAAGATGAGAAAAATGGGGATGGGTCTTTCTCATCTTGTGAGGGGCATTTTCAGTTTCCAGGAGATGTGTCTCTTTTTGGTGCTGCTTCTGTTCACAGAGCCAGGAGAGAACCCCACACATAAGACTTAAATACGTTCTAGTGTCAGTTGGACTCCAAATATCTCAATGTTGCCAACTCTAAAACCTGGTACAACTGTGCTAGATGCAGTACGGTGTGAAGGGAATGGGAAAATGGATGCCATGAATCTTCTGAGTTGTGTCAGCCATGGTCCTTTCTAATAGTCCAACAAAAGGCTCAGAGACATGCAGGCTCTTGAAGACATCCAGCCCTGGGGTCAAAAGCTGCTGCCTGCAATTACTTTTGCAGAAATCGTCTCTCCTGCCTTTACATGGCAGCATTCACGTGCCAAAGCTACTTCAGTTTATCCTACTATGAAGACTGCTTCACTAGCAGGACTGCTTGCTTAACTGAAGCAAGGCTGGCCAGAAACTAGGGCCAATGTTGCCAAATTCTAAATCATAAGTGTGCTCAGTCAACTTCAGCTCTTAGGAGAGAATGTGGCATTACCACCAGTTTTCTTAATTTTAAAATTTTTTATTATTTTTAAATTATTTTGTGTACACAATACTTGTATACATTTATAGGGTACATGTGATGTTTTGATCAGGCATATAATGTGACTTAATCAGATCAGAGTAATTAGAGTGTCCATCACTCCAGGAATTTATCATTTCTTTGTGTTAAGAATGTTCCAATTCTATTCTTTTAGTTATTTTAAAATATACCCTAACTTCATGTTGATTACTTTGTTATGCTATCAAATATTGTTCATTCTAATTATAATTTTGCATCTATTAGCCATCCTCATTTTGTCCCCTTCTCACTGCCTTTCCCATCTAGTAACCATCATTCTACTCTCTGTCTCCATGAGAGCAATTGTTTTTAATATTTAGCTCCCACATAGGAGTGAGAACTTGTGAATTTGTCTTTCTATGCTTGGCTTATTTCACTTAACATAATGTTCTCAAGTTCTATCCATGTTGCTGCAAAAGTCAGGATTTCATTCTTTTTTGTGGCTATATACAAATATTCCATTATACATGTGTATTATCCATTCATCTGGTGATGGACACTTACTGGTAGGTTGATTCTAAATCTTGGCTATTGTGAACAGTGTCATAATAAATATGGGAGTGCAGACATCTTTTTGAAATACTGAATTCCCTTCTTTTGGATATATACCTAGCAGTGGGATTGCTGGATCACATGGTAGTTCTATTTTTAGTTTTCTGTGGAGCCTCCATAATGTTCTTCATAGTGGTTGCACTAATTTACATGACTTTTATTAGTTTTAAAATTGATATAATCACTGTACATACTTATAAAATTTCTATGTTTTGTTGTTGCTGTTGTTAAGCTTTTTTTGGTGACCAAGTACATGCCAAATCTTTGTTAATATTCTGCAGACATATGAAAAGATTGTTTGGAAGCTGTTAAGTTCTATGTCTGCGGGATTTTGTTTGATGATTACTGTTTACTCAATTCCCCTATGTCCTTACTTTTTGGCTACTGATATTGAAATCTCGTACAACAATGATCACATTCTCCCTGTCATTCATCATTTTAATAGTTTGTTAATTGATTTTGGGGGATTTTTAAAGTATATGACCATATCAGTCATAAACACTGACAACTTTGCAGTTTTTCACTCCCAATCTCCCAATGTTTGTATGTGTTTGTTTCTTTCCCTTTGCCCTAGTGTTTTTTGGGTTTTTATTGTTTATTTTAGATGGAGTCTCAAATAGAGAATGCTATGAATGCTATGGCATAAGCCTAGCTCACAGTAACCTTGAATTCCTGAGTTTAAGCGATTCTCTTGCCTCAGCCTCCCCAGCAGCTGAAACTGCAGGCTCCTGCCACATGTCTGGCAATTTATTTTTTTCCTATTTTTAGTAGAGACAGGGTCTCTCTCTTGCTCGGGTTGGTCTCCTGAGCTCAAGGGATCCTCCTGCTGGGTCTCCCAGAGTGCTAGGATTACGGGCATGAGCCACACCCAGACTGTTTCTTTCCTTATTGTTGCACAAAGACTCAAGTATGATGTTGGAAAGCATTGGGCACTGGGCACTGCTGCTCCCTCTGACTTTAATGGAAATTATTCTTTTTTTTTTTTTTTTGAGACAGAGAGCCTCAAGCTGTCCCCCTGGGTGGAGTGTCGTGGCATTACAGCTCACAGCAATCTCCAACTCCTGGGCTCAAGCGAGTCTCCTGCCTCCGCCTCCCAAGTAGCTGGGACCACAGGTGCCCGCCACAATGCCTGGCTATTTTTTGGTTGCAGCCGTCATTGTTGTTTGGCAGATCCGGGCTGGATTTGAATCCGCCACCTTAGATGTACGTGGCTGGCGCCTTAGCCGGTTGAGCTACAGGAAATTATTCTTATGCTTTCCCACCAATAAGGATGTTTGCAGGAGTTTTATTTTACCTAGCCTTAGCAAATTAAATATATATATATATATATATATATATAATCTCCTATTTCAATGTGTTAATAGGTTTTTTTTTTTTAAATCAAGACTTCTATTAAATGCTTTTCGTTTTATAACAGCAGAGACCTCCTTATAGTGGTGGACCGTGGCCATACTTCCGGCTACCTGTAAAGAAAGAAAAGCACTTTTCTCTGAGGAATGTGAGTCATTTCAAGTTAGCAGGCCCAGAGAGACGGAGAGACATTAAAATGAGTCAGCAACCATGTCTCCACTTTGGGAATCATGTTCATCTCTTGAAAATGCTGCCAAGAGGCCTAATAACACTACTCTAGACACTATAACCCACATGCTATAGTTTAACAGTGTATAGCCAGTCAATGTTATTTCTGAAAACCAGTGAAAATTCCTGACAATTTTGTATTAGCTCACATCTTGTTCTTCCCCTTTGCCTTTAAAAACCTGCTTGTAACAAAGGCTGAACATAGCTCATATCCATGGTTACTTGGTTTGAGACTTCCAAATAGCTTCCTCACTTTGGCTCAAATAAACTCTTTAAATTAGATTATGTGCCCCAGCCTCTTCCTTTCAGGTCAACACCTGGCCCCTGTAGGGAAGGTTAAACTTTCCCTCTAAAGTTTTGATAATTGAGTCTGCTGAAATAAACTAAGAATATATAGATTAAGAGGAGAAAACGCACACAAATTTATTAGCATGCAAACACATGGGAGTCATACCAAGTACAAAACTCAAAGAAAGGCCAGATGGTTGAAGCTTAAATACTCTCTTCATAAAAGAGAAAGAAGTAGGGTATATAGGCAATTTTAGAGGAAGAGTAAATGATTTTTAAGGGAGATGAATGGGCTTGAAGAACAGACAGTAGCCTAAAACAAAGTTCCTCTGGGCTCTAGGGGAGGTGGCAAGAAGAAAGAAAAGCACTTTTCTTTTGGCATGGTGGCAAGAAGTTATAGGAAATTGAGGGACAGAACAGCAAATGTAAACAAAGTATGCCGATAGAGTTTCTCAGGTGGTAGCCCCAGAATAGATGAAAACTGTTCAGACTGGCAATCTTTAGTTTCTTCTCCAGTGATTAATTTTTCCAGTTAATGAGATGGGCAGCAAGAATTGAAAGCAGTTGTGTTTCTTTTGGAAGAACTCTCAGTGAGGTGGGGAACTTCAGAGAAAGGCTTTCCTGTATTTGGCAAAGGAGAAATAAGGGAAGGTCAGAGACATCTTGATTCTGAGGTAGCTTGTAAGTCCTTCCAGTTTCATTCATTCAAACTGCTCAGCATACCAAAGCACCACACTTTGGGGTATCATTTTCTGAGCCCCAACACACCTGCACCCCTTCCACATGTTTGGGGACTCCCCTCCTTACCTCTCTTGGTAGGACACAGCCTGCCTCTAATTACAGAACCCCAAATACCTATGTCTTACTTTCTCAGCTCTCCTGGCTTCTGGGACAGACACGTGACCTGGTGCAATCAAATGCACCCCATAGGGATTATTCAGTCTGCAGCTTGGAATCCAGAGAATGAGGCTAGGTTCTCTGTGCTGGTGGTGGAGTTTTTAGCACACTGGTTCTGTGACATGACATTTCCTGTGATTCTGGGTGAGCTGTTCCTTTTTGATTTGTCTGTTTTCTGAGCTTTGTCCCTGGGCTTCCTGACAATTTGGTGAGCTTCTAAATATTGTTTCAGTACGTGTATATTCTGCTTAAATATATATAAATCAGTTTTTGCTATTTGTAGTTAAAGTCAATGACCAATGTATTTATATTTGTGGGATACGTCCTACTTATTTAAGTGTTGTTTGAAATCACCATTGGATGCAGTTTGTTAATATTCATAACCTGCATTTGCAAATCAGATTGGCTAAAAGTTTGCTGGCATTCTAAAGTAAGAATCTTCCTAATCTTATTTGAGTGTCAAGTAGGTGTAAATTTTTTTTTTAATTTTAGAGACAGAGTCTCACTTTGTCACCCTTGGTAAAGTGTCGTGGCGTCACAGCCCACAGCAACCTCCAGCTCCCAGGCTTAGGCAATTCTCTTGCCTCAGCCTCCTGAGCAGCTGGGACTACAGGTGCCCACCACAACGCCCGGCTATTTTTTTGTTGCAGTTTGGCCAGGGCCGGGCTTGAACCCACCACGCTCGGTATATGGGGCCGGTGCCCAACTCACTGAGCCACAGGTGCCACCCAGTAGGTGCAAACTTTTAGGAATATTTTTGTTAGAAAAATTTTCACAGTAGAATTGCTCCATCAAAGGGTCTGTGCATTTTGTTTGGATGGATATTGTCTAATTGCTATCCAAAGAAATTTTGCCAGTTTATATTCTGACCAATAATACATAATACTGCCCGTTTCCCTCCACCCTTGCCAACACAAAGGACATGTCACCAAGCTGTTTAATTCTTTTAAGGGTGAGTCTAGCATCCTTGCCTATATTCAGAATCTTCTCCCTCCACACCCAGCTGTTTAGTTTTCTAAGAACTGTTCATAGTCTTTGACTAAGTGGTTGGTTTTTCTTTTTATGTCTTTGTGGTGTGGGGAGGGTTCTTTGTTTAACCCTTTGTCCTACAGTGATAGTTCGAAGTTTAAACTCAGTTAGTACCCTTTGATATTCATTTGAATGGCTGTTGAAACCAGAAAAGACTCTCACAAAGATCTTTGGCATTGTTGGCCCTGCTTTCTAACTCAAGGTAGCCACTTTCCTGTTGGAAATTCCATAGTCCCCTAATGATGATCAACTGTTCTTACCACTCAGAAGGTGTTGCATTGTAATATTTTTGACAAATAGGTCCAGAACCAATGCTACTTTTTATTTTTGGAAGGTAAGTAAGTAAGTAGGTGAGGAAATTATATTTCCAAAGTTTCAAGTGTTTGTCTATGAGAGTTTTTTTGAGTGAACCACATTCCTTTTGGAGCAATACAACTACATAAAGAAGGAAACATTTTAAAACCTCTGTTTTCTTTTTTCCCATTTTAGATTTTGTTTATTAAAAAAATTAATAGTACAAGTGTTTTTTGCTACGTTGATAAATTGTATCAAGCTAAATAAAGTCAGTGTAGCTATCACTACAACAGTGTACCTTGTACTTGATAGGTATATTTTTATCCTTTCCCCTTCTTGGTTTCCATAAAATCCATTATTGCTCTTTATGACCATATATATCTTTAGTTTAACTTCCACTTACAACATGTGGTGTTGTAAGAACATGTGGTGTCTGTTTTCCATTCCTGAGATGCTGTGCTTAGGATAACCACACGCAGAAGAAAGAAACTGGATCTCTATTTCTCATCATACACAAAATTAACTCAAAACTTATTAAAGACTTAGACCTGAAACCATAAAAATTCTGGAAGGAAATGTAGATTCTTCCAGACATTGGCCTATGCAAAGAATTTACGGGTAAGACCCTAAAAGCAAATACACAACAACAAAATAAATAAATGGAATTTAGTAAACTAAAGTTTTGCACTGCAAAGGAAATAATCAACAGAGTAAATAGACAACCTACAGAATGGGAGAAAATATTTACAAACTATACAGTTGAGAAAGGGCTAATATCCAGAATCTACAAAGAACTCAAACCAGCTAGAAAAAAGCAAATGACCCTATCAAAATATGGGCAAAAGACAGGACTAGACTCTTCTCAAAAATAGATAGACAAATGGCCAAAAACATAAAAAATGCTCAACATCACTAAACATCAGGGAAACGCAAATTGAAATCACAAAAGGCACCACCTTACCCCATCAGAATTGCCATGATTAAAAAGTCAAAAAATAATAGATGCTGGCATGGTTTGGGTGAGAAGGGAATGCTTATACACTGTTGGTGGGAATGTAAACTTGTATAACTACAGCCACTATGGAAAGCAGTATGGAGGTTCCTCATAGAACTAAAAATAGATCCGACAATCCCACTGCTGGGTATCTACCCAAAGGAAAACAAGTCATTTTATAAACAAGACAACTGTACCCAAATGATTATTGTGGTACAATTCACAACAGCAAAAATAAGGAATCAACTTAAGTGTCTATCAGCTAATGAGTAGATTAAAAAAGTGTAGTACATATATACTACTGAGTACTACTCAGCCATAAAAAGGAATAAAATAATGCCTTTGCAGCAACTTGGATAAAACTGGAGACCATTATTCAGGAATGGAAAAATTTTTCTATTTCTTTTTTTTTTTTTATGCTTTGAGCTTTTCTTTATTTTACAAATAGTCTACAATAAACAAATACAACTCTTATGTTATGTAACAAATGTCCGACAAAAGGTTACATGAAGAAATGTAAGTCAGATGAAAGGTTCATATTTAAAAGAAAAATTTTAAATGAAGGTAACCTTTTATAACATTGAATATGATAGGCTTTAAAAATATTACATAAAACATAATTAAAATAAAACAAAAATTGCCAAGAAATTATTTATAAATTTAAAATAATTACATTATTTTAGAAATTATGAAGGTAAGAAAAATACATTATAACTAGCCAAATACCAAATACATATTTTTAATCATGATTTCTTTTTTTTTTTTTTTTTTTGAGATAGAGCCTCAAGCTGTCACCCTGGGCAGAGTGCCATGGCATCACAGCTCACAGCAACCTCCAACTCCTAGGCTAAAGCGAATCTACTGCCTCAGCCTCCTAAGTAGCTGGGACCACAGGTGCCCACCACAACACCTGGCTATTTTTGGTTGCAGCCATCATTGTTGTTTGGTGGGCCCGGGCTGGATTTGAACCCACCACCTAGGTGTATGTGGCTGGTGCCTTAGCCACTTGAGCCACAGGCGCCAAGCCTTAATCATGATTTCTATACGCTTATTTTATCTTGGTGAAGAATCTTTGGAAAAACATTGATGTGCTTATCTCTAAAAAAGCAAACAATTTGAGCAAGTCTTCAGGAATATTATTCACCACTTGAATCACAAAGATGCCTACATTTGCATAATAAAATGTCTATTTTAAAATTTTAAAGTTATAATAAAAATCAGAATAGCCAGCACTTAGATGGTATTTATTATGTGTCAAGCATTATTCTTCAGCTTTCTGTATATCGACTCATTTAATACTCTCTCAACATTTATTAGTATATTAGATAAGTACTACCATTACCCCTATCTTACAGACGAGGAAACTGAGATACAGAGGCATTAAGGAAGTTGATTGATATCATTAAACTAGGAAATAGCAGAACCACATTTAGAATGTAGGCAGTTTATACCCAAAGTCTTCACTTGGGGGTTTTTAAAATTAAATCATAACTCAAAATAGCAGGATCACATTTAGAATGTAGGCAGTTTATATCCAAAGTCTTCACTTCGATTTTTTTAAAAATTAAATCACAACTGTGTACATTGATGCATTTATGGGGTTCAGTGTACTGATCTGATATACAATGTGAAATGTTTACGTTGAACTGGATTAACACATCCATCACAATTACACTCTTTTCTTAATAGTTTTGAAATGTACCTTTGCATCATGCACATTAGGTGAGGTCCCCCCAAGACTCTCCCTCCTCCTGCCTCCCCCGTCCCCTCCCCTCTCTGTTTTCTTCCCTTCTACTTTATGGACTATAGTTATGTTTTACCATTTGTATGAATGTGTGGGTGATTATATATTGATTTCATAATAGTATTGAGTACATTGGATACTTTTTTTCCCATTCTTGAGATACTTTACTAAGAAGAATATGTTCCAGCTCCATCCAGGTAAACATTTTTCTTTTTTTTTTTTTTTGAGACAGAGTCTCACTATGTTGCCCTCAGTAGAGTGCCATGGTGTCACAGCTCACAGCAACCTCCAACTCTTGGGCTTGAGCAATTCTCTTGCCTCAGCCTCCCAAGTAGCTGGGACTATAGGCAACCGTCACAACACTCAGCTATTTTTTTGTTGTAGTTGTCATTGTTGCTTAACCGGCCTGGACAGGGTTCTAATTGGCCACTCTTGGTGCATGTGGCTGGCACCATAAGCACTGTACTACGGGTGCCAAGTCCCATTCAGGTAAACATAAAAGATGTGAAGTCTCTGTCTTTTTATGGCTGCATAGTATTCCATGGTGTACATATATACCACAATTTGTTCATCCATTCATGGGTCAATGGGCACTTGGGCTGTTTTCATGTCCTGGCAATTATTTATTGGGCTGCAATAAACATTATGGTGCAAATGTCTTTGTTGTAAAATGATTTTTGATCATCTAGGTATATACCTAGTAGAGGAATTGCAGGATTGAATGGTAGGTCTACTTTTAGTTCCTTGATTATTCTCCAACCTTCTTTCCAAAAAGGTCATATTAGCTTGCATTCCCACCAGCAGTGTAGAAGTGTTCCCATCCCTCCACATCCATGCCAAAAAATCTGTTTTTTCTAGAAGCATGTCCATGGTATCTTAATTTGATGGATGAGGAGCTCCCTCTAGGGGAAAGAAAAATATCAATATCCTGGTGCTGATAGTAACATTTTAGTCAAGGGTTTTTTGCAGGAATCTTTTTAATCCACTTGCCCATGTTGGTAAGGGGGTTATTGTTATAACTAGAGAGTATGATCCATAACCCCCTTTGTCAGTGCACAGCACTGTAAAATGGCCATATTTCCCAGCTCATGGAAAATACATATGTTGGTCTGTCTCACCTAAATGCAACCTCCATACGAGAGGGACTTTGCCTGTCTTATTTTTTGCTTTAACAAATGCCTACAACAGTACTTGGCATATAATAGAGGTTCAATACTCTTTGTATTAATGAACAAACCTTTGAACAAAAGTTCTTAACTTGTCATCCATAGCCTTGGGATCCATGACCAGGCTCTGTGGCCAAGGGCAGACACTTGTCTATGACCTGAGGCTCTGTCCTATGCGAAGGGTGGAGGTAGGATTTATTTACCTGGCCTAGACCAAATTTATTCACTTAATACTTATTTATTGAATACCTACTATGTGCCAGATCCTATTGTAGGGGCAAGGGTCTCAGTGGTGAAAAAAGCAGGCAAGATTCCTGTACTTACGGAGCAGCTATATAGAGGATGTTGAGATGGCAATATTTGTAAAGAGAAAAATCAGGTCATGAAGGAAGATACCGCACGCTGGGATGAAGCGCAAGTCTCAAATTCATCTGTTTGGTTAATGAAAGCTTCACTGAGAAGTGAAGGAGGGAGGGGAGATGTTGAGCAGCCATCTGGCACAGTCAAGGCCCTGAAGCAGGAACGTGCCCCACATCTTTGAAGAATGCTGAGGAGGCTGGTATAACAGAAGCAGAGGGAGGGAGAGAGGGGTAGAGATTGGAGTCAGAAAGATGTGGCAAGGCTCGGTGCCTGTAGCTCAAGCGGCTAAGGCCCCAGCCACATACACCAGAGCTGGCGGGTTTGAATCCAGCCAGGCCTGCCAAACAACAATGACAGCTGCAACCAAAAAATAGCTGGGCACTGTGGTGGGTACCTGTAGTCCCAGCTACTTGGGAGGTTGAGGCAAGAGAATCGCTTGAGCCCAGGAGTTGGAGGTTGCTGTGAGCTGTGATGCCACAGCACCCTACCCAAGGCAACAGCTTGAGGCTCTGTCTCAAAAAAAAAAAAAAAGAAAGGAAAGAAAGAAAGAAAGATGTGGCATACAGATGTGAAATTCCTTGAAAGAATGGTTGAGAATTGAAGGGAAATGCAGGTTGTCCACCACGTTACAGAAACTCTTGTTTTAGCCTGCAGTGCTCAGCAAAATTGTTACAATGTAGATGAGGCAGGTATCCCTAGGCTCAGGAAAAGTGCCCAGCACTTTCTTGATTGCCTCAGTACTTCCCTGCCTTAAAACAGCCAGGTCAAACCTGCCCTGAATGCTTCAGCGCTGTTTGATTGTCTTATCATGCCCTTTAGCTATCTGTAATACTAAAATCCTCACCTAGTGGTAAATTGTAATATCATTAACATAACATGGGTTGCATGTATGATGATGTTACTGTGCCTGTGTGATTTGTCTCACTGTGAACAAAGATATGATGTAAAAACTGCATTACTTGTGGGAAAGAGATTTAAGGCAGAAGCAGGATTTTGCATGCAAGAAAGCTCCTATGGAAGAAATTCCTGTGCCATCCAGAAGCAAGTGCTCTTGTGAGTAACCTCTAATAATCTCATCTAACTCATGAAGCTGGACTTGAGTCATTCTTTGGTCTCTCAACTCCCTCTCAGTTTAAGGGGCTGTTTTTATATACTGTTCTGGGATTTTCCAAAAACAAGAATTTTCCAGCAATGAGGAAGGACCTTGTGAGTCAAGGACAGAAGCATACCTGGACCTTTCCTGCAGGTGCCTTCCACGTTGCTGTCTCGGAGACCATTTCCTTGGAAAGAATCTGATCATGAAGATGAGGTAACAACTCCTAAGGTGGCTCTGATATAGCCCATATGTCAGGAGGTGAGAGATTTTCTAGGATACTACCTAGATAGTTCTAGGTACATAAAGGAGAATGTGCTGGATTAGATTCTTGCTGGACTAAAGAGAGACCACTTTAGACCTTGGATAGTTTGAAGTGGAGGGAGGGATCATTGATTTCTCATGGCTCTTGTCTACACGGCATCTGCAACTTAACCCAGGCTGACCACCACTGTTACTGGAGAATCTTAATCTAACAACTCTTTAAACCTTCCAACATCCAGAAAGAAACAGCCTTCACTTAAGATGACAAAACAAGATTATCTTTCTTGGACACTGATATGATTCCCTGTAGCCTCATTCTGTTATTGTTAGACTCTTTAGCAAGTTTTCCGTAGACTGCTAATTGTTCTATACTTTATAGTATGAATAGTGGACAATGGCATTGCCTTGGCCTTCCTGCTGGCAGTTGAGGTGGGATGTGCTGATGTTCATACCTCTTACTGCATCTGGATCAATGACATATTTAGCTGTCTTGGCTTCAGATGGGAATCCTAGCTGCAGTCAGTACTCTAAGTGGGCCTGGTCACCCTATTAGGAGCCATAGTTATGGTAACTCTCATCTAGTATTGCTAAGAAAAATAAAATTGATTTGTCAAGCCTCAATCTATATAAAAAATTAGGATCTTCAATGGCGTAGCCTATGCTCTTGAGGATTCTTATTAGTTGGATGTATGAAAGTCAAGGAATGGAGTTGTAAAGGAACAACTTTGCATGACGTATGCTGCAAATGTGAAGTCTTAAATAGCTAATCTGAGTCTTGGCAGAATACCTTGTGATCCTCTTACAGCAGGGGAAATAAAAGGCTTGTAATGAACTGCTCTGGGGCCCCTTGTCTTCCCTGGGAGGCTGTCATGAAATAGTTTCCTATCTCTTGCCCAGTATTCATGAGGTATGGGGCTTTCTTCCCTACACCCCTCAACATAGAGTTATAGAATATAAAACCACTTAGTTGCAGTCTAGAATTGGCTCCACAGCAACAGGGTCTCTCACAATCTGCATTGCCATCATCAAGACCCTTTTGTGGCTCGGTGCCTGTGGCTCACTTGGCTAAGGCTCCAGCCATATACATCTAAGGTGGTGGGTTCGAATCCAGCCCGGGCCTGCCAAACAACAATGACGGCTGCAACCAAAAAATAGCC
>NW_003852427.1:915707-937975 GCF_000181295.1 Otolemur garnettii
GCCCAGGAGTTGGAGGTTGCTGTGAGTTGTGATGCCATAGCACTCTACCCAGGGTGCCAGCTTGAGGCTCTGTCTCAAAAAAAAAAAAAAAAAAAGACCTTTTTGTGTCATTTCTTTTGTTGTATGAGAACTACAGGGAGCTGTCACTTTTGACTAAACTTCATTCTCTATGTAAATAATAAATTATAAATCTAAAGTGACTCTTTGTATCTTTACTGATTAGATCAGTCAGACCTTGGCCTTGGTATTCTATTATCATGTGTTTTGTGTGTGCTTGACAGCACATAGTTACTATGAAACCTCTAGACTAGGTGAGTTGCAAGTTGTAATGCTAATGGTGTACTTGTATGACTGGAATTATACATATAAAAGACCAAGGGGAAACTAAGGCAGTGGGTCCCTGTGTCAAGGTAAACTTCATGTACCTTGACCTTGTTCCTGGCAAGTGTTTGCACCTTCCTTACCCATTGTGGGTAGAAGAAGGGGAGGAATAAGAGTTAATTGCTGGGACTCCTGAGGTGAGTGAAGCTGCTATGCATGCTAATTCCTTGACCTATATCTTCTATAGAGCTAAGGAGCCTAGTGCTAGATTAAAGTCTTTTGCATCTTGAGTTTGATGACTAACCTACCCTAACAGTGGTGGGGCCTAAAATCTTCAGACTGAGGACAGAAATAACATTTTCAGACTGAGGACAGAAATTAGTCCAAATAGAACTGTAATCACGGTAAGTTTAATGAGCTAAACTCAACAAGTAAAAAGCAGGTCAATAGATTGGATTGAATATATTATAAAATATTATCGAATAATGTTTATAAGAGATGCACCTAAAACAAAGTAACACAAAGTTTGAAAAAGGCCATAAAAAAGATATATCAAAAAAAAAGATATATCAGGAAATTTCTTTAAAAAAGAGATAAAACTATTGTAACAAATTAGAATTTAAACATTAGAAGGAATGAAGATGTTTTATATTAGCAGTTGCTAAATAATGGCTAAATGGCCAATCAAATCTACTACCTGTTTTTATAAATAACATTTTATTGAAACAGAATCATTTCTCTTTGTTTACATATTGTCTATGTCTTTTGAGCTACAATAGCAGTGTTAAGTAGTTCTAACAGAGACTGAATGGCCATCAAAGCCTAAAATATTTATTATCTGGCTCTTCAAACATGTAGAAAAATTTGCCAACTCTTGTTGTAAACCAATGAAAGAAAACTATTCTAAGAAGCTATAATAATTGGGAATTTGCCCTCAACCATAACTTCAAATATAAAAATAAAAAACTAATAGGATTACAGAGAGAAGTAAAAAATTCTGCACTTATAACTATTTCAGATATGGATCAAGCAGACAGACAAATGATAAGAGGATTTTTGAAAAATCTACATATATATAAAGAGGTTTGTTTTTCAACACACTTGAAGCACTAATAGAAAACTTTCCCATGCCCAACATTTGAATTGTGATAATTGGAGATAGTTGGGCAAAGAGTAGCAGAGCTGAGATCACATGTGTAGATGCGGTATGGGGCTTTCTGCTCATGAGTGATTGTGGCCAGCCAAAATTATGAAGTAGCCAGTGTTACACAGCAGAGAAAACAAAGAATAGAGATCATGAAGAAATGGTAGTGGTGAGAAAAATTAGAACATTAAAAAAATAGCCAAGCTGGAGAGACCAACCCAGAGAGACTGTCGCTAAAGTCCTGGGGAGTGCCAATGTCACCTTACATTCCATTCAAGTCTTTGAGATGCTTTTTTATGACTATTTTTGTTTTTTGCCTTCATCACTATGTATTGATCCTGTGTTAGCACTCTGTCACGTGAGCTGGCCTACAGAAAGCTATGCTTCTTTTAGTAAAAGGAAAGAAAGTCTTCTCCTAACTATCCCACCACAGCTATGACAAGGTGCAAGGTAAACATGTGGATGGGTGGGTAAAGTCTGTGAGAACGTGGTGTGCCAGGAAGTCCTAGTGGGACTTGCCCCCCATATGGCTCTGGCTGTCACCACTGCTCTTTGATTCTCTGCTTCCTCTGGAAGGCAATGGTGGTATCAGCCCTGAAATACTAAAACAAGCATAGGGATATCTGTTTCCTGTACTATCTCATATATAGTAAGGAGCAAGGGTTAGGAAAGAGGTATTGGATGAATGCTATAAACTTTGCCACAATGCCCCCTTTATTTATTTATTCAGTTAGTTGGTTCCTGGTGTCTGAAACCTTGAGAACAAAGAGAAGCAGTGTGCTTCTGTGGGGAGTGTTGAGGAGAGCTGGAAAGATGCATGCTGAGCAGCATCTGGGTTTGACTGTGAGGGACATCCCCAAGTGCCCACAAGAAGAAAGAAAACCAGACCAAGGACAAAGGATCAAGTCTAAAAGAAGCACGTATGGGCCAAGTGAGGGCTTGAGAAGAAGACACAAAGAAGACCTTTGAAGGACAATGTGGCCTTGGTCCTTTCTGTTTTCTTAAATGATGATATAAGGAAGGGACTGGATGGGCCAGCAGGAGGAGAACATGGTAAATGTTAGGATTCAGGTTTCACGTGTTTCTACATATACCTTTAACCTATCTTTGAAGAAGGGAAATGAACAGGTGATATTTCCTTTCCATAAAGCCTCTCCCTGAAGAAGGCTCAACTATATGGCTGGCATCCTAATCCCTGGGCTATAGTTAATTTTGATGTTGTAATTTTCTATCACTTTTCTTACTCATGCTAGGTAACTGAACCATCTAGAAATGAACATGGGCGTTTACAGTCATATAGGAGACATGACCATATCCACAGAATTGGCAGAAGTATCCCGTGACTATCCCAGGCTGGGAGGGACCCTAGCACTTCTTAGACTCTGAAACCATTTAGGAACCTTGCACTGTGGATGTCATTGTTCTAAGCCAAAAGGAGAAAGAACAGTACCTTACGTAAATCCGTATTTTTATAAAATCAACTGCATAAAAATAAATAGGCAACTATAATTGAAACTGAGAACTTGAAGAAACATTTTAGTGAAGCAGAAGGTAAATAGATAGTCCATATAATTAAGATAAACCCAGACTATTGATATCAGAAACATTAAATGTCCTGAGCGGACCCAGACTCCAACAACAACAACAACAAGAAGTAAATCAATCAACTCAACAATTATATCTTGTTCCTCACTTTCCTGGGTAGTGGAAGATGAAAGGGTGACCTTACAGAAAATAACAGAAAAATATCTAACCCCATAATTTCCCCAATAACAGTTAAAGATCAATCCTATGAGTTCTCTCACTAACAGGCACCCTATGGGAGTTTTCGTTTTCATTTCTGAAAAGACCTGCGCAGGCAGAAAAGAGATGTAAATTTCTCTCTCTCTCTTTTTTTTTTTCTTGAGACAGAGTCTCACTTGGTTGCCCTAGGTAGTGCTGTGGCATCATAGCTCACAGCAACCTCCAAGCAACATCATGGCTCAAGCAATCCTCCTGCCTCAGCCTCCCAACTAGCTGGATTACAGGTGCCTGCCACAATGCCTGGCTAGTTTATTCTATTTTTAGTAGAGATGGGGTTTTGCTCTTGCTCTTGCTCTTGCTTAGTATTGAACTCCTAAGCTCAAGCAATCCACCTGCCTCAGCCTCTGAGAATACTAGAATTACAGGTGTGAGCCACCATGCCCCCCCTAATCTTTGTCTTTTAAAAGTGCTTTTGAGAATCTGCTCTTTACAGTTTTGAGGGGTTGCTGGGTGAAGAGCAGGGGTGCGAGCTTCAGGCCTTAGCCATATCTCAAGGGCAGAATTACATCTAAGGGATAAAGCCTGTCTCCCAGGACAGGCAGGGGAGCCACTACTTAGACTTTCCCATCTTGCTGCCACTTCCATAACCAGCCTGCCACCAAGAAGGAGTGGATCGGATGCAGCAGTACCCTATTAATTTGACACTGGATTTTAGATTATTTATTTAAAATTCCTATAAAGATCAGCTTTCTGTACAGAAAAATAGCAATAATAATAAGTTGGCTACAGCCATTAATCTTCTTCACTCCCTTTACAAATTCTAAATTAAAAAACAGTATCTGAGTCTCTCTGCCAACACTATCTCCCTTTCTTTCACCTTATTTGCTCTTTGTCCATCTGGGAAAAGTAAAATAAACTTCTCTTTCTTTCTATCTTAATCTTTGGAGACATCTTCTCTGAAAACCTGCCAAAATAGCTCAGACCCTAATAGTAGAGGTGATGGGAGGGGTGGTGAGCAGGCAGCTGGGAAGCCAAGAAGGTGGAATTTTGAGCCAAATTTTTGACGGTTTCTTTGTGAGGAGGCACAGAAGTTGGAGAGCAGGCCTGCTAAGGATGAGGGCATATACCCAATGTTTAGTGGTGGAAACCAAGAGGTCTAGACCATATGATGAGAAAGGTGAATTGAAAACAGTAAGCATTTCCCATGGTACAAGCCTTGTTTCACATCACTTCACTGTTTGAAATTGGATTATTGTGATCTAGGATTACTAAGGCTCCAGCCACCTACCAGAAGCAAATGTAAATCACCTTTAGGAAGAGAGACATCACCTAAGACCCCAATTTATTTCAAAAAAATTTTCTTTTCTCCTCCTCCTCCTCCTCCTTCTTCTTCATACATTCTGTTGCCCAGGCTAGAGTGCTGTGGCATCAGCCTAGCTCATAGCAACCTCAAACCCCTGAGTTCAAGCAATCCTCTTGCTTCAACCTCCTGAGTAGCTGGCATTACAGGTGCTCACCATGACACCTGGCTATTTTTTTTCAATTTTTTAGTAGAGACATGCTATTTCTCTTTCTCAGGCTAGTCTCAAACTCCTGAGCTCAAGGTATCCTCTGGGAGCCTTGGCCTCCCAGAGTGCTAGAATTACGGGCATAAGCCACCATGCTAAACCTCAAATTAATAAAATTTAAAGACCAAAACATACATAAAAACAAGTGAAACAACTGAAAATAGAAATAACTCACTAAGGATTCAGATGATAAAGTTATAGATACAAAGTTCAAAATAACTAAGCTTAATGTGTTAAAGAAAATAGAAGACAAAATGAGAATTCAGCTGAAAACTGAAACATATGTAAGAAGTGGCTCGGCGCCTGTGGCTCAAGTGGCTAAGGCTCCAGCCACATACACCTAAGGTGGTGGGTTTGAATCCAGCCCAGGCCCGCCAAAAACAACAATGATGGCTGCAACCAAAAAATAGCCAGGCGTTGTGGCGGGCACCTGTGGTCCCAGCTACTTGGGAGGCTGAGGCAGGAGACTCTCTTGGGCCCAGGAGTTGGAGGTTGCTGTGAGCTGTGATGCCATGGCACTCCACTCAGGGGGACAGCTTGAGGCTCTGTCTCAAAAAAAAAAAAGAGACACAGCGATACAATGAAAAGGTCAAATACATATAATTATAGTCACATCCAAGAAGTAGAAAGAATAAGACAAAATCCATAATACTTGAGATAATAGCTGAGAAATTTCCAAGATTGAGGAAAGATGTAAAACTACAGATTCCAAAAGACCTATAAATTCCAAGCAAGAAAAATTACCCTCCCAGCACAAAATTAGGCACATAACTGTTGTAAAACAAAGATAAAACTCTTAAAAAGATAACATTACTTCAAAGAAGCAACCATTACAAACAACTGTCTTTTCAACAGAAGCAATGGAAGTGAGAAGACAGTGAAATTACATTGTTAAGAAATAACTACTGATCTACCCGTTGAAGCCATCCTTAAATAATAAGGGTAAAATAAATAACTTTTTAGACAAAAGTTGAGAAATTAATCACCAACAGGTCAACACTTAAAAAGAAATACCAAAGGGTACTCTTTAGGCAGAAAGAAAACGAGCCTAGAAGGCAGGCAGAGATTCAGGATCAATCAAAATACTAAATATTTGGGAAAATATAAATGAATATGGACTAAATTCCATAATTATATAAGTCGGGAAAGGGAACAAACTATTCTGAGTTCCTTGAATTGTCTAAGAAGAGGTAATGCTGATGGACCAAGGAGTCTGTCTGCCTGTCACCCAAGCCAATCAATGGAGAAGCAGATGAAAGATCAACAGTTTCACTTTTATTTCAAGAAAAGCCAGCAATTCTGTAGAGCTGCAGGGGTATCTCCTCAAAAGAGCTGATATGCCCCCTCTTTCCCTTTCTTAATTTTTATTCCCACAGTAAAAATAAAGATCAGCAATGTTATTACTCATCATAGTATACATTAAACGATTCCTCCTCATAGGTTACAAAGTTACACAGTACCTTCCTTTCTTAAAGTGGTTATATTGTCAAAGCATTTTTATTTAGACTAAATTTATAGTTAGATAGCACTTCACTGAGTGCGCAGAGTACCCTGAGTCCTTGACTGGTACCATGGAATCCAGCTTCCCAACTTACCCATGACAGTAGGCGTTGGAAGTGAATAAACAATCTTCCCATGTCAGCACATAGGCCCATCCAACCTTGTTACGGCCTTACCAGCAGTGCCCTGCATGAAATGGCCATCAGGCTAACAGTGTCTGGTAGCAGTAAGTTAAAAGTACTAAATTTATAGTAGACTTTGATACGTTAAGGATGCATATCGTATTGTCTCTGCTCTGTTTAATATGGTAGCCCCTAGCCACACATGACTATTGACACTTAGAAATGTGATTAGTTCTAGTTGAGATGTGCCACAGATATAAAATATACACCATATTTAAAAGGCTTCATGCAAAAGAAAAGAATGCCATTAATCACTGATTTTATTAATATATTGATTATATGTTGAAATGATAATATTTTGGATATATTGAAGTAAATAAGATAAATTATTAAAATTAAGTTCATTTTTTCCTTTTTTACTGTGGTTACTAGAAAAATTTTAAATTACATATATGAGTCAGATTATATTTGCAATATGCATTATATTTCTTTTTTATTTTTTTCTTTTTTTGAGACAGAGTCTCAAGCTGTCACCCTCAGTAGAGTGCTGAGGGATCACAGCTCACAGCAACCTCAAACTCTTGGGCTTAAGCAATTCTTTTGCCTCAGCCTCCAAAGTAGTTGAGACTACTGGTGACTGCCACAACGCCTGGCTATTTTTTTGTTGCAGTTGTCATCATTGCTTAGCTGGCTGAGCTGGGTTTGAACCCACCAGCCTTGGAGCATGTGGTCGGCACCATAACCACAGTGCTATGGGCGCTGAACCAATGTGCATTATATTTCTATTGGACAGTTTTGTTTTGTTTTGTTTTGTTTTGCAATTTTTGGCCCGGGCTGGGTTTGAACTTGTCACCTCCAGTGTATGGGGCCAGCGCCCTACTCCTTTGTGCCACAGGTGCCACCCAACAAATAGTTTTTTTTAAAAAGTGTTTAACTCCCAAGTTAATAAGGTTGATGGTTGTGGGGAAAATAGAATAATAAAAAATATCAAGCCAAAAAAAGGACAGAGAGGGGAAAAATATCCCAGAAAATAGATGAAGGAAATAGTATGACAGTAGATTGAAACATAATTATACTATACCAGTAATTACATTAAACATAAATGGTCCAAGTGCTATGGCTCATGACTAGAATCCAAACATTTAGGAAGGCTGAGGTGAGAGGATTGCTTGACAGTTCAAGAGTTCCAGACCAGCCTGGTTAACAAAGCAAGACCTTGTCTTTACATAAAAAATTAAAAAAATTAGCCAATGTGGTGGCACGCACCTGTAGTCCTAGCTACTCAGGAGGCTGAGGCAGGAGTATCACTTAAGCCCAGGAATTAGAGGTTATATTGAGCTATGATGGTACCTCTGCACTCTAGCTTGGGCAATAGAACTAGACCCTGTCTGAAAATTTAAAATAAAGTAAATGGATGAAGGGCTTCTATTAGAAGATAAAGATTACCAGGCTGGATTTAAAGTAAAATATGTTACTTACAAGAGATACCTCTAAAATACAAAGTTTTAGAATGATTGGAAGTAAAAAGAAAATTATAAACCAGGCAAACACTAATCAAAGGAAGTTGGTTTAATGAATAACATCAGGAAAAGCACATTTTAAGGTAAAAAGCATCTAGAAATAAAGATGCTCACTTCTTGATATTTGAGTTTAGAATTACTCTTTCAAGGATGATATAATATAGTATAATATAGTACTTCTAAATTTGTATGCACCCAATAGCATAGGTTCAAAATATATAAATCAAGAATTGAAAGAGCCTCCAGGAGAAATATACACACTTACAATATAGTGAGCATTTCTAGCATACTTCTCTCAGTATCAAACTGAATAAGAAGAAAAATGATTAGTAAGAAGGATATGAAAAATTTAAACAATACAATTAACAACATTGACCCTATTGGCACCTATAGAACACTGCACCCAATGACTATAAAATACATATTATTTTCAAGCATGCATCAAAGTTTACCAAAAATGACTATATGCTGGGCCATAAAACAAGTCTCAACAAGCTTAGAAGAATTTAAATCATACAGATTACATTCTATGATCACAATTGAATAAAGCCAGAAATCAATAACAATCAGAAAACTTCCAAATGTTTGGAAATTTGGCAATACATTTCTATGTAACTCAGAAGTCAAAGAAGAAATCAAAATAGTAATTAGAAGATATTGTAAACTGAATGATAACAAAATACTATGCAAAAATAGTGGGATACAGCTAAAACCAGCTTAGAGAGAACTATATTGATTCAAATGTATGCATTAGGAAAGGTAGAAAACCAAATCAATGAACTAATCATCCATCTTAAAAAGTCATAAAAGCAATTGAAACCTAATAAAAGTAGGAGAAAAGCAATAGAGATAAGGACAGAAAATAATGAAAAATGAATAAAAGATAAGATCAAGGCAAAAAATAGCAAAGTCAAAGCCCCAAATTTCCAATGAATCTGAAGGGGCTTGGTATCATGAACAGGATTCTTCATGGTAATACAGTATTTTCCAGGTCATTTATCTGCTTTCTCCTAGATCCTGTACCTCTGAGAACAGAGCAGATGTATCTCCATTTTCAGATGAGGATGTGGGTACATACAGGCATCATCTGCTAAGGGTAGGACAAACTCAGGACTTCCAGATTTATGTTGGCACCTGCCCACTTTTCTGGAACTATCCAAAGTGGGGTTGATTGTTGAGAGGGAGAGAACCAGGGCCCCTTCTTTGCAGATGCTGGGGCTGAGGTGTGGGTAGTTTTATTTCCCAGAAAAATAAAGAGTGAACAGCAGAACAAAGCAACCATGAATATTCTGCCTGGGTGTGATTCACTGAACTGCTGGATGCTGCTGGATGCTGTGCTCATGACTTTGATCATTCCATGCTGGTTGAGGCCAAAGCTGGCAAAGCTGCTGAAATAAGAATAGCTGGCAATTTGGAGGTGGAAGCAGGGGTTCGATACAAACCAGGTGGTCAGGCTTCAGTTTTGCTTGGCATTCACATATCCATCCATCCACACCTCTGCCAAGTGCTGTGGTGAGTGATCCAAGCTCAGTGTTGATCCTACATCTTCCAGATCCACAGCCTTTTCCAGGAAGAATATGAAATTACTTCCAACCAGCTGGGCTCCACACTGAAATCCTGTTGTGAAGAAACTCTGTGAGAAAAATTGGTTCCCTTCCCTAATAAAGTCCTGGTCTATTTTTTGTGTGTCTCACAAACTCAGGTCTTCAGACTCCAAGGACTTCAAATTCAGGCTGACAATGTCCATATGTCATTGAAACTCTCTGTAATTAGAAACTGATAGGCCCATGGGTGACATGATATATGGAAGAACCAAAGTCCAAATGTTTAGGCTTGGTACCACATTTAGATATTTCCATTCAAGAACAGACATTCTCTCATACTATTGGACAAATCTTCATACATGGCTGGACGTTCCCTCTGCTGGGAAAGACATCCTCATGCATGGTTGTCCCTCTCCTTGAATAGACATCTCCACACATAATTGTATATATTCATATGTTTGGTTACTTTGATGCATCAGTGAAAATCTATATACATGCATAGGTTGACATGCCCACCTTGGGTGAATATCTTCATTCAAGGCTGGACATCCTCTCTTCATAGCTGGACATCCCGCCATGGCTGGATATCTCTTCCCTTGCATTGACATTGAAGAGTTCAACTCCTGTGATTTTTCAGGCCTGACCATTGGCAACTACAAAGGCATTCCTTGGCAGGCCTCCTGGGAGAAGGCTGCCCTCCCCACACCAGACTTGGTGTACAGCCAGTCTTTGTACAACCAGGGAGTTACAGTTAAGGACTCAGACCCCTCTCCTCTGCCATGCTGCCATTTATATCTCTTTCTTAGCCTAGGCAACTTCATTTGGAGGACTCTTTATTGGGGTCCTTTGGCTGAGACTTTTTCTAGGTGCCTCTACAAAAATCTCCTTAATTGGGTTAGCTGAAGGGAAATTTTTCTTCATTCTGATTCAGTACTCAGTACATTTCCACTCCTAACCCTTCACTCTCTCTCTACTCCCAGCCCTTGGGTTCATGAAACTATAGGAACATTTTATTCAGGCCTCTTCAGGCAGAGAAACCTCTCCTCCCCTGTGAGTATGCTCATGCTTGACCCTTGACTGGTCTACTGTTCTATGGGGGGGGGGGGAGGCGGGGAAAGGAATGTAGGACAGTTAGTACTTTCTGCAGTTTACCCTCTTTCTTACACCATCACAGTAATTAAAAGCCTGGCTGTGACTTTCATTTTGGCTTGTGGTCTCAATTGCCTACTCTGACACCTCTCAGTTCAGCATTCTTTAGCTCAACTGAGCTCCTGACAAACATCTTTACTTATGGATGGACATCCTAATGGTTGGGTATTGCCCTAATGGTTGTACCTCCTTCCATTACTGGGCTTCACTCATAGCTGGATATCCTCATCATGGCTGAATATTCCCACCATGGGCTGGACATACCTCCATGTTGAGTGGCATTCTGCTTGTGTGTAGACATCCCCACATAGCTGGATATGGCACCCAATAGCTGAACATCCTCATCCATGTCAGGACATCTTACAAATTGCCACTGGCTAGACATCTCCACATGGTAGTACATCCTCCCATGATTGAATATCCCCTCCATGACTGGATGTTTCACCTATGGCTACATATCCTTCCGTGCATTCATGCTTCATGGGCAGATGTCCCCACCATGGCTGGACATTCCATTCATGACTTGAAATCCTCCCTCACTACTGAACATTCCACTTGCCCTTGCATGCACTGATAAAAGGTTTGTCTGCACATTTGGCAACTTTATGGACTTGAGAAAGGATCACTTCTTTGTTCTCCTTTTTCCTTCTGCTTCCTTGATCAAGCAAATTCTACCTTTTCTAGTCCTCTCAGCCACAACTCTGTGCTAACTTGTCTCCTCTTAGTATATAACCAGGATCTTTATGTCTTTGCATAAAATAAAGATTCCATTTTTTTTTGCTCTATAAGTTGTTGGAATTTGACCTATCACCATCTGCCTTCCTCTTTTCTCTCAAAAAGCTGCTGCCCCATCATTTAGGCTTTAAGGCAAACTTAGGTTGGCAATTCTAGGTCATGTCTCAGTTTCATCTTTCTGTCTCTGTTTCTCTCTCTCTCTGTCCCTCTTATGCAATGTAAGTATGTGCATATACGTGCATGCACACAGAAACACACACTGGAAAATATCATGAATGTTCCTACTCCATAATTTATCATTATAATGGCTCCTGTCTTAGCCCATTCATGCTGATATATATATATATATATACACATATATATACACATATATTTATATATATACTTACAGCTTAAGGACAGGTGTGGTGTCTCACACCCATAATCTCAGCACTTTGGGAGGCTAAGATGAAGGGACTGCATGAAGCTAGGAGTTTGAGAAGAGTCTGAGCAGCATAGTGAGACCTTGTCTATACAATTTTTTTTTTAATTATCCAGGCATGGCAGGTCTGCCTATAGCCCTAATTACTCATGAGGCTGACCCCAGGGGCATTGCTTGAGCTCAAGAATTGAAAGTTACAGTGAGTTGTGATCACACTACTGCATTCCAGTCTGTACAGAATACAGAAGCAACAGAAATTAATTTCTCATAGTTCTGGTGGCTGGGAAGGTTAAGATCAGTGCATCAGCAGATTCAATATTTTGTGAAGGGTTACTCTCTTCTTCATGGATGGCACCCTGTTGCTATGCCCTCACAAGGGGCAGATGCTATGTCTTCACATGATAAAAGGGCAAAATGGCTTCCTCAAAACTCTTACAGGGCAGAGGCCTCATAACCTAATCACCTTCTAAAGGCTCCACTTGTTAATCCTATTGCATCAGAGATTAGGCTTCAATGTATAAATTTTGGAGAGACATAAACATGCAAACCATAGCAGGTCTATAAATTACTATTGTTACCAAAGTGGCCTGGATAAAATTTCTGTTGCCGTGCTGCTTCTGCTTGGTCTTCCTTCCCACAACAGTGTCCACATCACCAATGAGAAACTCGTTGTTCTCTTTTTTTTTTCCTCTCCAAGTTTCTCTCTTCTCTTCTCCATCTATCCTGTACAACACTCGATTCTTTTATCTTGCCTCTCTCCCTTCTCTTAAACTTTTGTTGTCAAAATTAAGATTCCTTAGTGCAAATGATAGAAAACAGACTTGGAAGACAAAAAGGAATTTTTTGGTTTACTTGAAAGTTAAGAGCTATATTAGTTTATATGGTTGATATAATAAATCACCACAAACTTGGTGGCTTTAAACAACAAAAATATGATCTGTTATAGTTCTAGAGGCCAGAGGCTGAAATCATAGTGTCAACAGGGCCATACTCCCTTCAGAAGGCTTCAGAAGGGGAGATTTCCTTCTTCGCCACTTCCAGCTTCAGGTAGTTACCAGCACTCCTTGCCTTGAGGCCATATCACTTCATTCTCTGCCTCCATCTTCACATGGCCTCTCTTCTGTTTCTCTCTCAAAACTCCCTCTGCCTTTCTCTTACAAGGAAAATGTGATTGCATTTAAGTCCCACCCAGCTGTGCAAGGTAAGTCTTCTTCACAAGACCCTTAAGTTAATCACGTATTTTGACATATAAGGTGACAATCAAGGGTTCCAGGCATTTGATGTGGATAACCATTGGAACCCCATTTTTTTCTTCTACCATAAGGCCCAGTTTTTGCAGTTAGATTCAGGGACCCAGACAGTGTCACCAGGTTTTACTTCCTGTTATGTTTGTCCAGTCTGCAAACTCACAGTAAGCCAGTAAGCCACAGTAAGCTGATTGTAAGAAAATCTAGCTAATCCCCAGACTTGCCAACCTGATGGCCACTTATAGGGGACCTCTGGAAGAGAGGTTCAGACATAAACATCATGCCCTCATAAGACCACATAGATGAGGTTCTGGCCTAGGCCACCCTAGAAAGCTGCTTCTGATGGCAGATCTGGTGAACATCATCTCTGAAAGAAACCCTAGAGCTCAGATTGGTTGCAGGGTCCTATTGCAAATCTTTTCCCCAGGGAGTGTAGAAATTGGGCTTTGTTTTCCTGTAGCCCCTACCGAGGCATCTCCATTCAGAGTAGAGCACCAGAGAGTCTGGCTATAGCCAGGGCCAGCTGGGAAAGCCAGGATTCCACAGGCCTGGGCTTGGCAGGGCCTTCAGGGGCAGCACAGAGCTTGGGAGGGAGCCAGGCAGACAGGCCACCTCAGCTGAGCAATAGCAGGACAGGCACTGTGCCTCACAGCCAGGGGCAGCCAGCCAGAACCGGTCCCCTGGGAAGGCAGAACAGGAGCTGAGGGGCAGCAGCTGTGCCTGCTGCCTCCCTTCCCCAGGGCTGAACTACAAGGTTCCCTCCCCTCTGGGGCAGGAATCAGGCACATGGTGGGATGGGGGAGGGGAGAGAAGGCAGGGGAGATAGGAGAGAGGCAGGGTTGAGTAAGCAACCATAGGAAGTCTAGGGCTATGCAAGGGGAAGGGCTGTCTCTCTGCCACTGGAAGTCACTGGTTAGGCATACCAGCCTCCAAATCCTGCCATATCCTCAGAAGCAGCTGTGCTGCTCGCTCCTGCCCTCTCTCTCTTCATTCCCCATCTACTTGTCCCCTCCCCCCATACAAGTCCCCAGACTGCTGCACCCTCTGCTGAGCTGCCTCGGGTGGGTGCTGCTGGGCCTCTGCCTGGCTGAATCTCCCTCTGTCTCTGGCATCTGTGGCTCAGCCACCTCTCTCGTGGTCTCTCATGGTTTCTGCTTTGTTGTCCATGCCCAAGGTCCCTCAGATATTTACGTCTGAACCTCCCTCCCACAGATCTGAGATCTCTGGTCCTCCCCCAAGTCTTTCCATGGTGGGACTTGAACAAGAGGTGAGAGGATCCGTGGGGAGTTGTGCAGGGGTCAGGAGCCTTCATGTCTTGCAGCAGGGTGAGTCTTTCCCTAATCCCAAGCCCTCTGCTTTTAAAAATGTTATTTTTATTTTTTATTTTAGCTTTCTTTTTTATTGAGATAAATTCTTGCTCTGTCATCCTCGGTGGAATACAGAGGTGTCATCATAGCTTACTGAAACCTCTAACACCTGGGCTCAAAGCAATCTACCTGTCTCATCAAAGTAGCTAGGAATACAGTAGCCTGCCACCATACCCAGCATTTTTTTTCTATTTTTGGTAGAGATGATGTCTCGCTCTTGCTCAGGTTGGTCTTGAACTCCTGGTCTCAAGCAATTCTTCTGCCTAGGGCTCCCAGAGTGCCAGGATTACAGACACGAACCATCATGCCTGGTTCTTTAAAACAAAACAAACTTTTTACTTTGGCAGTTTTAGAGTACAGATTAGTACAAGGTATTCCTGTATGTCCTTTCCCCAGTTCTTCGTGTCCCCGTTGTGTTTGTCTTGCTCCCACCCTGGATCTGTGCCCTGACTCTTGGATGTGGACCCAGGTCCCTGAGGCTCCTCAGGGTTCACTGTGCATTTCAGGTGACCATGGTCCTAGCCCAGCACTTGGCACCTGGATGTCTGCACCAGTTCGAGGCTGGTGCTTCTCAGCAGACCTGACTCGGATTTTGCTGATTGCCCCAATAGTGTCCTTTATAGAAGATATTTCAGCTCATACACCATGTGTTCAAATGTCCTTGGTGGGGCTGAGACTGGAGAGGTCCTCCACATTTGCACTCAGGTGCCTTTACCTCATCTTTACCTTCTGTTCCCATCACCTGTTTCACCCTTCTATCACCTTCATTTGGATAGGTCTCACCATCTGTGGGTTTCAGGAAAGACATTTGAGAGGAGCTGAGGCAGTGACTTTGTAGCAACGACTTATTTGTCAGGTCTGGCCTCTTGGCAGACTCTTGTCCTAGTTCTTTGGCTCCTTTCTTGGAAGATCGGTGTGATGAAGTGATGGCAGACAGGAAACAATTATACACAAACAGGTTTTATTGCAGAAAAGAAGCTTTACCAAAAATACATTCCAGAGAGAGGAATGGGCCAGTCTCCATGACTGGAAAAAGACATTAAGAACTCCAGCTTACAGCAGATGTGGGAGGTTATCAGATGATTGAGATACAAGAATGACAGGTGCTCTGCATTTTCCTGAAGTCCCTTTCCCATTGGTCCCCCGCTTCTCTGCACCTGTATCAATCAAAAAAATAATTTACTTACTAGCAGCATCCAAGATTACCCAGAGTTCTTCAAGTGTGATCTCAGTGGTATAGTGGGAGCCTATATTAAACCCAGGCTCCTTCAGGCCTGGTCATCTATGACCCTCATTGAGAATGGAACATGGACCTTCACAGGCTGTCCTGTGGGCCCTAATACATCCTGTAAAAGACATATCGAAGGTAGATTTGGACTCAGACAAGAGAGGTAAAAAGGAGGGGATGAACCATATTCCAGGAGATTTGAAGTTCCTCTGCCACCAAGACTACAACCATAGTCCCTTTGTCGTCGCTTGATTTTTTTCCTAAAATTTGAGGTTTGTCTGGAGCCAAAGAAGCACCCAACCCTTTTTCTATTCACCTAATCTGATACTTCTTGCACAACACTCACAATATTGGGTTATATCTCTCAGGTATTCCTGAACATAGGGACTTTCCCCTTCTACAAAAGAAATCTAATTAGAGAATAGTATTCAGGTTAAGACTCCAATTCTCATGCCAGGATTCTCTGCCTGGCAGTTGATATTGGGGCCAAGCTGTATTGCAGAAATACACTGGTTTTGTTTTGCAGAAGTTGTCAAGACCAAGGGTCTTCCAGTTTTGTTTTGTTTGTTTGTTTTTACTTGTACGAAAGGTCTTTATTGGCAGGGAAGGGATGCTGCAGAGCAGCACTAAGGAGGAGAGAGAAGAGGAGAGAGAGGGAGAGGGAAGGAGAGAGTGGAGGAAAAGAGAAGAGGGAAAGAGGAGAGAGAGAGGTCTTCCAGTTTTTTAATAGACCTTCTGGGGGGAATTGGTGCAGACCGAGGCTTCCTGTCTCTCTAAGAGAACAAACCAAGAGTAGATTACCCATGAGGTCAAGCATATCCCATGTCTAGCAGGTTTGCCTCAGAGCTTGCTTAATTAGGCCATGCTCTGAAACCCTTCCATGTTGTGGTGGAGCTTGCTTAATTAGGCTGTGCCCCAAACCTCTATTCTGGCTTCCCATTCAACCAGGCATCTCTGGTCCTGATGTGTTGGCCACCACCCATTTAGGAATCACTCTGGGCAGTACTTCCCCATGGGTACACCACATCCTATCCCCATGGTTGGAGCCTCCCCTGGTCCCAGAGACTCAGCAAATGAATACTCACCACAAGATCATGTGGTTGATGGTGGGGGCACGTCTACTCCTCAGCTCTCTGTCTGAAACAGCATGGGATGTCACAGGACACAGTCCTAGAAAACTAAGCGTTAGAAAGAGAAAGATAGGAACATGAGGACCTCACTATAATCAGGAAGTTTTCTAATTAGAGTATCCCCTCATCCATTCCACTACTTTCTCAGTTTGAGGACAAACCTCTCCCCAGAGAGCAAGTACCCCCATTGACTGAGGGTGAGGGGAATCCCCTAAGACCTGGATTGGCATGTAACAGGATTGGGTTTCCACAATGCCATCTCCCAACTCCTAGTGTCATAACAAAAAGGAAAGGAACTCCAGGGTTTGCACCATATTTGCACTACTCACCATGTCTCACCAGGCTCAGGAAAGCAAGGAGACATAAATATAATGTGACAAGGCAACCTCCAACAAACACACATACTCTGTCACCTTGCCTTCAAACAAAGGAGAGGCTCTCAGGTTTTTGCACCAAGTGTCAGACCCAGCCTCTGTTGTCCTGGTTCCTTGGCTCTTTGCACAAGGAAGGACAGGGTGATGAAGTGATTGCAGACAAGAAGCAATTCCACACAAAACAGCTTTTATTGCAGAAAAAAAGGAAGCTATACAAAGTGAAAACACGTTTTGGCGAGAGAAACAAGTGAGTGTCCGTGACTGGAGAAAGATGTTATGAATTCCTAGGTGCTTTCCTTTTATTGGTCTTGTCTGGGGGGTGTTACCAGATGATTGATATACATGATTAACAGGTGTTTTGTGTTTTCTTACAGTCCCTTCCCCTGACTGGTCTCCAGCTTCTCCACCCCTAGGAATTGCCCTTCTTTCCTGTATCTGCCACCTGCAGATTTGGTCCCTGTCTAACACTCTTGGCTGCATGTGGGGTACCATGTTCTGTCTAGGGTTCATGGGAGGAGGTGCATGTAGTCACTTGGGCCCCTTGGCTGTGGTGGTATCTACTGGGTTTTCTTCTGTTTTCATGAGACAATTGGAGAATGAATATTCTGTTGCTTCTGAAACTCAAACTCACTGGTATTGGCCTCCACTGATGATTCTATTTTTGTGTTTTATTTTTTAATTTTAAGTTTTAATTATTATGGGTACATAGTAGCTATATATCTTCACAGGATGTGTATGATGTTTTGATATAGGCATACAATGGAGTTAATCAAATAAGGGTAATTGGGGTAACCATCACCTCGGACATTTATCATTTCTTTATGGTAGGAATATTCCAACTCTACTCTTTTAGTTATTTTAAAGCATACCCTAATTTATGTGGCACTGTTGACTATAGTGTGCTATCACATGTTGCTCATTTTATCTGAATATCTAACTATATTTTTGCAGCCCTTGGCTGTCCCTACTTTATCCCTCCTCCGTGAATCCCTCCCATCATCTGGTAAGCATCATTCTATTCTCTGTCTCCATGAGATCAGTTGGTTGTTTTTTTTGTTTGTTTGTTTGTTTTTTGAAACAGAGTCTCAAGCTGTCACCCTGGGTAGAGTGCTGTGGCGTCACAGCTCACAGCAACCTCAAACTCTTGGGCTTAAGTGATTCTCTTGCCTCAGGCTCCCAAGTAGCTGGAACTACAGGTGCCTGCCACAACACCTAACTATTTTTGTTGTTGTTGTTGTTGTTGCAGTTGTCATTGTTGTTTTTTTAGCTGGCCTGGGCTAGGTTCAAACCTGCCAGCCCTGGTGTATATGTCTGGTTCCCTACCCATGGAGCTCTGGGTGCCACCCCATACACCTTTTTGATATACTGAATTATCCTCTTTTGCATTTATTCCCAGCCATTCTATTTTAATTGTTTTGAGGAATCTCCATACTGTTCTCCATAGTAGTTACACTAGTTTATATTCCCACCAACAGTGTGTGGGGGTTTCCCTTTCTCAACATCCTTGCCAGCATTTGTTATGATCTATCTTTTTGATAAAAACCATGTAACAGCTGTAAGATGATAACTTATTGTAGTTTTGATTTGCATTTCTCTGATGACTAATGATTTTGAGTATTTTTTATATACCTGTTGGCCATTCATGTGTCTTCTTTTGAGAAATGCCTATTCAGATCCTTTGTCCTTTTTAAATTTTTTGTTGTTGTTGCCATTTTTGGCTAGGGCCAGGTTTGAACCCACCACCTCTGGTATATGGGGCCAGTGCCCCACTCCTTGAGCCGCAGGTGCCACCCTGCCCTTTTTTTTAATTGAATTTTTTTATTTTTTCACACTGAATTGTTGGAGTTCCTTGTACATTCTAGTCATTAGTACCTTGTCAGAAGGATAGTTTGCAAAGGTTCTCTCTCATTCTATAGATCATCTCTTCAGTTTGTTGATTGTTTCCTTCACTGTGCAGAAACTTTTTAGCTTGATATGATCCCATTTGTTCAATTTTGCTTTGGTTGCCTGTGTTTTGGGGAGGTGGGAGTAATTACACAAGAAGTTATTACCAAGACTAATGTCCTGAAGCATTTCTCCAATATTTTCTTTTAATAGTTTCATAGTTTCAGGTCTTATACTTAAGTCTTTAATCCATTTTTGATTTGATTTTTGTATATGATGAGAGATAATGGTTAAGTTTCATTCTGTTGCATATGGACATTCAGTTTTCTTAGCACCATTTAGTGCAGAGACTGTCCTTCCCACACTGTATATTCTTGGCAACTTTGTCAAGCAAAAGTTCAGTATGGATGTGTGGATTTATTTCTGGGCTCTCTATTTTGTTCCATTGCCCCTTGTCTTTGTTTTTATGCCAGTACCATGCTGTTTTGTTACTAGAGCTCTGTAATATAATTTGAAGTCAAATAATGTGATTCCTCTAGTTTTGTTTTTTGCTCAGGATGGCGTTTGCTGTTCTGGGTCTTTTGTGGTTCCATATGAATTTTAGGATCACTTTTCTTTTTCTTTTTCTTTTTTTGAGACAGAACCTCAAGCTATGTCACCCTGGGTAGAGTGCTGTGGCATCACAGCTCACAGCAACCTCCAACTCCTGGGCTCAAATGAGTCTCCTGCCTCCACCTCCCAAGTAGCTGGGACTACAGGTGGCTGCCACAATGCCCGGCTATTTTTGGTTGCAGCCATCATTGTTGTTTGGCAGGCCCGGGCTGGATTTGAACCCGCCAGCTCAGGTGTATGTGGCTGGTGCCTTAGCCACTTGAGCCATAGGCGCTGAGCCAGGATCACTTTTTCTATTTGTGTGAAGGATGTCATTGATACTTTGATGAGAATTGCACTGAATCTTAGATTGCTTTGGGTAATATGGACTTTTCAATAATATTGGTTCTTTAATTTCATGAGTCTGGAATATCTTTCTATTTTTGTTTGTCCTCTTTAACATCTTTCTTCAATGTTTTACAGTTCTAATCATAGAGATCTTTCACTTCCTTGGTTAAGTTTTTTCTTAGGTATTTTATTTTATTTGTAGCTATTATAAATGGGAGTGCTTTCTTAGTTTCCTTTTCAGATTGTTTGCTGTTGGCATAGGAATGCTACTGATTCATATATGTTGGTTTTGTATCCTGCAACTTTACCAAATCTGTTATCAGTTCTAATAGGTTTTGTTTTGTGTAATCTTTAGTTTTCTCTAGATATAAGATCATGTCATCTGCAAAGGATAACGAAGGGGTAAAAACCCCTTCATTTCCAATTCAGATGCTCTTTATTTCTTTCTCTTATCTGATTGCTCTAGGTAGAACTTTCACTACTATGTTAAGTAAAAGCAGTGAGAATAGGCATCTGTGTGTTGTTCCAGACCTTAGAGGAATCTTTCATGTTTTTTTTAGGGGGGGGGATTCATTAAGGGCACATAGAACCAGGTTACATTGATTGCTTTTTGTTAGATGAGGACCCTCTTATATTTGTGTCCTGCCCCCTAGAGGTAGGTGTACAACATCCCTTATCCCCCCACCCCATCCCTTCTTCCCTTTCTCAGCTCTCCCCATCCCCCACCTCCTACCATGTACTAGGACATTAATTGTCTTCATATCAGAATTGAGCACATAGGATTCTTGCTTCTCCATTCTTGTGATGCTTTGTTTCATGTCCATCCAGGTTAATACAAAGATGTAAAATCTCCATCTTTTTAGTGGCTGAATAGTATTCCATGGCATACATATACCACAACTTGTTAATCCATTCCTGGGTTGGTGGGCATTTAGGTTGTTTCCACATTTTGGCTAATTTGAGCTGCAATAAACAGTCTAGTGCAAGTGTCCCTGTGATAAAGGATTTTTTTCCCCTCTGGGTAGATGCACAGTAATGGGATTGCAGGATCAAATGAGAGGTCTAGCTTGAGTTCTTTGAGGGTTTTCTATACTTCCTTCCAAAAAGGTTGTATTAGTTTTCAGTCCCACCAGCAGTGTAAAAGTTTTCCCTTCTCTCCACATCCATGCCAGCATCTGCAGTTTTGAGACTTTGTGATGTAGGCCATTCTCACTGGGGTTAGATGATATTTCAGGGTGGTTTTGATTTGTGTTTCTCTAATAATTAGGGACACTGAGCATTTTCTCATATGTTTGTTAGCTATTTGTCTTTCTTCTTTAGGGAAAGTTCTATTCATCTCTCTTGCCCAGTGACCTAAGGGATTTTTGGCTCTTTTTATGTTTATTAATTTGCGTTCTCTGTTGATATTCGTTATCAAGCTTTTGTCTGATTCAAAATATGCAAATATCCTTTCCCAATGTATAGGTTGTCTGTTTGCTTTGGTTGTTGTCACCTTAGCTGTACAGAAGCTTTTCAATTTTATTAAGTCCTATTTGTTTATTTTTGTTGTTGTTGCAATTGCCAAGGAAGTCTTCTTCATAAAGTCTTTCCCTGGGTCAATAGCTTCCAGTGTTTTCCACACACTTTCTTTGAAGATTTTTATGTTTTGTGCTTTAGATTTAGGTCTTTTATCCATCTTGAATCAATTTTTGTGAGTGGAGAAAGGTATGGGTCCAGTTCCAGTCTTTTACATGTGGATATCCAGTTCTCCCAGCACCATTTATTGAATAAAGATTATTTCTACCAGAATCTTTCAGTTTTTCCCTACTCACTATGATACTAGCTGTGGGTCTGTTTTTATGGCTTTTATCATGTTGAGGTAAATTCCTTCTATACCCAGTTTTTTGAGAGGTTTTATCATAAAGTACTGTTGAATTTTATGAAATGGTTCTTCAGCATCAATTGAAATTATCATATGGTTTTTGTTCTTCATTCTGTTGCTATGATGTACCATACTGATTGGCTTGCATATGTTGAACAATCCTTGCCTCTCTGGAATGAATGTGTCTAGGAATTTATCCATTTTTTTAGATTTTCCAATTTATTAGCATATAGTTGCTCATCAAAGTCTCCAATGTTCCTTTGATTTCTTCTGTATCACTTGTAATATCTCCTTTTCCTCTCTGAATTTATTTTTTGGGATCTTCTCTCTTTTTGTCTTAGTTTGTATGACTAAAAGTGTGCCAGTTTTGTTTATCTTTTCAAAATAACCTCTCACTTTGTTCATCTTTGTAAATTTTTTGTTTTAATTTCATTTATTTCTTCTCTGATCTTTTTTTTTTTTTTTTTTTTT
>NW_003852427.1:938000-947041 GCF_000181295.1 Otolemur garnettii
GCTCACAGCAACCTCCAACTCCTGGGCTCAAGCGAGTCTCCTGCCTCAGCCTCCCAAGTAGCTGGGACTACAGGCGCCCGCCACAACGCCTGGCTGGTTTTTGGTTGCAGCCATCATTGTTGTTTGGCGGTCCAGGCTGGGGATTCGAACCTGCCACCTTAGGTGTATGTGGCTGGCGCCTTAGCCGCTTGAGCCACAGGCGCTGAGCCTTCTCTGATCTTTATTATTTCTTTCCTTCTAATTTTGAGTTTGGTTTGCTTTTGTTTCTCTAGTTATTTGAGAAGCATTGTTATTTATTTGAAACTTTTCTGCTTTTTTGATGTAGGCACTTACCACTGTAAACTTTCCTCTTATTACTTCTTTAACTATATCCCATAGATTTTTAGATGTGTTTTCATTTTCATTTGTTTTGAGAAAGTTTTAATTTTCTTTCTTTCTTTCCTCTTTCTTTCTTGCCAACTGGACAGTTTTCTTTCTTTCTTTCTTGTTTAGGATTCATTGAGGGTACAAGGAATTAGGTTACACTGATTGCATTTGTTAGATAAAGTCCCTCTTATTCACGTGTCCCACTCCCAAGAGGTATGCCATACACTGTGACCCTCTTCCTCCCTCCTCCCCCCTTTCTCATTCCCCTATCCTATTCCCTGTATTAGCTTATTTACTGTGTTCATATTAGAATTGAATACATTGGATTCTTGCTTCTCCATTCTTGTGATGCTTTACTAAGAAGAATGTGTTCCACCTCAATCCAGGTTAATATGAAAGATGTAAAGTCTCCATCTTTTTTAATAGCTGAATAGTATTCCATGGTATATATATACCATAACTTGTTCATCCTTTCCTGGGTTGGTGGGCATTTAGGCTGTTTCCACCTTTTAGCGATTATATATTAAGCTGTGATAAATAGTCTAGCACAAATGTCCTTATGACAAAAGGACGTTTTTTCTTCTGGGTAGATGCCTGGGACTACAGGCACCTGCCACAACACTTGGCTATTTTTGGTTGCAGCCATCATTGTTGTTTGGCAGGCCTGGGCTGGATTTGAACCTGCCAGCTCAGATGTATGTGTCTGGTGCCTTAGCCCTTGAGCCATAAGCACTGAGCCCTTGTCCTCTTTTTTTCTTCTCACTTTCTCCTTTCTTTTTTTTTTTTTTTTTTTTTTTTTGCAGTTTTTGGCCAGGGCCAGGTTTGAACCTGCCACCTCCTATATATGGGACCAGCTCCCTACTCACTGAGCCACAGGCGCCACCCCTCACTTTCTCCTTTGCTTCAAATTACCTTGTCTCAAACCTTAGGTCATAAGAAAGAAAAGAGTAAAGTGCAAGCAGGAAAAGAAACAATGAAGAAAAAAGAATGAAAGAGAAAAAGAAAAGAAAAAGAAAAAATGAAGGGGAATGAAAGAAAAGAATTGAAGAACAGGAGAGAATGAGAGTGATAGAAGAAATGGTATTGATTGGCATGGTATTTAGGCCACTTCTGTATTTCAAGGATTTTTGAGGTACTCAAAAATCTGGGAGAGTTTCTTGAAATCAGGAGCTCCTTTCCGGCCTGAGCGTAGCCAAACTCTTCCTTGTGACCAAAAATACAGGCATCCTTGCTCTTGATGAAAGTAAAAATGGAAATTAAGAATAGAAACAACTGGAAGGAGGGAGCAAGATGACAGTGAAGTAATAGCTTGTTTGTAACCAGGTGTGCTGAGATTGGGGAGAGAAGACTCCAGGCATCTCTGGCTTGTGGGCTCTGCCCAGAAATATCCCTTTGGAGATGCAAGAAGACAGCAAGAGACTTCTGGACCCCAGGAGGAGGACAAAAGCAGTGAATAAGTGGTAAGTGGTTGTGTTTGGTCTGAGGCTGCCACAGCTGTAACTACAACAGCAGCAAGATTGCAGACAGGGAAGGCATTCCCTGTGGGTTGTTTTGTTTTTTTGGACTTGGGCACTCAGTTCAATTACCTTGGGAGAACTTGGGCAAGAGTGTAGGTGACTTTAAGCATTGTCCAGGGTCTGGGACTGAGTTGCTTGGCCAGAAGAGAGCTAGCATTGTTTGTTTGTGGGCTGTGCACAGCCATTGTGGGAGAACTGCCCTGCGAGCTCTGTCCTCAGGGTCACAGAGTGAGGCTCCAGTTGGGAGACCTTGGGTGATGATCTAGTAACTGTGAGCAGCACCAAAGACCAGTACTGAGACATTGGGGAAAAGCAGAACTTTCAGTGTTTGGCAGTACTGGCCTTTGGTGCACTGAATAAGTGGGCAGCCACTTCAGGAGAGATCCCAGTGATAAGTGCTTTCCTGGGAAAGCTTCTGCTTAGCCAAGGTTAACAGTTTAAAGTGTCTTTTAAGTGGGCTGAGAAGAGATTCAGGTCCTCAACCCTACAGGGTTTGAGGGCAAAGAAGTCAGCAGAGGCCTTCATTTTCCATCTCATATAGCTGTATCAGCATTGTGATTAGTATCTCATACCCCAGAAGATCACCTGTTGCCCAGACAATATTCAGCAAGATATATATACTGCTTTGTTTTTGTTTTTTTATTTCAACATTTTCCCCCTAGATTTTTTCCTTCATTTTTCTAGTTTAAATATAATTTTCCATTGTTGCCTTCTTTAATAATAACTTCATTTTTGCTAGTGTTTCTGCCCCTGTTATTTGGGGGTTTTCCCCCTCAATTTTATCCTGTAAGGTTTTCTGTTTGTTTGGTTTGGTTTGATTTACAGTATTTTGTCTTTCTTCTCTATTTGGTGCAGGTGGAGTACCAAGTCTGCTCAGGCTGGCAAAGAGCTGCTGACCTGAAGGAACCATGCAACTCAGCACCCCCAGAGGTTGGGGGTTTTTAAGGTATGGGTCAAAGTACCTTACTGTATACTTTTATTACTCCTGTCTCCCTCTTTCTGTGCCTCTCTTCTTTTTGTCAATATTCCCTTAACTCACCCCATTACTTTCTCTTTTTTATTTATTATTTTTTTTTTCTGCAGTTTTTTTTTTTTTTGTCCAGGGCTGGGTTTGAACCCACCACCTCTGGTATATAGGGCTGGCACCCTACTCCTTGAGCCATAGGCACTGCCCTTTTTTATCTTATTTTTTTTAAATTATTTTTCCCTTCTTGCTCTTCAGTCTTCTCATCCTTTTGGTCCTGTACCAAAAGGACTCATCAAAACCTTGGGTCAGATGCATGGTGACTTAAAGAGCAAGAGGAAGTGAAAGGAAAATTAGGACAAAGAAACAGATCAAAGAAAACACTCATGAGGAAGAATCAGCACAAAAATCCTAGCAACATGAAAAACCAGTCCAGAGAAACACCCCCCCCCAACCCCAAAGGACCATGAGGTAGCTATTGCAGAGGATTCTACCTATAAAGAAATGTTAGCACTGACAGAAGGGGAATTTAAAATACAGATGATTAAAACAATGAAGGAAATTGCTGAGAAAGTGAAAAATAACCAAAAAACAATAAAGGAAATTGCTGAGAAAGAGGAAAATAACCAAAAAGAAATCCAACAACAGAATCAATAAGAGATGAATGATATGAAGAATATAGAAAGGATATAGCCAAGTCAAAGGAATTGAAGCAGTCAATTAGGAAACTAAAAGATGCAATAGAAAGTATCAACAACAGATTAAGCCAGGCAGAAGAAATAATCTCAGAGGTAGAGGACAAGCTTTTGAGATAACTCAGTTAAAGAGGAAGAAAAAAAGAGAGAGAAAGCAGAATGTTCACTGACAGAATTATGGGACTTTATGAAGCATTCAAACATGCAAGTTATAGGTATCCCAGAAGGGGAAGCAGAATGCCCCAGAGGAATGAAAGCCATACTAGACAATATTATAAATGAAAATTTCCCAAATATCACGAAAGATTCTGACACATTCAGGGGGATATCAGACCACAGGTCGTCTCAACTCAAATAGAGTTTCTCCAAGACACATTGTGATGAACCTGTCCAAAGTCAAGACAAAAGAAAAGATTTTGCAAGCTGCCAGGAGTAAGCACCAATTGACCTACAGGGGCAAATCCATTAGGGTGACTGCAGACTTCTCTAATGAAACTTTCCAAGCCAGAAGACAATGCTCATCTTCCTTTAATCTACTTAAACAAAACAATTTCCAGCCCAGAATTCTATATCCTGCTAAGCTAAGCTTTAAAACTGACAGAGAAATCAAATCTTTTATTGATAAGCAAACATTGAGGAAATTTACCACAACAAGATCAGCTCTACAGGAAATACTTCAACCTATTCCACACACTGACCATCACAATGGACCACCAGTGAAGTAAACACCCAGAAATTAAATGACAGAACCTAGCTTCCATAATGACACAAAAGATAAAACTAAGCAATGAACTCTCACAAAATAAGATGAATAGAATGCTACCACACTTATCAATTATTTCAATAAATGTTAATGGCTTGAATTCTCCACTGAAGAAACATAGACTGGATGATTAGATTAAAAAACACAATCCATACATTTGCTGTCTGCAGGAAACACACCTAGCCTCAAAAGACAAATTAAAATTCAGAGTTAAGGGTTGGAAGATGATTTTTCAGGCAAACAGAATTCAGAAGAAAAGAGGGGTTGCAATCTTATTTTCAGATGCAGACAGATTTAAAGCAACTAAAGTCAAAAAGTCAAAAAAGACAAAGATGGACATTTCATATTGGTCAAGGGAAAAATACAACAAGAAGACATTTCAATTCTAAATATTTATGCACCCAACTTAAATGCTCCTAGATTGTTGAAACAGACCTTAATTAGTCTGAGCAATATGATATCCTATAACACCATAATAACAGGGGACTTTAACACTCCTCTTACAGAGCTGGACAGATCCCCTAAACAGAAATTAAACAAAGAGGGAGGGAGTTAAATGAGACCCTACAACAACTGTGCTTGACAGACATATATAGAACACTCTATCCCAAAGTTAAAGAATATAGATTCTTCTCATCAGCCCATGGAACATTCTCTACATTCAGTCATGTTTTAAGACACAAAAAAACCCTCAACATAATCAAAAGAATTGAAATTTTATCTTGTATCGTCTCAGACCACAAGGCATTAAAGGCATCAAATCCAACAAAAAGTTCAACCCTACACAAAGGCATGGAAATTAAACAACCTTATGCTGAATGACAGTTGGGTGCAGGAAGAAATAAAAGAGGAAATAATTAACTTCCTTGAGCATAACAACAATGAAGACAAAGCTACCAAAACCTGTGGGATACGCAAAAGCAATCCTGAGAGAAAAACTTATCACTTTAGATGCCTACATCTGAAAAACAGAAAGAGAACACATCAACAAACTCACAAGCCATCTTATGGAATTGGAAAAAGAATAATATAAGCCTAAACCCAGCAGAAGAAAAGAAATATCCAAAATTAAACCAGAGATTAATGAAATTGAAACAAAAGAATCACCCAGAAAACTAATGAAACAAGGAGTTGGCTTTTGGAAAAAATAAATAAAATAGATAAACCTTTGGCCAGACTAACTAGAAATAGAAAAGTAAAATCTCTAGCAACCTCAATCAGAAATGATAAAGGGGAAATAACAGATGCTACAGAGATACAAGAGATTATCTCTGAATACTACCAGAAACTCTATGTCCAGAAATTTGACAATGTGAAGGAAATGGATCAATATCTAGAAGCACACCCTCTCCCTAGACTTAGCCAGAAAAATATAGATCTCCTGAACAGACCAATTGCAAGCATTGAGATCAAAGAAATAATAAAAAATCTTCCAACAGAAAAATACCCTGGTCCAGACAGCTTCACACCAGAATTCTATCAAACCTTCAAAGAAAAGCTTATTCCTATACAGCAGAAATTATTCCAAAAATTGAGGAGGAAGGAATCTTCCCCAACACCTTCTATGAAGCAAATATCACCCTGATACCAAAACCAGGAAAAGACCCAACTAAAAAGGAGAACTGCAGACCAATTTTACTAATGAACATAGATGTAAAAATTCTCAACAAAATACTAGCCAATAGATTATAGCTTATCATCAAAAAAGTCATACATCGTGATCAAGTAGGTTTCATCCCAGGAATGCAAGGCTGGTTTAACATATACAAGTCCATTAACATTATTCACCATATCAACAGAAGCAAAAATAGAGACCATATGATCCTCTCAATAGATGCAGCAAAAGTATTCAATAAAATACAGCATCCTTTTCTAATTAGAACACTGAAGAGTATAGGCATAGGTGGCACATTTCTTAAACTGATCAAAGCTATCTATGACAAACCCACAGCTAATATTTTACTGAATGGAATAAACTTAAAGCTTTTACACTTAGAAATGGAACCAAACAAAGTTGTCCTCTATCACCACTACTATTCAACATAGTGCTGTAAGTTCTAGCAATACAATTAGGCAAGAGAAGAAAATAAAGGGCATCCAAGTGGAAGCAGAGGAGGTCAAATGCTCCCTCTTTGCTGATGATATGATCTTATACTTAGAGAACCCCAAAGACTCAACCACAAAACTCCTGGAAGTCATCAAAAAATACAGTAATGTCTCAGGATATAAAATCAATGTCCACAAGTCAGTGCCTTTGTATAAACCAATAACAGCCAAGATGAGAGGCTAATTAAGGACACAACTCCCTCACCATAGACTCAAAGAAAATGAAATACCTAGGAATATACCTAACAAAAGAGGTTAAGGACCTCTATAAATAAAATTATGAAACCCTAAGAAAATAAATAGCAGAAGATGAGGATATTAACAAATAGAAGAACATACCATGGTCACGGCTTGGAAGAATCAACATTGTTAAAATGTCTATACTTCCCAAAGCAATCTACAGATTAAATGCCATCCCTATTAAAATACCACATCATACTTTCAAGACTTGGAAAAAATAACTCTTCATTCTGTATGGAACCAGAAAAAAAAATGCATAGCTAAGGCAGTTCTTACTAATAAAAACAAAGCCAGGGACATCAGCATACCAGACTTTAGGCTCTACTACAAGGCTATAGTGGTAAAAACACCATGATACTGGCACAAAAATAGAGACATAGACATTTGGAATCGAATAGAAAACCAGGAAATGAAAATGAAACTAACATCTTACAGCCACCTAATCTTCAATAAACCAAACAAGAACATACACTGGGGGAAAGAATCCCTATTCAATAAATAGTGCTAAGAGAACTGGATATCCACATGTAAAAGACTGAAACTGGACCCTCACCTTTCTCCACTCATAACAATTGATTCAAGATGGATAAAAGACCTAAATTTAGGGGGGTGGCGCCTGTGGCTCAGTGAGTAGGGCACTAGCCCCATATACTGAGGGTGGCAAGTTGGAATCCGGCCCCAGCCAACTGCAACAGAAAAATAGCTGGGCGTTGTGGTGGGTGCCCATAGTCCCAGCTAGTCAAGAGGCTAAGGCAAGAGAATCGCCTAAGCCCAAGAGCTGGAGGTTACTGTGAGCTGTGATGCCACAACACTCTACCAAGGGTGACAAGGTGAGACTCTGTCGCTTAAAAAAAAAAAAAGAAAAGAAAAGATCTAAAGGCATGAAACAATAAAAATCCTCAAAGAAAGCATAGGAAAAACACTGGAAGATATCTGCCTGGGGGAAAGACTTTATTAAGACTTATGTGGTAATTGAAACAACCACAAAAATAAACAAGTGGGACTTAATTAAACTGAAAAGCTTCTGTACAGCAAAGGAGACAATAACCAAAGCAAATAGACAACCTACACATTGGGAAAGGATATTTGCATATTTTGAATTAGATAAAAGCTTCATAACTAGGATCTATAGAGAACTCAAATTAATCCACATGAAAAAAGCCAACAATCCCATATATCAATGCACAAGGGAGGTGAATAGAACCTTCTCTAAAGAAGACAGACAAATGGCTAGGAAACATGAAAAAATGCTCATTGTCCCTAATTATTAAAGTAATGCAAATCAAAACCACCCTGAGATATCATCTAACCTCAGTGAGAATTGTCCACATCACAAAAGCTCAAAACTGCAGATGCTGGCATGGATGTGGAGAGAAAGGAACACTTTTACACTGCTGAGGGTACTACAAACTAATACAACCTTTATGGAAAGCAGTATGGAGAACCCTCATAGAAATCAAGCTAGACCTCCCATTTGATCCTGCAATCCCATTACTGGGCGTCTACCCAGAGGGCAAAAAATCCTTTTGCCATAAGGACACTTGCACTAGATGGTTTATTGCAGCTCAAATTAGCCAAAATGTGGAACAGGCTAAATGCCCCCCAACCCAGGAATGGATTAACAAGCTGTGGTATATGTATAGTATGGAATATTATTCAGCCATTAAAAAAGATGGAGACCTTACATCCTTTGTATTAATCTGGATAGAAGTGGAACACATTATTCTTAGTAAAGCATAACAAGAATGGGGAAGCATGAATCCTATGTACTCAATTTTGATATGAGGACAATTAATGACCTAGACATGGTGGCAGGTGGGGGAAGGGGAGAGCAGAGGGAGGGAGAGAGAGGGCTGGGGGTCTTGGTGTGTAACACACCTTTTGGGGGCAAGACACAATTATAAGAGGGACTTTACCTAACAAATGCAATCAATGTAACCCGGTTTTTTGTACCCTCAATGAATCCCCAACAATAAAAAAAAAAAAATAGAACCAACCAAACAAATTAGCAAAAATAAAACACAACACAACAAAAAAAGCTCAAATAACCAAAAGCTGTAGCAACCTCAGCAATACAGAAGAGAACAACTAAAAATAAAGAAAGTAAAAAAATAAAATAAAATAAATACTAAAAAAAAAAATTGTATAGGGCGGTGCCTATGGCTCAGTGAGTAGGGCGCCAGCCCCATGTACCAAGGGTAGTGGGTTCAAACCCAGCCCCAGCCAAACTGTACACAAAAAATAGCTGGGCATTGTGGCAGGTGCCTGTAGTCCCAACTACTTGGGAGGCTGAAACAAGAGAATTGCCTAAGCCCAAGAGCTGGAGGTTGCTGTGAGCTGTGATGCCACAGCACTCTACCAAGGATAACAAAGTGAGACTCTGTCTCTAA
>NW_003852427.1:947061-963035 GCF_000181295.1 Otolemur garnettii
CTAAAAAAAAAAAGAAAAATTGTATATAGCAGACGGGACCAACTTTAATAGTAATATATATGTTGCAGTATGTCACCAGGACACCAGGGGGTGCTGTGCGGGGTTTTAGGAGACGAAGAACACAGCTGGCAACCTTTAAGATCCTTATTCCTAATTTAGTTGTCTTCGGTGGTTGCCTGATTGTTTCCTCAGCATTCAGACCCCACTGGGTTGGGATCTTAAAGTTCTCTAGAATCCTTCAGGAGCTGGTCTCACAGAGCCTTGATAACAGTTCCTGTGGGGTGCAGAGTCCCTCACCCTGTCCCAAGAATGGAGTTCTGAAGCCATTAATTAATGGAATTAAGATGGCCATTTTTTAATCCCCTGCTAAGACTTTCTCACAACCTTCCCACAATGGCAGCCCCCTGGCTGCTGAGACTTTCCCAGTATGGCTGACTCACCACACACCAAACCAATGGCAAATCCACTCCAACCAGTATTCAAATCTGGTTGCTGCATACTATTCGAGTCTGACCACTTTCCCAAAGTTTCCACTCAACTCAGCTTCTCCCCCAAACCAAAAACCCCAGAAACGCTTCCTCCCATGCTGGACCTCCATAGGGGTGGGGGCAGGGGCAACTGATCCTGGCAAATCTAATCTTTTGCCTAATTCATCAGATTTCCACCACTCCAGATCACACACTGTATCTACCTCCTCACTGTGCTCCCTGAGCAACAGACTCTGGGTGAGGTCCCTGCCAGGTATGGTTGTATTCTCTCTTTTACCCCAGTCATAATAGGGAAGCTCAGCTAAATGATCCTTCTGGTCCCCATCTTGCTCTATCCCCATCTTTCTTTGAGACAGAGTCTGTTACCCCAGGCTAGAGTGCTGTGGTGTCATCCTAGCTCCCAACAACCTCAAACTCCTGGGCTGAAGTGATCCTCCTACTTCTGCCTCCCAAAGAGCTGGGGTTACAGGAGTCCCCTCACCCCCCACAATGCCTGGCTAATTTTTCTATTTTTAGTAGAGATGCTTAAGCCAATCTCAAACTCCTGAGCTCAAGGGATTCCCACCTTGGCTGGAAGAATGCAGAGTGCTAGGATTACAGGCATGAATCACTGCACCTGGCCTTAAATTTCCTTCTTAATCTCTTCATTAACCCACTGGTCATTCAGGAATATGTTTCTACTGAACCCCAAAGAAGGTCTAAACTAGATCTGATTGCTTGCTGTGCAGAAAGCAAATTACTGAGGCAGTGAGGACTGTCAAGGAAGAAAGGTAATTTATTTATTATTTATTTATTTATTTGCAGTTTGGACTTGGGCCGGGCTTGAACCTGCCACCCCCAATATATAGGGCTAGTGCCCTACTCCTTGAGCCATAAGTGCCACCCAAAATGTAATTTATTATAGACAATATCGGCTGGAAGATGGGAGAAATGCCTCAAACCTGTCTGTCCAACTGAGAATAATGGTTTTGATTAGAGGCTTCAGGAAGATGGCTATGTGTATTGGGGCAGGTTGTGTTGAAAGCAATGTGTACTGGAGGTCTAATTCAGAAGACATAGTTATTGATTGATGGTGAGTCTTAGTATGCCAGAGCATCCCTGAGTTTCAATGTAAAGTCCCACAATCACTTCACTCTCCTTCCCCTGGGGCACACAGATTCTCTCTCTCTACTCAGTAGGCTGGTGTCACGCCATTGGGGGATGGAGAAGGGATGGCATAGGCAATGTAAGATTGTTTATTCTGTCTTCTTTAGTGTCTCTTTCCACTATATAATGTTAAAATCAGGTAGTATGATCACTCGCCTGAGTTTTGGTTCTTCTGAAGGTGCTTGCTTGTGTGGATAGTTGTTGAATTTGATGTTACTATAGAGGGATGATTGCCGGAGCTTCCTATTCCACCATCTTGCTCCACCACTTCCCCTATCCCCTTTTGTGCTTATGTGATAGGGGCCAGTGACAGCCTATAGAGTAGTCATAATATTTTTTTCAGGTAAAGGATTCAGTCTGATGCCTAACACCATTGGCAGGAGAGTGCTGCAAAGATTTGACCCAGGACCTACTGGGCCTCACTTGTCTAAGGGGCTCTCTTCTTTGGGAGCTTTAGGAATAGCTCCCTCCTCTTCCTACCAAAGCATTGAAAGAAAAACTCCCTGCCATCATTGATGGGAGCTATCCCTGCTCTTGAATATCTAGCTTTGTGAGGTGGTTGTCCTGGCATTCTGCATGACAAGTCCCCTGGAGTGCCACCACACTGGAAGAAGGAGTATTTAAAACCTAGGCTTTGAAAGGTTAAGCTAAGCACTCAGTGGGGAGAAAATGAATTTTTCTTTCTGCTCTATAAATGATCTAAATAAGAACTTGAAGTGAAATTAGAATCAAAAGGGATGGTAGACAACTGTGGAAACATCTGTTAGCTAGGATTTGGAAACTGATGGGGGTAGGGAGGAAGAGAGACTTCACATGGCAAAACAGTTTCCTAGGTAGATGGCACCTACCAGTGGAGGCACACAGAATGTGTGAGGAAGAGAGAGAGGAAGCAATCAATTTTTTAATACTCACCCAGCATATGCACTTCCACCAAATCTGAGTCCATCTCAGCAGTTGCCAGGTGGGTCTGGGCTTGTATGTAGGGAGAGGTCATCAGTAGAGTCAGGTATGGGAACTGGAATTGAGTAAGGCAGAGGATGCACCCCAGGAGAGGAGCTCCACTTTTATATTTGAGGTCTACTGATCAATGTTAACACAATCCTCCTGGGAATTCAGAGATCTCTGTAGACTTAGGATAATCCACCTAGGAATAGGATATACAGAAAGGTTACTTTTGCTCTAGTTAGTCCAGCCCCTCCCATACCTGCAACCCTTTAGCCAATACACCAAGGTGGTGAATAAAGCTGATTCCCTATGGATACAGCTTCATCTAATGAGGACTATGCTCAGCTTGTAAATGCAGAGTTTTAAATCTATGGTGTACAATTAAAACACCTGAACATTGTGTATATATAAAAATCGCTGAAAGGAAAAAAAGGCTGAAAGGTGGAGAGAAGAAAGCAAACTGCTGGGGGCCTCAGGCACCAAGGAAATGACACCCAGTGCAGATTTCCCAGAATTTATTTTTGCTCATAGAGTCCAGGCTTGGAGCTAGAAAAGCTGGCAACCTAGAGACATCAATGAGCAAAGACAAAAAGGTACCCTCCCCACAAAAGCCCTCTCTAGCCAAACACCAGAGATGGGACAGATTTACAAGTTAAAACTTTTCAGACAACTGCTCTATGACAGCCATCCAACACAGATAAATCTGTGACACTGCGTTCACCCCAAGGCAGAGTGGGGAGCCCAGACTTCCACCCTCTAGGCTGCAGTGAGGGCCCCCAACTCTCCCACTGGGATGGTTTCAAAGAAGATTGAGTAGGCAACTATAAAGATGGAAAGTTTTATAATTTGGGGGACATTGACATATTTACTATATTGGGTCTTTCAATCCACGAGCATGATATGTCACTCCATTTATTTAGATCTTCTATTATTTTTTTGTATAGTGTTCTATATTTTTTTATTTTATAGTATTTACCATAGAAGTCCTATATATACTTTGTTAGCTCTATGAGCATTTTATGTGATATGAGCCTCCATGTGATAATTTCTAGTATATAATAATTCAGTTTCTGTTTGTCTTGCATCCTGTAATCTTACTAAACACACTTATTAGTTCCAGGAAGTTTTTTTGTTCTGCTTTTTAGATTCATTAGGATCATGTACATATACAATCATGTCATTTGCAAAGATAGTTTTCTTTCTTACTTTATGATCCATATTTCTTTTATTTCCTTTTCTTGCTTTATTGCATTGACTATAATGTCTAGTAGTATGTGAAATTAGAACAAAAAGAATTTATATTCTTGCCTTGTTCCTAATATAGTATAAAGGTGTTCAGTCTTTCACTATTGAGTATAATGTTAGCTGTACATTTTTTCTGGTATATGTTCTTTATCAAGTTGAGGAAGTTTCCTTCTATTACTATTTTTCTGAGAGTTTTCATGATTCATGCATGTGAAATTTTGTCAAATGATTTTTCTGGATCAATTGAACATATGATTTTTCTTTTTTAGCTGGGTGGATCACATCTATTAATGTCTGAATGGTGACCCAGCCTGTAATAAATCTACTTGATCATGTTGTTAATTCCTTTCATATAATGCTGAATTATATTTATAGTAGAACCTCTTTCTATAATAGAACCTCTGTTAAGTTGTCCACCCAAAGGCCTGGTCAACATACAGAGGTGGTCAATATTGGGAGTCAGGGGTCCCAGTTCCCCAACCCCAGTTCACTTGGTTTGATTACTTGGCAGAACTAAAAAGTTCAACTGTTGCAAGTATGAATCAAAAGTGAAAGTAGGTAGAAACTGAAAGTAAAACTGGAGCAGCACAGGCAGTGTGAAATAGAAAGCAAAAGTCACTTGAACAAGCTTTAACATAAGAAAGAGAAATTTTGTTTACGAGCAAAGAGAGAGTTTAGAGCACCTCCAGAGACAGTTGGAAGTGGGTTCCTCTGATGAGTGAGAAAAGAGAGAAAGACAGATGCAAAGGCAGTAAGAGGTATGAATACACCTCTTTCTCTCCGTTTGAAATTGTTTTTAACTCTTTCATTGGTCTCTCTGTATCTCTAGGCATTATTGTTCTTTTCTATTGGTCACTGATTATTGTCCTTTTCTATTGGCCATTGGTTACCTAGGTTACCTCATATCCACATTCTTCCCCTCCCCCCCTTTTTTTTTGAGACAGGGTCTTACTTTGCTGCCCTTGATGGAGTGCCCTGGCTTTACAGCTCATAGCAACCTCAAACTCTTGGGCTCAAGCAATCCTCTCACCTCAGCCAACTGAGTAGCTGTGACTACAGGCACCCATCACAATACCTGGCTATTTTTAGAGACAGGGTCTCTCTCTCTCTCTCTCTCATAGGCTGGTCTCAAACTCCTGACCTCAGGCAATCTACCTGCCTCGGCCTCCCAGAGTGCTAGGATTGACCTGAGCTACCATGCCTGGGCTTCTAATTTCTTTTTCTGAAAATAAGAGACCTGACTCTTACTGTGCAACATGGAATCTATACTTGATCAGTCTTCCCTTTGTGTAACCAGTCTTCCATCAGCACTGCCATTCAGCCCTTTGCACACCCCCTATTCAGCCTGCTCAGCTTTGATACCCTATTATGTGCCCTTCTATGTAGATACCCTTCCTTGCCCTATTCAGGCCCTATCATTGCCACACTAGGCTTTCCTCCCACCTGGATGCCTTTCTCTCCTCTCAGGATTAACACTCTGTCAGGTAGCCCTCAGTAAGTGGATTTGTTCCTCACAGCTGCTTGTGCTCTGGCTTTGGTCTGCTGATCCCTGTAAATGTCCCCTTCATCCAACTTGAACTGACACAAAATGTCAGTATACCTTCATTGTGTACAGCTTCTGACTTCCTCTGTCACCAATGATGCCCTCCTTGTCCTGCTTGATATGATATCAATTTCTGAGAAAACCTTGTTTTATGTGGACACCTCTTCCCATTTCCTGGGTTCTGTGCTGGGCATCCCTACTGTGCCAATGCATTCCTACCCTGCCTTGAAGTCCTCACTTGGCTCTGGGCCATGATGATTCTTTCCCCCTGCTACCTCTACATTGTACTGGCTACCCAAATGACTCTCAGACTGAATGTTTCAGGGTGTAAATGAAAGAAAAAAGATGTGAAGCCCAAGACAAAACTCATTTTAATAAAAAAAAAAAGTGCAATCTGTACAAGAAATGTCTCAATTACTGGGTAAAATGTGCTTCAATATTTCCTCCCAAACCTCAAGGAAACTTACATAACCATGTGGTGGGTAAGAGAGGGCCTATCTGCAGTGATGATCTGTGACTGGCCTGGTCTTATGTAACATCCTTGCACAGGACGGTCCCTTCCCAGGAGACCATCCATTGACATCCCAACTCTGACAGCCCACCCTTTTAAATCTGTGGAGTCAGGGACATGGCACTCAGCAACAAACTAAGGGGAAATATAAAAACAAAAATGAGCACCCAACCAAGAATCACCAAGCTTTGGATGAAACCAATAGCATGAAGAAGTGTCCTAAAATCCACAGCAAAACATAATGGCCAAGGGAAAGACTTGACAATGCAATTTAAAGAAATGAATTTAATATTCCCAGGTGATGGGAGAAGTAGGCTATTCATGAAAGAAAAAGAAAAACCACTGTTAAAAAGAGACATTTATGAACATTAGAGAGGGAAAACACAGCTGTCAAAATTAAGACCCAATGGATAGAAAAAAGAGCAAGATGGACATAGTAAAGTGCAGATTATTGAGCAGAATGCTTGTCATTGAGAAATTCTTCCAAACACAGAAGCACAAAAAAGCAGAGAAATGGAAGACCCACCAACTTCCAGTATAGGTCTCCCTATACTGAGAAAGTAAGTATAGGAAGTAGAGGGAAAGAACAGCTAAAACATTGATAAGAGGATTTCCCATCATTGATGAGAGTTCTTAAAGAGATTCAAAATGCTGCAGTAAGCAGAGAAGCCAGGAAAATTTAGTCTTAAGTCTAAACACAGTTTGGCTGTAAAAAATTTAATATCAGTTGAGAAATAAAATTCCAGATGCCAACAATGAGTGACTGTTGTAGGAGCAGGTGAAGGGAAAGGAACTAGGCTAAAGTTCTTGCCTGATTTAAGGCAAGATGACAAATAACGATGTGCTCCAGATGTTAACAACAAATGTAAAATAACATATATACAGTTGGTCACTGAGTTACAACTTACAGAATTCCATCCTTATGAAAGGGCTCCCAAGACTCCACATAAGGGTATTTTAAAATTAAATACAGTACAAACCCTGTAAGTTGACCACCCAGGGGACTGTAACAAACTATTCAACATACAGAGGTGGTCAACATAAGGAACTAGGCCTACTGTACTGATACATACATGTGGTATCCATCTGGTCTATGAAAATTAGATCAACCATAAGGAGGTGGTCAACATAGGGAGGTGATCAAGCATGGAGGTTCTACTGTAGTTACATTAATTACTCAGAGGGTTCCCCAGCGGCTGCCTCCTCCAGTTCCAGGTGTGCTCTGGTGGCATCTACCCTACAGGCTCCCGGCAGCACACAGCCACCAGCTCTGAGATTCTGCGGGGCTGTTGGAATCCCAGGACCATGCCTGGGGGGCTCAGCCGGCACCACCCTCTACCCTCCCTACCAGTAGGCCAATTCCCTTATTAGCATACGGTGGGGAAATGGTCGTGCTTTCGGTGCCCACGGAAGTCTCTGTGATCCTGTTAGATATCAAAGGTACCACAACCCCAATTGCTTTCGTGAAGGACATTTTATTTCCTTACATCAAAGAAAATGTTAAAGAGTATCCGCAGACACATTGGGAAGCAGAGGAGTGCCAACAAGATGTCAGTCTTTTGAGGAAACAGGCTAAAGATGCCCACTTGGATGGGGCTGTTCCCATCCCTACAGCATCTGGGAATGCAGTGGATTACCTGCAGCAGATGATCCAGGCTGTCATGGACAACGTGTGCTGGCAGATGTCTCTGGACCAAAAGACTACTGCCCTCAAACAGCTGCAGGGCCACATGTGGCGGGAGGCGTTCACTGCTGGGCGCATGAAAGCAGAGATCTTTGCAGACGTAGTTCCAGCAGTCAGGAAGTGGAGAGAGACTAGATTGAAGGTGTACATCTATTCCTCAGGGAGTGTAGAGGAACAGAAGCTGTATTTGGGCATTCTACAGAGGAGATACTCTTGAGCGTGTTGATGGTCACTTTGATACTAAGATTGGACACAAAGTGGAGAGTGAGAGTTACTGGAAGATTGCCAACAGCACTGGCTGCTCAATTTGTTTCTGACAGATGTTACTCCAGAGGCCAGCACTGCCAAGGAGGCAGACGTGCATGTGACTGTAGTGGTGAGACCCGGCAATGCAGGATTGATGGATGACGAGAAGACTTACTATAGCCTCATCACGTCCTTCAGCAAACTCTACCTGCCTTCCTCAAACTAGAGGAGCATTTCTAAGGAAGGCCATGCTGCCTCACAGAGTTGTCCCTGTAGTGTATGGTTTTATTCTAATGGTAAAAGTAACTCACTTTAAAAATACGCATATATACACACATGCATGTGCAAATATATGTATGTATATGCTCACATTAACTTCCATGGGCACGTAAGTGAGAAAAAAGACTCAGTTCAGTGAAAATGAAACTTACTTAAAGATGCTCTATATCAGTGGTTCTCAACCTGTGGGGGGCGACCAATGAAAATACATCCCACATATCAGATTTACATTACGATTCATAATAGTAGCAAAATTACAGTTATGAAGCTAGCAACGAAAATAATTTTATGGTTGAGGGTCACCACAACATGAAGAGCTGTATTAAAGAGTCACAACATTAGGAAGATTGAGAACCACTGCTCTATATGTAGAAATTATTTGAAACAATACTCTAATCCAGGGGTGTCCAACCTTTTTTTTCCTGCTGTACATTGGAAGAATTGTCTTGGGCCACATAGTAAATACACAAACACTTAGCAAAAGCTAATGAGCATAAAAAAGGTCTGTGTATAATTTGGGGGATAGCTGACACCACAGATAAGCAAAACAGACCTCAAATAATCCACACACAGCCCATGGGTCACAGGTTGGACACCTTTGCTAACTCTTTTGCAGGCACAGTGCAGTTGATAGAAGAAATTGCTAACATACATATCTAATGTGTTAACTGTATCAAGCTGTGTACCAAAATGGAAATCTAGGTTTGAAAAATTATTCAGAAGCCTTGTTTTAAAAACTGAAATTATTTCCAAGACTTATTTCTAATAGTAATTCTTTGCCCTACTCCTGTTCATTTCTGAGTTAGAAATTACAGACGCTGCCTTTCATATTTATCTCCCTGTATACATAAGACAAAAAGTATTTTGTTTCTGCACCAAAAGAGAGCAAAATTGGGAAAGAAACTTCAAGTCTTGATCAATCAAGTATCTGTCACTTAAGAAGAAAATTGCTAATTATTGTGACACCCACAGCAAGCAGGTGCCTTACCAGTGAAAAAGGTGCACCTACGTAACTGGCGAAAATAGAGATGCGGTTCTCAATGTTTAACGAAATAGTTCTAATTCTTTTTTTTTTCCACATGAAAAGTCTTTATTAATCCTCTTGTGAAAAATCTATACAATGGCTGCAGATAACATCACTGGAGAGTCTTTACTCCTTCGCCTTTTTGCCAGCACCAACATTAGCCTTTGCGGTGCCCCTGACTTTCTTCATTCTGTTCTTGTGTTCCTTTCGCTGCTTTCTTGATGTCTTTTTCTTCTCATACAGGCCATGCCTTGCAAGTCTATGTTTGGGTTCATTTTTCTTTGCATAATCCAAGGAATCATAAATCATGCCAAAGTTCGTTGTCTTCCCACCACCAAAGTGAGTTCTGAATCCAAATACAAAGATGACATCAGGTGTGGTCTTGTACATTTTGGCTAGTTTTTCTCTAATTTCTGTCTTTGGTACTGTTGCCTTCCCAGGGTGAAGGACATCAATGACCATTTGTTTCCTCTGAAGTAGTCAGTCATGAACTTCCTGGTCCGGATAGTTACTGTGTCGTTCATGATGGCGGGCCGAAATAGTTCTAATTCTGCCAGTTATGATCTTTATAGATCTTACAGTTAGTTGCCTTTCTAGCTACTTCTTAGCACACTTAGAGACTATATGGTAAATACTATTTACTATTAATAAAAAAAGGTATTACTGAAATCGGTCTATAAGATCAAGAAAAGCCCCTATCTGTAATATTTTCCTGTGAAATGGATGTGAGAAATGTAAATTTTATAGCAGCACTATTCATCTTGGTTGAGTTCTAATGAGGTTGTCTTGCCAATTTCATGTTGTGATTAATAAAAGTATTTTCTTCTTCAAAAAAAAATTAATTACTCAGTACCTCATTTCATCTATGCATATAAACAAACCTGCATGGTGAAGCAATTTGTTGGTGCAGCATCTTTATGCTAACAACTAGTCTCGTTGTTTATACTATCACTTATGCACAACATCACTTCTGGCTTAATGTTTTTATTTGATTTTGTGAACCTGTGTTTACTCTTAGGTTTCTGCCTCCAAAACCAAAGCCCATTGCAGGTGAGCCTACAGCAAAGAGAAAGGTGATCACAATGGAAACAGAAGTAGAAATAATTAAGCGTTGGGAGATAAAGCCAGATGTCATCATTTATTGGGAAAGCATTAGCCTTTAGTCACTCAACTATTGGAACAACTTTAAAGGATAAAGTGAGAATAATGGGACATGTGAAAGGCAGTGCCAATGAAATCATCAATTATTACTAAGCAGTGTAGTGCATCAGTTATTAAAATAGAAAAGTTATTATTAATTTTGTTAGAAGATCAAAATAAACCTAACATTTCCTTCTTTTTTTTTTTTTATTGAGACAGAGCCTCAAGCTGTCGCCCTGGGTAGAGTGCTGTGGCATCACAGCTCACAGCAACCTCCAGCTCCTGGGCTTAAGTGATTCTCTTGCCTCCGCCTCCCAAGTAGCTGGGACTACAGGTGCCCACCACAACGCCTGGCTATTTTTTGGTTGTAGTTGTCATTGTTGTTTGGCGGGCTGAGGCTGGATTTGAACCCACTAGCTCTGGTGTATGTGGCTGGCGCCTTAGCCGCTTGAGCTACAGGCACTGAGCTCTAACATTTTTCTTTGTAGTGTTGGTACAACATTAGGTGAATGCTAACTTGTAATATTCTTTTTTGAATTTCTCCTATCCCGTACCTAAACTTTTTGTATTAATTTATTTTTATGTTTTGTTTGAATTAAAATAGCACAATAGTTTCTTCAGCCATCCATGTAAGTGGTCACATGTTGAATTTCATCAGAAACTGCCAAACCATTTTCCAGAGTGGTTCTACTGTTTTACACCTTTCCATCAGCAGTGTATAGAGATCCAACTATTCTGTATCCCTGCCAATATTTAGTGCTGAAATTATTTATTATTTTAGCCATTTTCTAGGATATTCTGAGGATACCTCATTTTGGTTCTCATTTTTATTTCCCTCATGACTGATAATGTTGAGCGTCTTTTCACATGCTGCTTAGCCATTGATAAAACTCCTTTCGTGGAGCACTTGTTTAAGAATTTTGCTTCAAATTCATTCTTTCTCTTTGTGATCTGGTTCCATTGTTTGATTGAACTAAAATCCATGTAATTGAATTCCCTATTTATAGGGTTTAAATGGTCTCAATTTTATGTTTTATCAACCAGAATATAATAATTAACTATTAATACAGTAGAACATACATAGCTGACCACCTCTCTACACTGACCCACCTCTTTAAGTTGACCTATTTTCATAGACCAGATATACACCATATGTATTCAGTGGAAGATTAACCTCTATATACTGACCACCTCTGTAAGTTGTACCTTAACCACTTGGATTGTGACACACATTAATTTAACTCTGTAACTTGACTAGTTGAGTCCACTCTACACCAAGGAGTAGAAAGTGTGCACTTTGCCCCTTAGTTGTATTATTTTTCTTTAGTATAAGTTCTTTTTTCATGTTTTATTATTACCATGTGCTGGATAGGCCAAGTGTCCTATTATTTATCATGGATTATGGAAGATTTTTCTAGTGTGAATGACTGATCTGAATTGTTGGTACACACTACAATTACTGGAAAAAATTATAGTTAATGAAGACATCATGGCCCAAAGGAAAAAACTCAAAGAGCTGACATGGAAGGAAAATATTAATCTTCTACATTTTCTGGAAAGCAACAATCAAAGAAAGATAGTGGAACATTTTGGTGTTAATAAGACCACAATTAGCAACATCCAAAAATATAAACATGAGTATTTGAAGAGATATGGTTAGCAAAGTGGAGACCTACACCAGAAAAGAAAGGAAATTTTTCTGGCTGACTCAATGAAGCCACATTAACCTGGTTCAAACAAATAAGGGCAGTGTATGTCTGAATTTCTGGGCTGATGATCCAAGAAGAATCAAAAATTTTTTCACAGGAATTCAGGGCAGAAGTTTTCCAAGCATCAAGTGATTGTCTTAAAAAATTTAAATTGTGACATGCAACCTCCCAAAAAGTCTTATGTGGTGAATCCGATGAAGTTCCAGTACAAGTTGTGGAAGAGTTCATCAAAAAGTTCCCAGATTTTTCCAGAGGCTTCAAAGATGATGATATCTTTAACACTGATGAGTGCAGACTCTTTTTCAAGATGATGCCTGACAGGAGCCTCATCATGAAGTGGGACAAATGTTAAGAGTGGAAAATTTTCCAAAGAAATTTTCACAGTTATGCTTTGTACTACTTTGACTGCAGAGAAACTAAAGCCCTTGGTAACTTGTAAATTGGCAAAGCCACACACCTTAAAGAATCTGAAGCCTGAAGATGTCCCTATCACTTGGAGATAAAACAAATGTACATGGAAGGCTGGTGACACAGTTGTGGAGTGGATAAAGGGTATAGACTGAGAAATGAAGAAGGAGAAATGATCTATTCTATTGATAGTAGACAACCGTCCTGGCCACCCACAAGTGAGTGATCTCACAGATGTGACAATGAAATTTCCACCTCCAAACACAACCTCAAAAATCAAACCTCTTGACATCATCAAAACATTAAAAATGCACTACTGAGATACACAGAAATAAGATGGCCAACTGGAGCTAGCTTGCGACAGAGGGTCTCATCTAGAAGGAGAGACAATGGACAGAATGAACTCAAGGAGGCTGAAGGTCAGGAGCAGGGCTAAGAAAGAAGATTGATGAGGCAACCTGGATGGCTTGAAGCCCGGCTCCCTCCAGTGCTCAACGGAAACTGGGGAGTGTTCCACCAAAGTCTGTCCAGAGCTGGCAGTTACCTTCATGGTGTGTATTCCTTTTCCACAGAGTCTGTGTCTCTGCCCCAGCCACACTCCACTCCTGTGGAACCAAGGCCTGGCTCCCTCTGGTGGACATCAGAGAGAGACATCCCTGCTGAGGCAAGCTGTAACTCCAAGGAAACAAACTACAGGTGCAGAATCCATTGCCAAGAGGATGAGAGACCCCTCCCCCGAGAGAGTGGCTTGCTGTGTATTCTCTACAAGTGAGCAGTGAATGGAAGAGCTCTTATTTTACCCCACCAGAGAGAGCTGCTGAATGGCAGAACTCCTTCTCCAAAGAGGTCCCACCCATGAGCCTAGGCATTCTCTTGCCCAGCACAAAGTTAAACAAATATTTTTCCTGCAATTCTGAACTCCCAATCCACCCTTCCCCCCTCACCTGACAGTCTGGAAGCCTGCCCCCTGCAGAGCTAGGAGTGTCTGGCAATTCCTTGATTGGGCTGGGCATTTTGTGGACTGCAGTGCAACTACATTGAAACTGTGACTCAAGTGGAAGTTGAGGGATGGGGTTGGGGGAGAGGTGCTGCTGCAGTGGTGGCTATGGTGGTGCTCCCACCTGGGTCAGATTTTGGAGAGACACTTACCTGATTCTGTGGACCACCAGAGGGAGCCAGGCTTTGGTTCCACAGGGGTGCCAGAGGTGGAGTGTGGCTGAGGCAGAGACACAGACTCTATGGAAAAGGAATACGCACCATGAAGGTAACTGCTAGCTCCACACAGACTCTGGTGGAACACCCCCCAGTTTCTGTTGAGCACTGGAGGGAGCCGGGCTTCAAGCCATCCAGGTTGCCTGCTGGTGGCAGGGTGTGGCAGCTGAGGAGGAACTGAATCCCCTTTGGTTCTGGCAGGTACATATATCCCTAGTACCTTTGCTCTTTGGAGAGAACAGGGCCACAGCCCCACGGGGTTACTGGTGGCAGGGAGTGGCTGTGGTGTGAGGTAGGGAAGGAGGCGTAGAGCCCCCTGGACTGACTTTTTGGCTGGGCAGGCCTTCCTGACTCCATTGAGCACCAGAGGGAGCTACACTCCAGCCTCTCAGGTTTACTAGACAGAGCTGCCTGTGGATCCCTGCTGTCAGGGTGCTGGAGACCTTTTGAACACTCCCAGTTGAGCAGTAATTGTGCTGCCTGGGTCAATTGGTTTGGAACTCCTAATAGGCTGGCTACCCAGTGACCCTCCAAAGCTGAGCCATAGTTGTTGTAGGGAGAAAAACTCTCTCCTTCCAGTTGTTGCTGGTGGAGGAGGAATGTCTCAGTTGCTTGTATCTCTCTCCAACTGAGATTTCAGCCTAAATCCACCACCTCATTAGGATTGGATAGATGCTGGCTGAATGCAAGACAGAGTCAGCTATCCCTATCACACCAATCAGGTCCTCAGAGTCTCTGGCAATAGGACTGAAAGGGTGCTTTGTATAGCTGTAGGGGGAAAGCCACAGTCACCAGTCCCAGCTCTTTGGTGAAAGATTGGTTAATTACAATTCCTGAAGCCCTCAATCCAATCTCACCCTACCAGCTTTACTAGCCAAACAGTGGAAAATAAGCATAGGGCAGAACCAGAAGAAGAACTCTGGCAACATAAATAATCAGAGTAGATCAACTCTCCCAAAGAAGACAAAGGAGACACAAAAGAAGATGCCATTCATAAACAAACGGCTGAAATGTCGGAAATAGAATTCAGAATATGGATAGCTAATAAAATGAATAGAATGGAGGAAAAGATGGAAACAGAAATCCAAAGAGTTGTGCCAAAGTTGTCTCAGGAAATCAATTAATTCAAGGACTAAATCACCAAGGATATGGACACAATGAGAAAAGAGATAGCAGAGCTCAAGGAAATGAAAAAATTATTTGAGGAGCTCCAAAATACTATAAAATTCCTCAGTAATAGAGTGGATCAGGGAGAAGAAAGGATCTCTGAAATCGAAGACACAGCTTTTGAATGCTTTCAACAGCTCAGAGAGGTAGAGAGATGGAGAGAAAAAACTGATCATTCCCTGAGGGAGTAGTGGGACCACTTCAAAAGATCAAACATTTGTCTTATAGGAATACTTGAAAGAGAAGAGGATAGTCCTAAAGGCACAGACACTCTACTCCAAGATATTATGGAGGAGAACTTCCCAGACATTGCAAGAGATACAGAAATTCAGATAGTAGACAGCTTCAGAACCCCCAAAAGACTCAATCCAAATAAAGGATCGTCTAGACACACTGTAATTAACTTTGCCAAAGTTAATATAAAGGAGAAAATTCTGCAAGCAACCAGACGTAAGAAAAGTATAACTTACAAGGGGAAAAATATTAGAATCACTGCAGATCTCTCAGACAAAACTTTTCAAGCCAGAAGAGGATGGTCATCAACTTTCTTTCTTTTTTTCATCATCAACTTTCAATCTCCTAAAACAAAACAACTTTCAGCCCGGGATCCTGGATCCAGCTAAACTGAGTTTCATTTGTAATGGAGAAATCAAATACTTTACTGACTTACACAAGTTGAAGAAATTTGCCATAACTAACCTAGCTCTCCAGAATACTCTCATACCTATCCTCCATAATGATCAGCACAATGATCACCATATAAACTCACCCAGAAAGTTTTGAACAAAACCTAACTTCCACACTGGTGAAACCCAATGACACCCAAAACATTATCATGCTTATCAATTCTCTCAATTAATGTGAATGACTTAAATTGTCCTCTAAAGAGGCACAGGTTGGCTGACTGGATACAAAAACTCAGGCCAGATACCGGTTGCATACAACAGTCTCACCTTACCTTAAAGCAGTGGTTCTCAACCTTCTGAATGCCATGGCCCTTTAATACAGTTCCTGTGGGTTGCGACCCACAGGTTGAGAACCACTGACTTAAAGGATAAAAAGAAAACTCAGGCTGAAGGGATGGACATTTATAATACTGGCAAATGGAAAAAAAAAGCAGAGGTTGCATTTTATTTGCAGATAAAATTATTTTTAAACCAACAAACAGCCCTCAGGGGGCTAATACAGCTGAGACAAAGGCAGTGGGCGGGCAGAGGCTAGAATTGA
>NW_003852427.1:970377-985444 GCF_000181295.1 Otolemur garnettii
CAACAAACATAAGAAAAGATAAGGTTGGACACTACATATTTGGCAAAGGAAACACTTAACATGAAGAGATGTTGATAATAAACATTTTTGTGCCCTACCAGAATGCTCCTTAATTTATAAAGCAAACCTTAACAAATATGAACAATTTGATATCTTTCTGCACTATAATAGTTGGAGATTTTAACACCTGTTTGGCAGTTTTGGATATATCCTCCAAGAAAAAACTAAACAAAGAAATAATAGACTTAAACTTGACCCTAGAACAAATGGACTTAACAGACATCTACAGAACATTTCATCCTAATAAAATTGAATACACATTCTTCTCATCAGCCCATGGAACATCCTCCAAAATTGATCACATTGTAGGTCACAAGTCTAACCTCAGAAAAATTTAAAATAATAGAAATTATTCCTTGTATTTTCTCAGGTCACCATGGAATAAAAGTTGAACTCAACAACAACAGGAATCTTCATACTCAAACAAAGTCATGGAAACTAAATAACCTTATGCTGAATGATAGCTGGGTCAAAGAGAGATTAAGAAAGAAATTACAAAATTTTTGGAAGAAAATGACAATGAAGACATGAATTATCAAAACTTGTGGGATACTGCAAAGGCAGTCCTAAGAGGGAAATTTATAGCATTTCAAGCCTCCTCAAGAGAACAGAAAGAGGGACGTCAACAACTTAATGGGTCATCTCAAACAACTGGAAAAGGAAGAACATTCCAATCCCAAACCCAGAAGAAGAAAAGAAATAACAAAAATTAGAGCAGAATTAAATGAAATTGAAAACAAAAGAACCATTCAGAAGATCAATATATCAAAAAATTGGATTTTTTGAAAAAATTAACAAAATTGATAAACCTTTGGCTAACCTAACCAGAAATAGAAAAGTAAAATCCCTAATGATAACATTAATCTAAAAAGATAAAGGAGAAATAACAACTGACACCTCACAAATTAAAAAAATTCTCAATGATTACCACAAAAACTCTATTCTCAGAAATATGAAAATCTGGAAGAAATGGACCAATACCTGGAAGCACAGCACTTTCCTAGACTCAGCCAGAAAGAATTCAAAATTTTGCACTTAATCTTAGCCAAAAGACTGAGAAGTGATGAGAAGAATTAGAAATTTTGAATACATCTATTTCAAGTACCGAAATGGCATCAACTATATGAAATCTCCCCAAAAAGAGAAGTCCGGGACCAGCTGGCTTCACATCAGAATTCTACCAAATCTTTAAAGAGGAACTAGTACCTATATTAATTAATCTTTTCCAAAATACAGAAAAAGAAGGAATACTTCCCAGCACATTCTATAAAGGAAATATCACCCTGATACCCAAACCAGGAAAGGATCCAACAAAGAAAGAAAACTATAGACCAATATCATTAATGAATACTGATGCAAAAATGTTTAAGAAGATCATAGCAAACAGCACTCAACAACACATCAAAAAAATTATACACCATGATCAAGTTGGTTTTATCCCAGAGTTACAAGGTTGGTTGAACATACGTAAATCTATAAATATAATACATCACATAAATATAATAAAAATCAAAGACCATATAATTCTCTCAACTGATGCAGAAAAAGCTTTTGATAATATCCAGCATCCTTTCATCATCAAAACACTTAAGAAAATAGGCTTAGATGAGTCATTTCTGAAACTGATAGAGGCCATCTACAGCAAACCCATAGCCAATATAATATTGAAAGGTGTAAAACATTGAAAACATTTCCACTTAGATCTGGAACTAGGCAAGGATGTCCATTGTCTCCACTGCTATTCAATATAGTAATGGAAGTCTTAGCTATCACAATCAGGTAAGAGAAGACAATCAAGGGTATCCAAATGGGGTCAGAGAAGATCAAACTCTCACTCTTCACAGAGGATATGATCTTATACCTGGAAAACCCCAGGGACTCAACTACAAAACTCTTAGCAGTGATCAAAGAATATAGCAACATCTCAGATTACAAAATCGATTCTTATAAATCAGTAGCTTTTATATATACCAACAATAGTCAAACTGAAAATATAGTCAAGGATTCTATTCCTTTTATAGTAGTGCCAAAGAAGATGAAATATCTGGGAATCTACCTAACAAAGGATGTGAAAAGATCTCTATAAAGAGAGTTATGAAACTCTGAGAAAAGAAATAGCAGAAGATGTTAAAAAATAGAAAAGCATGTCATGTTCATGGCTGAGAAGAATCAATATTGTTAAAATGTCCATACTATCCAAAGCAATTTACAGATTTAATGCAATCCCTATTAAAGCACCCCGTCATACTTTAAAGATCTTTAAAAAGTAGTACTTCGTTTTATATGGAATCAGGAAAAAACTTGAATAGCCAATACATTACTCATAAATAAAAACAAATCAGAAGGTATCACATTACCAAACTTTAGGCTACACTATAAATCTATAGTGATCAAAACAGCATGGTCCTGGCACAAAAAATAGAAAGGTAGATGTATGGAACAGAATAGAGAACCAAGAGATGAACCCAGCCACTTATCATTATTTGATCTTTGATAAGCCTATCAAAAGCATTAATTGGGGGAAGGATTCCCTATTTAACAAATGGTGCTGGGTGAACTGGCTGGCAGCCTGTAGAAAATTGAAACTGGAACCTCACCTTTCACCATTAACAAAAATTGATTCTCACAAGACAAAAGATTTAAACTTAAGACATGAAACTATAAAAATACCAGAAGAGAGTGTGGGAAAAACGCTTGAAGAAATTGGCCTGGGAGAATATTTTATGAGGAGGACCCTCCAGGCAATTGAAGCAACACCAAAAATATATTACTGGGATCTGATCAAACTAAAAAGCTTCTGCACAGCCAAGAACACAGTAAGTAAAGCAAGCAGACAGCCCTCAGAACGGGAGAAGATATTTTCAGGTTATGTTTCTGACAAAGCTCTGATAACTGGGAATCCACAGAGAACTCAAACTAATTAATAAGAAAAGAATAAATAACTCCACTTCTTTATGGGCAAGAGATGTCAACAGAAGCTACTCTGAAGAAGACAGGCGCATGTGTCGGTGCCCACTGTGGGCACCCCATCATTGTGTAAATAAAAACAGCCAGGAACACAGACTGAAGGTACAAATGCCTGAAAGAGGTGGGTTTCTCCTAGGTGCAGGGAGAGCCCTGAGTAACCTCTGTTGTGGCCTTTTATTGAAGCATTATACAACACATGTGTGGGACCCATGGACTGGAGCCACATGCTTAATGATTGCTAGGTGCTTTTCTCCCCAGGCTCGACTCCCACCCTGCTGCACCACAAATGTCCAATGTATAGCACCTGCTTACTAATGAGCAACTGATCTTAATTCATTAACGCATGCAGTTGCCTGAGGGCTTTCTCTGGGCAGCAAAACATCTCCATGCCAACTCAGAGATTGTCCCACTCCCAGCGCCTTCCTCAAGAACTGGTGGCTACTTCTATAAGCCTGGTGCTCGGTCTCCTACACACATGGCCAACAAACACATGAAAAAATGCTTATCATCTTTAATCATCAGAAAAATGCAAATCAAAACCACTTTGAGATATCATCTAACTCTAGTAAGCTTAGCCTACATCACATAATTCCCAAACTACAGATGTTGGCATGGATGTGCAGAGAAGGGAACACTTCTACACTGCTGGTGGGAATGTAAGCTAATATATCCTTTTTGGAAAGAAGTTTGGAGAATACTCAAGGAACTAAAAGTAGAGCTGCCATTTGAACCTGCAATTCCTCTACTAGGTATATATCCAGATGACCAAAAATCATTTTACAATAAAGATATTTGCACCAGAATGTTTATTATAGCCTAATTCATAATTGCCAAGTCATGGAAACAGCACAAGTGCCCATCGACTCATGGATGGATTAACAAATTGTGGTATATGTATACCATGGATGGAGACTTTACATCTTTTATGTTTACCTGAATGGAGCTGGAACATATTCTTCTAAGTAAAGATCTCAAGAATGGAGGAAACAGTATCCAATGTACTCAATAATATTATGAAACCAATATATGATTACCTACACTTTCTTGTGAATGATAAAACACAAATAGCATCTAGAAAAAAGGAGGAAGAGGAAGGAGAAGGGGGAAGAAGGAAGCCAGGAGGAGGGAGGGTATTTTGTTGGACCTCATCTAATGTGTACAATGCAAGGGTACATGTCGAAACTATTAAGAGTAGAGTATAAATGTTTAACGTAAGCATTCCAAGTTGTATATCAAATCAGCACATTGTACTCCATAAATGCATTAATGTACACAGTTACGACTTAATAAAAAATATGTATTTATTTAAAAAATAAAATGCACTCCTGAGCCAAGCTCCTGCAGTGGATCATTACTAAAACACAAATCTCTGGTCTGCTTGTGGAAGCAGCTTCATCTCCTACCTCAGTTAATGCTCTGGATGCTGTCCTCTGGATCAGTTCTGTTTAGAATAAAATTCAGCCAGAAACAATACAGAAGTTTTTCAAGAAAATTGGATTTGTCACAACCCACGGGCATGATGTTTTGGCCCCATCAAACTGTCCATTTCCCATGGCAGAATTCAAAGGGGTAGATGTTGAAGGTTTCATTGCAATGGCTGATGAGGTGGCAACCTGTAATGACCCTGACCCAGAAGCAATTTTCCAAGTGATATTGACCAAAGTACAGACCAGCCTAAGAGTACATGAAGCAGCTGATGAAGTGGAAGAAGCAGGTGAGGATGACACAGAAATATCAGGAACTCCAAAACCAGAGGATATCAGGTATCTGATAATGCAGTTGAAAGGATTTGCTATGGAAAAATGCCCAGGTATGCTGAGTAGTATAGCCAATGCTGAGAGTGTTTTCCACTTACATTTGTAACAAGGATAAGAAACAGACCTAGGTTGACTTTTTTTCAGAAAGAATGATTAAACCATGAGAAAACAGTGAATGTGTTGATTTTGTATTATACCGTGTGTATGATTTTACTGTTTTAATTGTGTATGATTTTGTATGATATTCTCTAATAAAAGCTGCACAAGAAGGTAAAGTACATGTAAGTATCAGTACAGCAGGCCTAGTTCCTTGTAGGTATGTTGACTACCTCTGTATGTTGACCAATTTGTTATAATCCCTTGAGTGGTCAACTTCCAGAGATTCTACTGAATATACACCTTTGTGCCAATTTCAATATTCCCAGTGCCTTACTTTTGTAGCCAAATTTTGGCCATTTCTATAGGAAAAAAAAATGAACAAGTGTTCCCTATTTTCACTAAAAAGAACTCAGCTATTGGAAGCTATCCTCATGCCTGAGTCATAGGTGCTCTTATGACATCATTATCCTCTCCTCTCCTCTCGTCCACTCTTCCTGCCAGAGTTGTGGCTGGAGGAGTAGACCTGAGCATGATGGAGTCATCTAGTCCCTAACCATGGGCAATTTAAGGACTGCAGACCTAAGGAGTTGAACCATCTACCTCCAAGTCATGGGAATTCGATTTTGTGTAAGAGACAGCCAGGCCACCCAAAGTTGCAGGAAGGGGAATGCGGATTCTCACAGTTAATCAGGATGCCAGCCCTATGTCCTGGGTCTCTGGGAAATCCAGGAGGCTAAAGATGTAGGGGAGCTAGCACAGAGTTATACAAAGAACAGCCTACCCACGCCTCTCTCCTTAACTTCTGATTACAGAAGGATGGTCATGTTTGTGAAATTGTAATCGAAGATGTGGATGAAACCACAGTGTGGACAAAGGAGAAGGAAAAGTCAGTAAAAAAGCCAAAACCGCTTCCCCCACCAAAACCAAAGGTAGGTCAAGGCAGGCTGTCAAGGTCAGGAGAGACCTCTGACCTGCAATATGTCTCACCCATGTCACCCTGCAGTGATGGTCATGTTCTCTGTGGCTCATAACATGGGATGCTCATGGAATTTATTGCCCAGAACAGGACACTTTGGTGAGTGAAAGTGGTGCCGTTAATTATTACTCATGACCACCTTCATAAACCAAGAATGTCTCGGGGCTATTCCCAGGTGCAGTGAACAGGGAAAGATTCATGCTGGGCTACCTTCTCCTTAGCCTGAGCCTTAGACTAAGCCAGGGAGACTTGGTTGTAGGAAGAGAAACCCTGAAAAGTGAGAACTATGTCATGCAAAGTTGGAGAGTGGCATGGTGTGGGCTGTGTTTGGCAAATATATACACCCAAGTAAAGAAACACCAAAGTTTAGAATTGTGTTGGAGCATATATGTGTGCACATGTGTGCATGTGTATATTAACAAGTTTAAAAGAAGTGTTGGCCAGGCATGGTAGCTCACATCTGTAATCCTAACACTCTGAGAGGCTGAAGTGAGAAGATCACATGAGTTCAGGAGTTCAAGACAAGCCTAGGCAAGAGCAAGACCCCATCTCTCCTAAAAATAGAAAAATTAGCTGAGTGTTGTGGCAGGCACCTGTGGTTCTAGCTTCTTAGAAGGCTGAAGCAAGAGGATCACTTGAACCCATGAGTTTGAGGTTGCTGGGAGCTATGATGCCATAACACTCTTGCTGGGCAACAGATGAGACTATCTCCCCTTCCCCCCCAAAAAGAATTAAAGTGGGAAATACTGAGACATAGATGAGAAAGACCCCCCACTATATAGAGGGTGGAAACTTTGCATACTACAACATGACAGGTGGACAACAGGTTGTAAATTTGAGCTGGAGTCGGGGGTGAGAGGGAGGGCAGGGCAAGCAAAGACTCCACTTCTATAGCTGATAGGAGGAGTCATCAATTTCAGGTAGGTAGTCAGGGCCAGATGCAATATGGTAGATAACCCTTTGACCCATATAGATCACAGTGTTCTTGCTCTAGACTGGCCAACCAGATTCAAGAAAAAAGAGGTAAGGGAGCTAGGACAGATGTACACCCATTTTGCAAATAGGGACATTGAGACTGAGGTCAAAGTGAGGTATCTGTCTGTGTCCATTAACCTGCAGGTGGCAGGTGTGGGAAACCTACATGGATCTCCTGCATCCAGCTGTGCCCTTCCCAGGGCTCCTGAACTTTAAAGGAGATAATCATTGATAGAGGATCAGAGTCTCTTCCTCTCACAAGCTGGGGGTGAGGTGTGAGAGGAATGTGTATTGAATTCCCTTTTCTTGCAACTTCTCCTCCCCTAGAAGACTCCCCCTGACAAAGTAAAGGCAGCAATAAAGATCCAGGCCTGGTGGCGGGGCACACTGGTACGCCGCACTCTGCTGCATGCTGCCCTCAGAGTTTGGATTATTCAGCGATGGTGGAGGCAGATTTTGCTAAGGCTGCTGCACAAGGGGCGCCGGGCAGCACTGGAGACCTACGCAAGGCAAATATGGGCAGCCGTCAGGCTGCAGTCCTGGGTCCGCATGTGGCGCGTCCGACAGCGTTACTGTCGCTTGCTCAATGCTGTCCGCATCATCCAGGTCTATTGGCGCTGGCATAGTTGCCATTCCCGTGGCTTTTTCCATGGTAGCTATGAGCTCACAACAAGAAAAATGAACCTTGAGCTTAACATCTTCCTGGGATCACAGATTTGTCAGATTAAAGACTGCATCCCCTTCCCAATAAAGAACTGACCAGGTCTGCTCCAACTACTTGTCACCTGATCGCTGATTGATAAGATTCAGGAGGTCTTTGTCTCAACAACAGGTCAGGGAAGATGATGGCAGATACCTGGCATCTCCTAAGTTAGCTCTGAGGAATCAGCCACTGCTGTCTGGGGTCTTGTGGGGAGAAGGATCTGACAGCACTATGCTGGAGGCCAGGACCTGTGATTGGCAATATCTGCCACAGGTGGGAGGGTTGGGGTTAAAGGGCTGCCAAGGTGGCCAACTCCAGGAGAACTAGTTCATGTTCTGGTTGATGTAAATGGCACCCCCTGTGGTTGTGCAATATGGAGGCCTGCACCATCCTTTGCTCATAATGCAGAGTCTTCCCATTAAGTTTAGAACAAGTTCAAAGTCTGCCCCGTGGTCACATAACCCTGCCTGGCGGGTCCTGGCCATCACACCTTCTCAGTGTCCTCCCTGGCCACTCTACTGTTCAGCAAATACCCCATGCACAGTCCCATCTCAGAACTTTGCACTTGCTGCTGCTTTCCTGGGGTTGGCTCCTCCAGGTGGAGCTCCCACTGCATGCTAATGCTTTCTCTTCTGTCCTGAACTCTACTGTCCTGTTTTCAGAGTCCTCATCACTACCTCAAGTTATCTGACCTCATTCTTCCTCTGTTTTCTGTTCCCTCTAGAGGTTGAGCTCTGGGAGAACAGGATTCTAGGGTCAGTGCTGGGTCCCTGGATCTAAAATAGGGCCTGGCACACAGTGATTTTCTTTCTCTCTCTCTCTATCTCAAAATGTACAGGCTGAGTATCTCTAATCCAAGATGCTTGAGAGTATATTTGTATCATACTGACCAGCTCAGTATCCCTAATCTGAAAATTTGAAATCCAAAATATTCCAATGAGTATTTCCTTTGAGCTTTGTGTCAGTGATCACAACTCTTGACTTTGGAGCATTTCAGCTTTTGAATTTGTGGATTAGGGATACTCATCCTGCATATATGTAGATGTGCAATCTACCCAATCCAAAATGAGACCTACTTCATCTGGCCTTTACACCCCAGGATGGGAGATTCATCTGCCTCAGTCATCCCTGGGCAGGTACCAGATACAAGGGCCCACTTCTCTAGTTTCTAACCTACCACATTATTAAACTAGACAATCCTAAACTGTCCACCCTGCCCTGCTTTGCCTTTCTCATGAAAATAAAGACTATGACCTAAGCTCTCCCCTTACTTCTGCCATCTGACCAGTACCTTAGCTTTCCTTGTGATACAGTGTGACATGTAGTGACCTCCTCTCCAGATCCCGTAGTACAATAAACCATTTTTCTTGAGTTTGCTGCATCTCCTCTTGTGACCATATCTCACTGACCATCACACAAAGGAGCATAAAATGTATATGTGCTTGCATGTGTACAGTTGAAGAAGTTCATTAACATGAGAACTAACCATTTTTAGATTAACCACATAAGATCAACCATTAAACTAAAAGTAACAATTCAGTGTCATTTAGTATGTTCACAACATTAAGTAACCACCACCTCTATCAAGTTCTAAAACGTTTTTATCATCTTAAAAGAAAATCTCCTACCCTTTAAGCAATACTTCATTGCTCCCTCCCCTAGTTCTGGCCAACTTAATCTGCATGGATTCTATGATAGCAAATGGAATCACTCAAAATTTTGTATCTGGCTTCTTTCCCTGAACATGATGTTTTCAAAGCTTATCCACATTGAAGTATGCATCAGTACTTCATTCCTTTTTATAGCTGAATAACATCCCATTGCACAGACACGCCATACTTTGTTTATTCTTTCATCCATTGATGAACATTTGGGTGTTTGCACCTTTGACCGTTATGCTTAATGCTGCTAGGAATATTTATCAGATCAACCATTTGACATTTCTACCAACAATGTACAGGGGTTCTGACTTTTCTGTATCTTTGCCAACAACTTGTTATTTTCTGTTTTTCTAAATTATGGCCATCCTAGTGAGCGTGAAGTGATATGTAGTGGTTTTGATTTGCAATTTCCCAATGACTAATGATATTGAGCATCTCGATATGCTTGCTGACCATTTGAATGTCTTCTTTGAACAAAAGTCTATTCAAGTCTCTTGAATACCTTTATTTGGGGTATGTTTGTCATTTTGTTGTTTCAATAAATATTTGTGTAATGAATCCACAGGACTTAGATTTGTGGCTTCAGCATGGCTCAAATTCTTATCTAGAAACCACTGCCCACTGTCCCTGAATGTTTCTCTCAGTCAACCACCCCAGATCACTCAACCCCAAAGACATGTTTTCTTAGGCCCTCTGAGTTATTTCTATCAGTGTTTCTGTGTGTGTGCATGTGTGTGTGTATACACAGCGTGGTGGGAGCAGGGTCTATTGTCCCTCCACTTCATGGGTGAGTGTTGATCCCTTTCTCTCTTGCTCTTTGTCTCTCTGCCTCTATCTCTGCTTACCTCTCACAGTGTTGTCCTTCACCCTGATTATCTCTCTCTTCCTCAGTATCTTTATGGTTCCTCTCTATCTCTACTTCTCTTCTAATGTCACGTCTCCCTGTACATCTTTCTCTGAATCAATGGATTTTGTGGATTTTTCTTTTTTGAGGCAGTCTCACTAAGTTGCCCTCCATAGAGTGCAGTAGCATCACAGCTCACAGCAACCTCAAACTATTGGGCTTAAGCAATTCTCTTGCCTCACCCTCCCAAGTAGCTGGGACTACCGGCACCTACCACACACCCAGCTATTTTTTTGTTGCATTTGTCATTGTTGTTTAGCTGGCCCAGGCCAGGTTGGAACCTGCCAGCCTCAGTGCATGTGGCTAGTGCCATAACCACTGTGCTACGGCCACCGAGCCAATTATCTGGATCTTTAAATTGCTGCTAAAGATTATTAATATTTAACCTGCCAACCCTCAGATATTGCTTTGCTCTTCTGAACCCTGATTACCCCTTATCCCTGGTGACCTTACAAAGATGAGATGGAAAAGCCTCCTAGAAGGGAAAAGCCTCCTAGAAGGCACCAATGTGGTTGCTCTTTGGTGACAGAGGTGTGACTGACTAAAGCCCAGGCCAGGATGTGTGAGAGCATCAGGGAATATCAGCACACTTTATACATATGGTCACAGGATTTGGTTCAGTGATGATCACAAGACTCAAAACAGGCTGGTAAGACTGAACTTCAGTACTGTGTGGGAACTCCTGGGTTTGCTCACTATACAAATTATGTAACCAGAGCTGTTGGGGACAGCACGGAGCAAGGTTTGCTAAGAATGGAGCCACAAGGTAGCACCAAGGGAGGGAAAGAGATAGACTAAGCCCTTAAGAATTCCTTTGAACTTCTGGATATAGATGTTAAGCAAAGTTTATGAAAGGAGTTTGGTCTAGCTTCCTGCCCTAGGTCTCAGCACAACAGACCAAACCAGAATGGAGTCACTCATGCTAGGTGCCACACAATCAGACTGCACTCTGAAATGCACAGTTTTCAGAAAGTAAATAGAAGCATCTCAGCAAACCACTAGAAGGAATGAAATTTACCTAGCTGTCAAGATAAAGATATCCCCTCTGCTTCAACCCTATAAGAAAATCAACCAATTCTCTTTCTCGTCTTTATTTCTGCTTTTTTGCCCTTCTCTGGCTATAAAGCCAACCACCTTTTCTCACCTCTTGGAATATTCATTCTTTTTATAAAGTGAATTGTTGCCTGATTCTAGAATCTCAAATAAAAGCCAATTAGATATGTCAATTTGTTGTAATTTTGTCTGTTGACAGTTCTGGTGACCCATGAAAGGATCCAAAGGAGATTGCTAATGACCCCTGACCCCCAAAGGAATACAACTGAGGTGCACTGACCACTTCCAAGGTCCCCTGTCTTCCTCATGGAGCCTGAGGGTTGTAAGCAAAGTTCCTTTTGGGTTCAGTCTCTGCTGTCTTTTCACTGAGCTCCAACCTTGTTCTTTTGGCTTTTGAATTCAAGGTTAGTTTGTGCCATGAGAGAGGAGATGGTTGCAGAGTGTGGCTGTTAGCAGATGAGATAAACAATTCTGGCTTTTGGAATCCACAGGGATTTGGGTTCTCTTCTCTTTCTGTCTTTTTTTTTTTTTTCTTTTCTTGCATGCTAAAATAAACGAAGTTGGTGAAGAGGATCTCAGAATCAAGTCACCACTTGACTGATAGGTGTGGGTGAGGCATCTAAAAGCTGCTAAGTGTGCCCCAACACATACAATTTAGCCTCTGGAGAAAGAATAAGCTGGGTCATAGAATGGGTTGACACTTGGTCACTTACTACTTAAGAAAATTTCTGTGCAGTGTGCAAATATCACATAACCCAACCCTGTGGCATTTACCTTTAAGCGGCCTAAGAGGTCTTACCTTACCTATTTCAGAGGCTAAGATTCAATGTAAAAATAGGATCTCGAATTTCTTTTTTTTTTTTTTTGAATTTCTTTTCTTTTTTTTTTTTTAACTAAGTTTATTTATTTATTTTGTTGTTGCAGTTTGGCCAGGGCTCGGTTTGAACTCACCACCCTCGGTATATGGGGCTGACACCCTATTCACTGAGCCACAGGCACCACCCCAAGATCCCAAATTTCTAAAGAATACTCCATCTTTCAGCTCTGCAAGTCTTTTACATGTATGAGTATTATGGCTCTAGAAGCTGCAAATATCGTCAAGCATTGCAAAACATTTCAGTCATTGACAGACTGCATGTATAAGAGTGGCCCCAGAAAACTATAATGGAGTTGAAAAAATTCTGTTGCCCAGTGATGTAGTCACTGTAAGGTCATGGTGCAACACATGACTTGTGTTTGCAGTGTGCTATGTAAACAAACCTATAGCACTGCCAGTTGTTTAAAACTTAACACACATAATTGTGTATAGTACCTGACACTTAATAATGATAATAAGTGAATATGCCACTGGTTTATTTACTATACTATATATATATATTTTTTTTGAGACAGAGCCACAAGCTGTCCCCCTGGGTAGAGTGCTGTAGCATCACAGCTCACAGCAACCTCCAACTCCGAGGCTCAAGCAAGTCTCCTGCCTCAGCCTCCCAAGTAGCTGGGACCACAGGCACCTGCCACAACGCCCAGATATTTTTTGGTTGCAGCCGTCATTGTTGTTTTGGCGGGCCTGGGCTGGATTTGAACCCGCCACCTTAGGTGTATGTGGCTGGCGCCCTAGCCACTTGAGCCACAGGCACTGAGCCTATACTTTTAATTGCTACTTTAGAGTGCATTCCTTCTTCTTGTTAAAAAATTTAACTATAAACAGCTTCAGGTAGGTCCTTCAGGAGGTGTTCCAGAAGAAGGCATTGTTATCATAGGGAATGGCAGCTCAGTACATGTTATTGCCCTTGACAACCCTCGGGTGGAACAACATGTGGAGGTGGAAGAGAGTGACATTGATGATCATGACACTCTGTAGGCATGGGCTAATGTCTGTATTTGTTACTTAATTTTAAACTAAAAAGCTTTAGAAGTATTTACTACAAAAAATATTATAACAGAAAAAAGTTTATAGAATAAGGATATAAAGTAAGAATATACTTTTTACAGCTATAGTTAGGCAGTCCTTGGGTTACAAATGAGATACATTCCATATGTTTTGTTCTTAAGATGAATTTGTATGTAAGTTGGAATAGATACATTTACCTTTTACCTCTATTCGTAAGTGTGAGTCATATGTAAGTCTGAGTAATAGCCTCTGTTCGTAAGTGTGAGTCACATGTAAGTCTGATGTTTGCAACTCAGGGACTGCCTGTAGAGTGCTTTTGTTTTAAGCCAAGTGTTACTAAACTTTTTAAAATAGTCAAAAAGCTTAAAAAATTGAAGAGTTTATAAGGTAAGAAAATTACAGTAAGCTAAGGTTAATTTATAATTGAACAAAGAAATATATTTAGGCTGGGCTCAGTGGCTCACACCTGTAATCTTAGTACCCTGGGATGGCGAGGTGGGTGGATCACTTGAGCTCAGTAGTTCAAGACCAGCCTGAGCAAGAGTGAGACCCCCCTTATCTATTAAAAAAGAAAAATTATCTGAGCATTGTGGTGAGCGCCTGTAGTCCCAGCTAATCAGAAGGTGGAGACAGGAGAATCGCTTGAACCCAGGAGTTTGAGGTTGCTGTGAGCTAGAATGATGCCACAGCACTCTAACTTGGGCAACAGAGTCAGACTCTATCTCAAAAAAAAGAAATATTTTTAATAAATGTGTGTAGCCTAAGTGTAGAGTGTTTGTAAAATCTATAGTAGTAGATAGTATGTCCTAGGACTTCACATTCATTCACCACTCACTGACTCACTCAGCACAACTTCCAGTCCTGCAAGCTCCTATCATGGTAAGTGCCTTATACAAGGAGACCATTTTTTATCTTTTATACTGTACTTGTACTGTATTTTTTCTATATTTAGATATAATATCCTATCTAAAATACTTACTATTGGCTCAGCGCCTATGGCTCAAGAGGCTAAGGCACCAGCCACATACACCTAAGGTGGCGGTTTTGAATCCAGCCCGAGCCGCCAAACAACAATGACAGCTGCAACCAAAAAATAGCCAGGCATTGTGGTGGGTGCCTGTGGACCCAGCTACTTGGGAGGCTGAGGCAGGAGACTCGCTTGAGCCCAGAAGTTGGAGTTTTCTGTGAGCTGTGATGCCACAGCACTCTACCCAGGGGGACAGCTTGAGGTTCTGTCTCAAAAAAATAAATAAATAAAATACTTACTATTTTGTCACCATCACCTATAGTATTCAGTGCAGTCACTTGCCATACAGTTTTGTAGCCTAAGAACAATAGAGTAGCCACACAGTTATGTATGTAGTAGGCTATAGCCTATAGGTTTGTGTAAACACACTGGATGATGTCACATAATGACAAGATCACCTCATGACTCATTTCTGAGAATGTGTCCCCATAATTAAGCAATGTATGGCTGTACTTACAAAAATGGTGAAATGTTGTTAAAGATCATTTCGAATATAATGCCCATTTGTAGAATGTACTAGAATCAGTTTTATGCATCTAGATAATCTAGATAAATAAGACTGCTCATCTAAGAAGTGTGTTTAAAGTTTAAAAATAAGGGGTCCTAAATTAGACCCACTCAGGGATGCCTATTTTAATTGATGTACAGAATCTTCTGAAAAGATTTTTTTAATTGCCTTTCTTAGAAGACTCTTTATAAAAGTCAAATGAAAAATTTAAGACCAATGTGGTGGGTCACACCTGTAATCCTAACACTCTGGGAGGCTGAGGTGGATGGATTGCCTGAGCTCAGGAGTTTGAAACCAGCCTGAGCAAAAGAGAGACCCTTATCTTTAAAAATAGCCAGGCATTGTGGTGGGTGCCTGTAGTCCCAGCTACTTGAGAGGCTGAGGCAGTAGGATCACTTGAGCCCAAGAGTTTGAGGTTACTGTGAGCTATGATGCCTTGGCACTCTACCAAGGGTGATAGAGTAAGACTCTGTCTCAAAAAAAAAA
>NW_003852427.1:986508-990944 GCF_000181295.1 Otolemur garnettii
ATTCATAACAGTAGCAAAATTACAGTTATGAAGTAGCAACGAAAATAATTTTATGGTTGGGGGTCACCACAACATGAGGAACTGTATTAAAGCGTCGCTGCATTAGGAAGGTTGAGAACCACTGCCCTAAACTACTCAAAATATAGGTTAATGCTGAATTTGCAAAATAGCAACAATGGGAGACATGAGATGAAGATCATATAGGACCTAAACCGACCAGACCAGTTGTGTTGTCTCAGCCCTAGCCTGAATGACTCCATCTTATTCTCACTACATGTGCTCTCAGAACTCCCAAGCCTCCCAAAATGCTAGGATTATAGGTGTGAGCCACTGAGCCTAACTTAAACGTTTATTTTTTTTAATTTTATTTATTTATTTATATTAAATCATAGCTGTATACATTAATGCATTTATGGGGTACAATGTGCTGATTTTATACACAATTTGGAATGCTTACATCAAACTGGTTAACATAGCCTTCACCTCACTTTCTTAATTATTGTCTTAATTATAAGACATTTCTACTCTACACTTAATAGATTTGACATGTACCCTTGCAGAATGCACCATAGGTGTGGTCCCACTGATTATCCTCCCTTAAACTTAACCTTTTAAATTAGTTACCATCCCTCTTCAACAATGAAAAGAAAGCTGGAAAAAATATATATGTGTGTAAAAGCTAAACCCTCAGGTTGTCAGATGGCCTTCTTTAACCACCTTTATGCCTTGGTCAAATTCTTGAATTTAGAGTTATCTACACTGAGTCTAGAAATAGAAAGTGCTTTGTCTGCCTTATTTATTAATGCACTTTGCCCTGTCCTTAGTAATCTCATCAAAAACAGAAGCTATAAGAAAAAATAAAACAACAAAACACAGAAGCTAAATTGAAAAACTATCTATCTAAATTAGTCTGCAAAATATCCCTTTAAGCTGATTATTTTTATACTCTTTTATAAAAATTTGTGTCCATAAAGGAAAATCACTAAAAATTCATATCTGGGAAGAAAGCATTGGTTTAAATTTGTGTAGCAACCCTCACCTTTGCTAACTTTCTTGCCTTAACTGGGCTTATATCCATCTTTGTATTAGCAAATAATAGTACTTAATCCTGAAATCTAAGTTTTATGCCTTTCAGATATAAATTTTATACCTTGTTTTACATAAGAGTCGTCCCTTTGAAAATGCAAAGTTAGGGTAGAAAACTTTTAGATGGGATAAACAAAATGAACATTGATTGAGCAACAAAGGTTTAACCTACCAAACACTGGATAAGCCAGAGGAACTGTTGCTGTTCCCTCAACATTACAGGGACCAAATCCAGTCTGCTCTATTTACTCCAATTTGAAGAAATTTAAAAACCAGAAGCCAAAGATTATAATGAGGAATCTGATCTGAAATTGCTTAGGACAATGAGTAGGCTGGTAAATCAAGAGAGGAATTGACAACAAGGCAAGGGTTCTTTGGCTCAACCCCCTGCTAAGGTGGGCACAATGGCCAGGGGATGAAGAAGAAGATATCTTCAGAGTAAATGATTTAGGGGAGAGAAAAATGGGCCCCTTAACAGAACAGATGATTGTGACAAAGTTTGTCCAGGTGTGGTGTTGACTTCTAGTCTCTACTGCGATACAAGTTAATCCTCCCTGGTTAATGAAACTTCTGGGGAAAAGATTAAAAGTAATTGAGCTCCTTTTGGAGGATCTTTCTTTATCAAGATCAGGGGTCAAAGAATTCCTCTCCCCAAATTTTGCTGTTTTTCAAGTTAAAATAATCAATATAATAAAGCATCGTATTTGTGGGTAGCATTTCATGAACTCCTTAAATGGCTAGCTTTGTCTAATGAGCAATTCAAACATAATTGCTAAGAATGAGTGAATTAGGTAAAAGTAAGTGTGATAACAGTCTACAAACAAACTTTTCATAGTTTCAAAAATATTTTTTGGCAACTTCAAATCTTAAAGTTATGTTACATTAAGTAATAGATATTCATTAAATGTCTGAATAAGTTAAATACTAAACAAGTTAAACTATTGAAATAATCGCTGAATGTAAGTTTAAAGTTTATATGCTTTGGCATCTTGTTCTTATATGGCATAGAGAAGCTAACTATACTTGGGTCCGTTAATAAACATGAAAAATTATATTATGAGGAAATATATGTTTCTAGAAATGATGACATTATGTTTATTTATAGAATGCTGACATAAACAGTTCATAATGCTTATTAGTTTTCACCAAAAATTAATATTACTAAGGATTAAGAACTTTAATTAACATATACTAGCTAAACCTAGAGATTATAAAAGAACTAAAACTCTGTACATGAGAAAATAAGACATGTTTTATAAAGGAAGTTATAAGGTAGGAGGATATGTTGGGTTAAGGAAAGAAAAGAATAATTTTTGCCCTAAAATAGAATGACTGGTTATTCCACAATGGAAAAGAGGAAAAGCATACGATAAACTAAATGGATACACAGCCTCACACAAACCCTTCCCCTCTCCTCCTCCTCCTCTCCTTTTACAACAAGCAGGGGTCCTCAAACTTTTTAAACAGGGGGCCAGTTCACTGTCCCTCAGACCATTGGAGAGCCAGACTATGGGCCCAGGGATGAGTCAGCTGCTAAGCAGGACAGGCAGCGGTGACAAAAAACACCCAGTGGGTGGGATAAATGTCCTAGGCAGGCTGCATGTGGCCCACGGGCCGTAGTTTGAGGACACATGAAGTATAGGATAGAGCACAGGTTTAAAAGTGCTAGGCACTAGGGACAGAGTAATCTGGACAAACTCCAAATATCACTGCTGGCCATAAGCACTGAAAACAATACTTACTGGACACAGTGTACTGTCATAGCCCTAAGTCACATTTAGCAGTGATAAGAAAAAGGCAAGACAGAAGTGCAGTAAATAGAACTGTTAAGAGTTAAATCATACAATTAAAGAAAAACTTGTTTTTTAACCTTCACTCTTTCTTTGAAGCTTGCCACCTTACTGTGTTTTCTTGGGCCTGAGATTGCAACAAAAAGTCTTTGAGGATTATTAGGGGAGGCCACGCCCTTGCATTGCCCTGCAGAAATGCTTGTTTGGTGTTGTCTTCCAGTGATCTCTCAGTTCAATGAAAAATGGACTGAGTAGGGGTTATTATTTTGCTGGGTCGAGTTGCACTCCAACAACAAATGACCTAGTTATCCCTATCCCCTAGAAGTTCATGCCAAAAGACCCTAACTTTCTGGGCAAACTGTGAAAGTCTCTCACCCCCTATAGCCCCATATAAAAGGGATATCTCTCTCTAGGCTCAGACACCATCTTAGCACTGCCCAGGTGGGTTACCTTTCCCTTTCAATAAACCTAGCCTGACTATTTTCACACTAGTCTTGCCTCCGGATGCTGCCACTTACACTGAGAGAGGATACCTGGAAAAAGTAAGGTCTAAAAGACCAAAGGTCTTCTCAAGGGGACCCCAAGGATTTACCTTTGAGGTCCTCCCCGTGGTGACTCAGCTCTTAGGAATTTGTAGAAACTTAATTTCCCAGGACCTGTAAACTAATGCCTCCTTTTGCTTGTGTAAAAGTTGGTAATTCTGTAAAAGCCAGAGCCAGCTTCTCCAGCTTGATTCAAACTGACCAATGAGAAAGGTACTGGAACTTTTTGATGGAGATAAAAGAAGACTGAGCCAGTGGGGGAGCCCAGTGATAAAATCAGGTACATGCTCGAATAAACTTGGGCAGGGTCAGGTTCACACCCACCCAGGAAAGGTCACACTCATGTCCCTCCCGAGAAATAGGAATGCCACCAATCCTGGTGGCCCTAACCTTTTAAATACCTGTCTGCCATAGCCCACGTGTGGATTTCTCCCTAGTCAGGAATCTCACCCCATCTGCACTCTAGGTGGAATAAAAGCCACTTTAATCACATGAATTGAATCTCTGTTTTCATTTTGTCTCTTGTCTTGGAGTGATTTTATCCTTGAGTCCGGAATCTTTCACCTGACCATTTTGAATTCTTCTGTGCTGTCGTTCCACGAGCTGAAATAAAACTCTTCCTTTTTTAAACACAGGGTTTGGGTGTTCATTCTCTCCACTGGGCCTCTCATCTTCCTACAACACCACCTTTCAGATATAAGAAAGCTGTACAAAGTTTGTGAAAAAGAAAAAGAAATTTTATAAAAGAAATTTCAAATGTGGTCAGCTGGCTAAGAGTGGATGGATTTATTTATAAAATTTAATGTTCACTTTAGTATCAACAGTACATTGAGGCAAAATTGGAATTTAATCCTCTCTTAAAATCATAAAATTTTCTTGAAGTATCCATATAAGATTGTAAAGGTTTTTATCATTTTTTTTTTTTTTTGAAACGGAGCCTCAAGCTATCCCCCTGGGTAGAATGCCATGGCATCACGCTCACAGCAACCTCCAACTCCTGGGCTCAAGCGAGTCTCCT
>NW_003852427.1:991441-1003308 GCF_000181295.1 Otolemur garnettii
TAAACTAGTTAGGCCTATTTGATATGTTACATTATAGAGGATGCATTGTCAAATAACATGATGCTAAATCTTTTTTTTTTTTTTTTTTTTTGTAGCTTTTGGCCAGGGCTGGGTTTGAACCTACCACCTCCTGGCATATGCAGCCAGTGCCCTACTCCTTTGAGCCACAGGTGCTGCCCACATGATGCTAAATCTTTCAAGTAATATTAAATAATATGAGTTATTGATATCAGTGCTCTGGAATTTATGAAATTCTTAGAAATCTAAAATGTCCTTATGTACTCTTAGTCATAATTCTGGTTATTATGTTACAATGTTGTATTCCATGGAAATTATAAGGATGGTCAGTCTTTACAGTGAAATGACAGAAAAATTATTAACTTATAGTTTGTCAGGAAGGATTAAATCAGACTCTCTCTCTGTCTGCTTTCTTTCTTTTTCTCATGCTAGCCCCAGGCTCCTTTCATGTGGATTTCTGTTTTCGCAAGCCACTGAGGAGCCCAGCCCACTAAAAGGAGATATAAATTCTTTCTCTTTACGTTTCATCAGCTGTCTTTCAGAATTTGTTCCCTTAGCCCCAGGTAGTTTCTGAGTATCACAGACAAACATGTTCCTAATACGTCTTCAGTCTTGCTGGAGGAAAAACAGACAGCATTCACGTTCACAATACCTTGTACATTTGGTTGCAATTGCCGTTTTTGTCCCCCTTAAATTCAGCAACTGCTTGACCTCAACTACAGGCATTCTTCCTTTTCTTTCTTTGGAATGCTGCACCATCCTCTTGCTCTCTTTTCTCTCTCTTTTCCTACCCTCTTTCCCTCTTTCTCAACTCTCTTTCCTGCTCTCACTCCCTCTCCTCTCTTTGTCTATACTTTTATATTCTAATTTTATCCTAAAGAAATTATTCTCTCATCCTCTCAAGACCATGTATTGAGCTTTTCTACCCTATCAGAAATAACAAAGTGTCTTTGTCAGTTGCATTATAATGAACTCTTACCAGATTTTCAACCATGGCCTTTTTACTTCTTGTCACCAACAGACAGCTAATTGTTTTATTCTGATACTTTCCTCAAAGCTTTTGCAAGCAACTATAACATTAAAGTGTTTCATCTTCAAGAAGATTTTTGCAAGTACAAGTTTCTGATAACTTGATGATATACCATTGGATTGGGTAAGAACTCCTATGAGGAAAATTGAAGGCTTCATGAAACTAACATGAAATTTACTTTTCTAAGATCAACCAGAATAAGAAAGAATTACATGATAAAGCATGTAATGATGAGAATAATGTTTTTAAGACTTTTTATTTGAAGTTTTGCTACATCTTTATTTTAATGTTTTGTTTTCCATATTTAAGTAAACTTTATTGTTAAATCTTCTATAGCTTGCAGTAACTTGGTAAAGTATACTTTTGTAAAGGGGATTGAAATATTTTCTTTTTCTTCCCTCCTTATTCCTCCAGAATTTGGAAAGCTACCTGTGGATATTCTCATTTTATAGTGATATAGTTATTTGCATATGCCAATAAGAGTCTATTCTCTTTATAACTAGGATAGAATTGGAAACATTGGTTGCATTATTAAAGCTTTGACTGAAATGTTATATTTGAGAATGCACCTAGAATGCCTTTCAGATTTCTTAGCCTTACATTGAATGAGTACATATGTCACTTTCTTTCTGCCCCAGGAACCTCAAGATATTTTAGGTGAGAGGTTAAAGACCCAAACGATGAGAGATCATTCTGAGAAGTGAGATGAAAGGAAATGGAGTCTCGATTCTGTGTGGGCAATGTGGTCTTTATTCCACCTGGGTGCAGGTGGGGTGAAATCAGAAAGAAATTCCACACATGGGTTATGATGGATGGAGATTCAAAGGTTTGGAGGGGCAGGGATTGGTACATTCATTATTTCCTGGGTGGGATATACACTCCATTCTTCCTGGACAGGTCAGTACATTCGACCCTATCATTGGGGACCTCAATGAGGGAGGAATTCACCCAAATATACAGGTACTACTGACAAAATGTGAAGTCTGCCTTGGTGTGGTTTTCCAGCCCTGAGAGACTTTTAAAAGTCCGGTCTGAGATTCCTTATAAAATGTTCCAGCAAAGCAAATGTAAGAGAGACAGCCTGCATGGTTGATCAGTAATTCTTGATATATGTACATAAATAATAAAGCCAAATTTTATAAGACTAGATTTATTTTGCAAACAAAGTAGTTTAACCCTGATTATCTTTGGTAAAAATAAGTATGGCTATTGTTGCTGGAAATGTTTGGGCCAGAGTCACCGAGATAAGGCCAGCAGTTAGAATGTTCAGAGAAGCAGAGGACTACAGCTCTCTCGGGCATGTAGCAATTTCACTTTATTTCTTACAACCTTAAATGTTCTAACAATACATTGTTCTGCATGTATACATCATAATAGCAAACCAGCTGGCGATAAATCGTTTATACAATAAAAATGGAAAGTAACTTTAAAAAGAATACAAATTAATCATAAAACTTAATCAATTATTTTTCTGGAAAAAAACAGATGTAACCTTTAACTAAAAATGCACATTAACTTATCTTGATCCTTCCCTCTCTAGGTCCCTTCCAGGAAATTCCAGAGACAATCAAACTCTGCCTTCAGGGTCTGCCTCCTGCATGACTAGCTTTCTAATCACTCTGGAGTGTCTTCAAAAGAACATCCCTTCATGTGGACTCTGGAAAGGTTTCTTCAAGCATAAATCAATGGCACATGAAGTTACATTGAGGTTACACTTCCCCTTTTTGTTTATATTCATATTGTGCATGATGATAGAAAACATAGCTGCTTGGTGGTTACTCACTTGGCAGGCATAGTGGACCCATCTGCAGACTAAATAAAAAACAAAACAAATAAAAAACAATATAGCAAACAATCCTGCAGAAGTTCCAAACAAAGCATTCAATTTAAGTAAAAGATTTAACTTTTCTATTACATTTGACAATTCTTTTAATATAGTATCTCCATTATGAGATGGACATGTTCAAGTTTGTGCTGAAACGTGGCATATACCTGTTGTTGAAAATTAAGGCTATCATTGGTTAAATTGTCATGGTTTAACAAATATTTTTTCACTTTATCCTAAGTAAATACAGTTGCATTATAAGGAACAGGAGTAATACAAAATGAAGTCATAGTCCAATCACACTGAAACTTAATTTGTTTTTGTAGGCTAGACAATTAATCTCCTAACATTACTACTGTTTGTTCTAAATCTGAAAGTTCATTATGGACTTCTGTGTCAATTTGTCTCTGAGCAGTCCAAAATTGTTCGGAGTTGTGGTGCCATTCAGCAATGAAGTCTTGGGTTTTGATGCTTTCAGTCAAAGTGACTCCTGAAGCAGCAGCAGCAGCAGTGACAACAATTATCCCCAAAATGGCTGCTATAAGCATACCAGTGAAATGCTTAGCTCATTTCAAAATCTTCTTGGCTATTATCTGGAGGATGGACAATGCAAGAGGATTCTTCCCAAGGATGGGAAAGCTTCACCAGCAGCCAAACACCCATTCTTGCTCTTAAAATATATAACTGCTCTTTGAAAACATCAAACTAAATAGAACTGTTAATGCATGTATACATAGTACAAGTTTGCAAACACTAAATTTCTCCTCTCGTTTTGTTCCAATATATAGAACCTTTGAGCCATACAAAAGGCAGCCTTAAACAGGCTTGAACATGATGAATTGTGTTTCTGGTGAAAGTCAAGGTATAATTTTTATTTTGTTGATCATGGTATAATCCTCCTACCCAAGCTTGAAGAGGGTGGAGTACAGCCCCAATTTTCCATAAATGATTTTGTTTAAGATATTTTAATAAACTGGGAGAAGGAGGAGAGAATCCTCTGTTTCTCCACATGATGTGACTAGATGCTTCGGTAGAAATTGATGTATGATTTCTTTTCCACCTTAAAGGTCTTAAACAGTTCTGAGTATGTATGAAACCCCTAGGGCTCTAATCTATGACACTTCCATAGGAAGTATTAGGAACTAAAAATGCATTCTCACCTTTACACTTCGTCTGATGCACCCATTCACTTACTTGTGAAAAGCTGTGCATCTGACAAAGAGGCAACTCAGGAGGGGCCAAGAAATCATCAAGTTTTGTTCCATTAATGGAGAGGGCTGACAAAAGATATATTTTTATCTGGGGAGATTCACTGAAATTATGATTTGTACTTATCCAAGCCCGAAACTGGAAAGTTAAACAATGAGACTTATTGCCAAAGCAAATGGGTGGTCCACTGACACCAGTAATATAATTGAAAAGTGTCATGCCTTCCTCATTAGGTTTTGAAGGACCACAAGTGTTATAAGACCCAAAGAGCCAAGAGGACTCATTCACATAAATAGGAACACTTGGTTCAAACCAGCTGACTCCCCTCAGTAGAGGAGGATTTGGGATATATTTCCAATATTCATAGGATTGAGCACTTACATGAGTAGTGAGGAGTGAGATGATAGCCAAGAACAAAGTAGGTGTGGTCATGGGTTGTTTAGTCTGAGCCACCAGATCCTCTGCCTGATGACAAAACTTCTTCACCTGACCACAAGTCATCTCTGGTGTGTTTAGAGTACAGAGTAGTGCCATCTTGATTTTCTTGGTCCATTGGCTCAAAGTCATTTGTGCAAACAGTTTGCTCAGAGCTTGCAGGTCCATCTCCTGAGGGTGTGGTCTTTTCTGTGCCATCTCTTAACTTCAAGGCTTTTTCAGGGACCCAAAAATCTGATGAACCGGTTGAAATATAAGCATATCCTGTACCCCAATGTAACACTTGAGCAGGAATCCATTTATTCACTTTTATATCTTTATAAAAAACTGGCTGATTAAGAGGTTCTGTTGTTTTTATCCAATGCTTCTGGGCTGGTGTTTTATTATTGTCATCCATATTCAAGAAATTTAAAGTAAATAAGGCAGGGTGAAGTTTATTTCTAGGTGTATTATTATATTGTTCTCCCCCTTTCTGTTTAAGCAACTTATCTTTTAGAGTATGATTATGTCTTTCAATTATAGCCTGACCTGTGCTGTTACCAGGGAGACCAGTGATATGTTTAATATTATGTAACTGGAAAAAAGCTTGAATTTATTAGAAATATATGCAGAACCATTATCTGTTTTAATTGAATGTGGTTTTCCCATATTGGAAAAAGCTTCGAGAAGATGGGAAATAACAGCATCTGCCCATTCAGAAGTAAATGTAGATGCCCAAGAAAAATGAGAATATGTATCTATAGAATGATGAACATATTTAAGATGGCCAAATCTTGGAATTTGTGTAACATCCATTTGCCAAAGTTGGTTAGCTTTTAGGCCTCTTGGATTAATGCCAGAGGGTAAAGGTGGCATTGTTAAAGGTTGACAAGTGGGGCAAGAGCAAACAATAGTTCTTGCTGTGTGCCATGTAATACCATGACATACTTTTAAAGATTGAGCATTATTATGATGTAAAGACTTTTCCAAATTAGCAACCTGTATTGATCCAATTAAATGATCAATAGCAGCATTGCCTTCAGCAAGAGGTCCAGGTAAATTAGAATGAGCTCTTATATGTGTAATATATAAAGGTTGCTTTCAAGAGCGAATGAGTTGTAATGTAGAAAATAAAATAATTAATTCTGATTCACTCCAAGGGAGTATAACTATTTCTATATTCTGGACCACATGCACAGAATATTGTGAATCAGTAACCACGTTTAAAGCAATGTTGTGAAATCAGTTAAAAGTAAAATAATAGCAAATAGTTCAGTCTTTTGAACAGATTGATAAGGAGATTGTTGGGTATTAAAATTATGAGGTTCTAAATAACCTGAAACACCCATTTTATTAGCATCAGCGTAAAAAGTGGAAGCACTAACTATAAGTTTTTGTTTAACAATTCAAGGTAAAATCCAGGAAGTATTCTATAAAAATTGTAAACATTTATCTGTGGGATAATGATTGTCAATTTCATCTAAGAAGTCAGCAAGTGCTACCTGCCAATCTATAGAAAAGGTAAAAAAATTATTTATTTGTTGATTAGTTAAAGGTATGGCAATTTTGTCAGGATCACGTCCTTTTAAAATTATAAATGATATGTATATCTAAAATGACCTTTTAAAATTATAAATGATATTTTTTGTATGTATGTTTCCCTTTCTTTGTTGCTTTGTGTGAAAAGAAGCACCATTCTATAAAAGCTTCTTTCTGTGATAATAATCCAGTGGGCAAATGTTCAGAAGGAAAAATATATAAAATAAGGTATGAAAAATCAGTGATTCTATCAAGCTGAGCTTCTTGTATATGTTTCTAACCATTGCAATTCCTTTTCAGCTTCCTTTGTAAGTTGTCTTGAGCTATGTAAAGTGGGACCCCCTTCGAACAAGGAGAATAAAGTATAAGTAGGTATTCCTTGTACAGGTCTAACCTAATTTATATTTCTTAACAATTTTTGAAAATCATTTTTTGTAATTCCTTTTCAGCTTCCTTTGTCAGTTGTCTTGAGCTATGTAAAGCAGGACCCCCTTCTAACAAGGAGAATAAAGGAGAATAAAGTATAAGTAGGTATTTCTTGTACAGGTCTAACCTAATTTATATCTCCTAACAATTTTTGAAAATCAGTAAATGTTTTTGGTGTGTCTCATCTTATTTGGACCTTTTGAGGAATAATATGCTGATATCTTAAGTAATTCCATGGTTCTTGTGTTTGAACCTTTTCTGAGGTGATATGAAGGCCAAAGTTAGCAAGATATTGGCAGGCTTCAGAATATATTTTTGTAACTCATCATTTGAAGGATAAGCAAATAAAATATCATCCATATAATGTAAACAAATTCCTTCTGGGAATTCTTTGCATACTAAATCCAAAGGTTGTCGCACACATAATTGACAAAGAGTAGGGCTGTTTAACATACTCTGAGGTAAAAGCTTCCACTGATAAAGCTGAGCAGGCTGAGCATTATTTAAAGATGGAACAGTAAATGCAAAACATTCAGCAGCTTTGGTATACAAGAGGATATTTAAAAAACAATCTTTCAAATCAACTATGATGATAGGATAATTTTTGGAATCAATGATGGGTTCAGGATTCTTGGTTGTAAAGAGCCCATGGGCTGAATGGCTGCATTGATTTTTCTTAAATCAGTCAACATGTGCCATCTGCTGGATTTTTTTTTTTTTTGATAACAAAGATAGGAGAATTCCAAGGACTAGTAGATGATTCAATATGGTTTTGTTCTAAATGTTCTTTAACAAGAATATTAAGCACTTCTAATTTTTCCAGAGGAAGGGGCCACTGCTCAACCCATTTGGGCTCATCTGATTTCCATTGTATGGAAGTGGACCCTGTGCAGTGGACCCTATGGAAAATCCTCTGAAAGAGTGGGAAATCCCAAACCAGATTGGTCACCAGCTTGTCTCGTCACTTCGGCCTTAAGAGGAGAGGTGTTTATAGTGGAATTAAAACCCATATTAAACATCATGTGTTTTGCTGCTGGGGAAATAGTTGAGATAGATAACATAGCACCCCACTGTTGAAGCAAATCTGTTCCCCATCGAGTTAAGGCAATGGGGGCAACATACAGCTGTAAACTTAGTTGTAAAACATATTAAAGAGCAGGCTGTTTGGTTAAAATGAGTAGGGTTTTAGTCTGACTTGTTCTTTATTCAATTAGTTTGGCTCATGGGGATCCTGGATAAGGGAGCATACTCCAAACTGTTGGTATTAGTCTTCCTGATAATCATAATAGTAGTATCCATGGCACACTATATCTTATCAAAGATCCTAAATCAAAGATCCTAAATGTCCACATGCAGCCATCTCTTAAATGCTGAATGGTCACTTTACAGCTGGTATAATGAAAACTTAAAAAAAAAACACAGAGATAGAGATACTGTAGCCTGTGAATAATGTGTTGAGATTAAGGACCCAAAATGATGATGACTGAGATTAGTGTTAATGCTCTGAGTAATAGTAACACTGTCATCTAGGTGAAAGTCTGAACAAAAGGAAGGAAATTGTTAAATAACATTTATGGGAGGGGAGAGTATTTTGACTAACCTGCTGCCCTAGACCTCAATGCAGCAGACCAAGCCAGAATGGAGTCACTCATGTTAGTGCCACAGAATCAAACTGAATGCTGAAGTGGGCCAATTTTCAAAAAAGAAAACTGAAATCTCACAACAACCAATCAGAAGAGACCCAGTTTACCTGAGCAAACATGGTAAGTCTCCTCTGTAATCCCATAAGAAAAGTAACTTTGAAATGACCAATTGTCTCTGTTCCCTTTTTTTTGTTTTGTTTTGTTTTGGCTGGGGCTGAATTTGAACCCACCACCTCCAGCATATGGGGCCCAACACCCTACCCTTTTGAGCCACAGGTACCACCCCCTTTTTTTTGCAATTTTTGGCCAGGGCCAGGTTTAAACCTGCCACCTCTGGTGTATGGGGCCAGCACCCTACTCCTTTGAGCCACAGGTGCAGCCCCCTGTTTCTACTTTTTTCAGGCCTTTTTTGCCTCTAACGCCAAACCTCTGCTGAGCTCATCATATAACACTCTTCTATTTTATAAAATGAGGTGGTACCCAATTCTAGAATCACAAGTAAAAGTCAATTAGATATTTACACTAAAGTTGTTGTAATTTTGACTTTTAACACAGCCATGCCTGAACTAGTGCGAGGGCTAAAAATGGCAAAACTTAGTTTTCTGAGCAATAAACCCCCAATTTCACTTGTCAGTTTGCCAAGATAGAAAAGAAAAAGTAGGACACATCAACAGATCAATAAACTTTTTTTTTAAATTTATGTAGTCAATTGTTGAGGAAGAATTTTTGAAAAATTAGTTCTGAATGAGAAACTTGATGAAAGGTGTGCCTAGGAAATTCTTGAAAATAAATATGGAATTTTATCTCATGTAATATGCACAGAAGACTAAAACATTCTTGTAATTCAGAGCAAGAAAAGAAAAGTGCTGTGGGCTAATGGATAAATTAGCTGATCATCTGGACTCAGAATGGCCAGAGGGTGAATAGAACATAGATGGTCAGCTATCAGCCAAATTTTATAATTTGCCTAATTCAATAAGTCAGCAGGAGGGTGCCATGAACATTCATCAGCCATTCATGAAACAACCACCATGGAAATAGATGAACTGGTCAGGGCCTTCTCTTGTCCTCCTGTCCACATATGCAAAGCATACCTGTAGCAGCCTTCCCTTCCAGGCTAATCTGTGGGCTCTGTCTCCTAAAGAAAGTGAGCAATCTTCCCATGGAGAAATTCCACTGTGAGTATAAAACTAAGAGAGAAACCGCAAGAGCAGCACTTCTCAAATTTCAATACACACCATAATCACATGGAAGGTTTGTTAAAGCTGGGCCTCACTTTTGATTCAGTGTATGAGAGTCCCAGCATGTACATTTTCAACAAGTTTCCAGGTGGTGCTGTAGCTGCTATTCTGGGGTCTTCCCCTTTAGAACCACTGGAATAGAGTGTTTCTGTATCAGGATTAGGAGGCTGTGAATGATGGCACAACCAAAGTAACAATGGTTTCACCAAATGGAAAGTAGATTTCTCTTTCCCATGTGAGTTCAGACATAGATGCCCCAGGGATGGCATGACACTCCACTGGGTGAGGAATCACAGCCCCTTTGCTATGTATTGCCTCCATTCTCAAGATCACTCAGTAATGCAAAAACCGTTGTGCCAAACTCCATAGTTACATTGACAATCCAACCAGCAGCAAGGAAGAAAGAGAAGGAGTGAGACATGCTTCTCTTTAAAGGCATAATAGTCCATGTGTCACTTTGCCCATAGCTCAGAAAAACACAGTAGAGGTTCTGAATAAAAGGAGAGCTATGTTCTATTCATTGTCAGAATGTCTTAACATTGTAAGGTTGTCAATTATCTCTACATTACTCTATTAATATCGTGTTCCAAGAAAATAAAATTAACATCAGTTACAAACAAAATATCATCAAGACATATGGACCTTCATAAACTGATGCACAAAATCATATTGCAGAATAAATGCACATAATTAAGTCAATTTTGAAAAAATAAGCGACTGAGACAGGGCATGTGCTCAGTCCCATTAAAATGCACTACAACGTGATAATAACTACATACCATGGATCTGAGGCACCAACTGCTAAGAATCTAAGGCAGCGGTTCCCAACCTATGGGTCACGACTCCTTTGTAACAGTGAAAATACATCACGGAATTAGGAAGGTTGAGAATCACTGACCTAAGGGGAGGAATAAACACTAATTTAAAAATCACTTGGTTCACCCCATTCTCCGCCTTCATGCATACAGTCAGGTGACAATCCCTTCCCCACCCTGGCAGAAGACAAGTTTATTTCTGGGATAAACTGAACCAGAGAACATCTGGACTTGGAGAATTCAGGCATGGCTGAGGGAGTATGCAAGCTGAACAGGGAGACTACTACCCTCTGTGCCAACTCAGCTCCCTGAAGGTTTTGTTCTACTCTCTGCCTCGAGGTTTTGGGATTCCTCCCCGGGGAATGTGGCTCTGGGGAATCAGTCAGTGATTGCTGCATCAGTGCTGCAGAACAAATAGCTACAAGCCTCAGTGGCATGCAACAGCAAGCCCTCAGCCGGGTGGCTTGGCTGGGCAAGCTCTGCTCCACACGGCTCTCATCCTGTTCTAACCAGCAGCATGCCTGGGCATGCTCTAGTCTTGGTAATGGCAGAAGAGCAAGAAAGCAAACAAAAATGTGCAAACCTCTCAAAGCCAACCCCGGAACTCGCACACTATAGTTCCATCTTATTTTAGGGACCAAAGCAAGGCACTTAGCCACAACCAAGGGTATATTCCATCCCCTTAAAGGAGAAACTGCAAAGTTCTATACCAAAAGGTATGACTATTGGGCCAATAATGTGACCTACCACAGGCTCTAAAGTGAAAAACTAAAGAATACAGATGTTTGGGTGTCCTCTAAAATAAACCCCAACTCTCTCTCTACCTATACTGAAATACTGAATGGCACCTGACAATATGTCTCAGCCATGTATGCTGAGCTTTTTTTTTTTTTTTAGAGACAGTGTCTCACTTTATTGCCCTCAGTAGAGTGCCATGGCATCACAGCTCACAGTAACCTCCAACTCCTGGGCTTAGGCGATTCTTAGTGCCCACCACAATGCCTGGCTATTTTTTGTTGCAGTTTGGCTGGGGCCAGGTTTGAACCTGCCACCCTCGGTACATGGGGCTGGCGCCCTGCCCACTGAGCCACTGGCACTGCCCTATGCTGAGCTTTTTTGTTTGAATTTTTAGTGTCCCAATCTTATATATGTAGAGACAACAAAGCATCACTAACATTTGTATAAAAACTGAGACAAAATCAAAAGGAAAAGGCTTAAAAGAAAAAATATTGGGGACAGAAGAGGAAACAGTTAATAAAAACCACTAACAACTGTAACTAATATTCTTAGACTCATCAGAGATGATAAATGAATGAAACATGAATAGTGTGCTATAAAAAGAATATTCCAAGGATCAGAAAGACACTTTAAAAAATAGAGCAAAATTTCCCAAAAGTAGAACAGAAAGATAAAGTGATGAAACATACCGTAGAAAAATTAGAAAAGTAGAGGATTAATCTATGATCTGACTAATAGGATTTCTAAAAGGTAGAAAACTAAAAAATAATAATAAGGGGTAGAAATTATAAAAAAAAAATAATATAACAAAGTATCCTAGAGTTGATTGCTATGAATTTTTTTTTCAAGACGGAGTTTCACTCTGTCACCCTGGGTAGAGTGCTGTGGAGTTACAGCTCACAGCAACCTCCAACTCTTGGGCTTAAGTGATTCTCTTGCCTCAGCCTCCTGAGTAGCTAGGACTACAGG
>NW_003852427.1:1003923-1010606 GCF_000181295.1 Otolemur garnettii
AAAAAAAAAAAAAAAAGAACTTCCAGAGAGGAAAACAATGTCACTCCCCACAAACACAGGAATCAGAGTGGCATAAGACTTCTAACAGATAATTGTACATGGGTTTAAAAAAATAAAATGCTTCTAACAGAAAATGTACTAAAGTCCTCAAAATTCTGAGGAAAACTTATTTTAACTATAGAATGCAATACTCAGCAAAATTATTAATCAGGATTTGGGATAGAAAAAAAGCCATTTTCAGACATGAGACTCTCTGCAAATTTATATTCATGCATCTTTTCTTTTCTTTCTTTCTTTTTTTTTTTTTTTTCAGTTTGTGGCCAGGGCTGTACCTCAGGCATATGGGACCGGTGCCCTACTTTTTTGATCCACAGGCACCACCCTCATGCATCCTTTCTTAGGCAGCTATTCTGTGGTGTGCTTTATAAAGATGAGTGACTACATCCAAGAGAGACAGAGATACAGCGTGCAAGATTGTGTTCCTGTCAGTTCACGAAGATGCAATTTAAAATGGAAACCAAAATCTTAACAGAAAAACATTTCCCAGGGTCCCCCCTCTCTGATGCTTTTTGGTTCAAGTTTCCAAATAGAGCTTGCATGAGACTGGGGAGCAGAAGTGAAGCAGGTGGTCTTCATCAGATATGGAAACAATCAGATACAGAAACAAAAACACAAAGGTGTCTGGACCCTCTGCTGTGCATCCAGCTCTTCTTGCCTTGCTGTCCAACAGCAGCTGCAAGCCTACAGCATGATGCTTGGACCCAGAGAGGAACCACTTTCCTAACCCTCTCCCTGACCATCCATGTCACAGTCCCACATTAACAGCTGAATGTGCCTGGATCTCAGATTCCCTGCAAGCTCCACCTTATCCATCCAAGAGGGATCCAGCAAGGCTGCATCATGATTTCTCATCACTTTCTTACAGACCTTTTTCCAAGATGCTTGCACAGTTGTGTAACATCTAATTCCTACAATGAGCACATATCCCATCGTGCCTAGAGTAGCTCTGCATGATAATTGGTCAAACCCTGCCAAATTGGGTGAATCTAAAGGAATCAACCTGCTACCCTCTCCCACTTGATGTCCCACCTATGAAAGCTGAATGGGTCAACCCCCTACCCTACCCCACCACATGTCCCACCTGGGAAAAGTAACCCCCGCCCTTATAATAGATGTCCGACCCAGGAAATGGAATGTCCCCACCCCTACCTTCCTGATCTTTAAAACCTCCCCGTTGGCCATTACCCACGTGTGGCTCTCTTCCCAGCCTAGTTGGAAATCTTACCCCACATGCACCCAGGTGGAATAAAGTCATTTTAAAAGCACAAACTGGTCATCTGTTTTCCTTTCATCTCACGTCAGAATAATCTTTCATCTTTGGCTCTGTAACCTTTCACATCCCTGATTGCAAACGTCTCATATCCCTGGCATACATGAGATCCAGGGAACAGGGGAGTTCTCACAGGGCAGAGGGGAATTCTCCTGAAGGATGACCAGGTAGCAGGCACAGAGAGAAGCTAATCCAGGTTGGGGAGAAAAGCTGGAGTGCTCTATGAAAAAATCAGAATTGATTAAATACCTGAGATTTTGTGGAAAGAGTGGGGATAAATTAGTAGAAACTAAGGCAGGGTTCTGATTCAAGATGGCTGACTATATGCAGCTAGGGTGCACTTCTCCCATGGAGAGGGATCAAAATCAGTGAGTAGATAAACATTCATGCATTAAAAAGGCAGTCCCAGAGAAGCAGCAGGAATCAGGAAAGCAGAGAAGAGCAAAGCCAGACACTCTGCTTTCCCAGCATCTGTGGGAAGATGGGAGATGCTCCCTGGTGTAGGAAAAACATCAGTGAAAAATTCCTAGGTTTCCACACTCCTGCCAGGGATTTTTAAAAAACCTGCTAGAGGAGAATCTCTGGGCCCTTATGGGCCCTCAGACTCAGGCAAAGAGCTACCTAGAGAGCACACAGAAGCATTGCTCAAAATCAGGTGAGGCCCCTAACAAGCTTTTGAGCCCTGAGCCATTCAAAAATCTCAGGCCCCAAATGTCTTACTCTGGGGCCAATGCCTACACTACTGCCACCACAGCCACAGCCACAGGGCCACCAAGTGAACCGAGGAGAGAGATAGGCACTTCTACGCACCCCAAGGAGAGAAACTGCTGCCACCAGTGAAGGAAGCCAGCATGAGCAGTTCACAACCCCAGCCTCTACTGAGAGGAACCCACCTACCCTGGAGGCAAGTCTAGGGCACATCTGCCCCTTCCCAATTTGAGCTGTCTAGCTGCAAACCACAACCATTCAGGGACCCCAGCCTGCAATAGTTTGAGCTGCCTCTACAGACACTGCCACTACTGGGGGGCCAGGGAGGGAGCTAGGAATTCATACATTTTTGTGTCTCTGAAGGACTGAGACAATTGCCACTGCTGAGGGAGGAAGATACGAGCAATCTGTGCATCCCACAGCTTCATGCCTCTGCTGAGGGCATGAAGAGAGACCCACCTGCCCTGATGTGGGCTTGCAGTGCACCTGCCCTGCCTTCCTGAGTATTCTACTGACCAGGAGATCACCCCACCATTCTCAATCACAGCCAGCATCTGACCCCAGAGAGACTGAGAACAAGTTCACCAGCCTGGTCTCAGTCTAGTCCTTCCAGGACTCTCAAGAATGCCATCCAAAGGCCTGTGGCCTACAGACTGCCGAATCTAGTCTACCACAGCTGGCACCTGAACACCCCACCAAGGGTATAAGGTCTGGCCGACCCACATTAACAGCAACATCATAACAGGTACTTACCTGCAAGTGCTGAAAGGCAAGCCACTTCCCTCTCTTTACAAAGAACTGCAGCTTTCCCCACAGAGGCAAATAGGCAAGGTGTAAAAGCTATCTGAGGCTGAGAAAAGAAGTTCTGCTCTGAAACCATTTATGCAGAGATCTGTAGGAAAGATATTCTTCACAGCTGTCAGCAACATTGTGGGGTGAAGATAAATGAGAGGATTTGACTGAACTGAGAGTCACAAACCACAGGACAGTAGCATGATAGGGCAAGGGACTGCCTGCCTACCACAGACTAGTCCACTGCCCAAGACAACAGAAAACCCTTCATGGTAAACAAAGCTCAAACACCTACCCACTAGCTTTTACCACAGCTAGCTCTTACCTGTAAGTACCACCTACTTGGTCATGGAGGCTGAAAACAACAACCCAATTTATACTTGCTATCTGAAGGCACAGTGCTGGAGAATGAGATAAGATTCCTGGGAACTCCAAAATTCCTTCTGCTATAGAATGTAGCAAGCCTATTCATGTACCCAGTACATTTTTACTATAATCAGTCTGAGAATGTCACCACACAAAGACTTTCTATACCCAAGGAACTCATACAGAGCCTTGATCCCCTGAAAGCACCCAAAATTAAAACCAAATAACCAAATACAACAAACAATATACTCACCCTCTAGAGGGAGAAAAAAATAAAATAAAACAAACAAACAAAAAATCCCATCCAAGCTGGGCATGCTGTGCATGTAATCCTAGCACTCTGGGAGGCTGAGGCCAGTAAATCACTTGAGCTTGGGAGTTTGAGACCAGCCTAAACAAGAGCAAGATCCTGTCTCTACTAAAAATAGAAAAACTAACCAGGCATTGTAGTAGGTGCCTGTAGTCTCAGCTACTCAGAAGGCTGAAGCAGGAGGATCTCTTGAGCCCAAGAGTCTGAGGTTGCTGTGAGCTATGATGACAGCATGGCACTCTACCCTAGCTGACAGATCAAGACTCTGTCTCAGGAAAAAAAAAAAAAAAAAGTCTCATCTAAATTAAAGTAAATTCTAAAATAAGAAGTAACCACTTTTCCAGAAGAGAAAGAACCAGCATAAGAATTCTGGCAGTATGAATAAAACAGTTTCAATATACCCAAAGGATCACACTAGCTCTCCAGAAACAGAAAGGAAAATTGTGAAGTGACAGATAAAGAATTCAAAATATGGGTTATAAGAAATTTCAATGAGATTCAAGAGGAAGTTGAAAACCAACACAAAGAAACCAAAAAAGTAATTCAGAGTATGAATGAAAATTTCACTAAAGAGATAGATTTTAAAAAAAAAAATAATAGAACTTCAAAAAATAAAAGGCTCATTTAGGAAATTATAAAATACATTAGTAAGTTTTAATGATAGATTAGACAAAGCAGAAGAAAGAATTTCAGAGCTTGAAGACAAGTCTTTGGCATTAACCTAGTGAGATAAAAATAAAAAAATAATTAGAAGAACATATTCTTTAAGAAATATGGGATTACATAGAATGTATAAAACTAAGGATCATAGGTAATCCTGAGGGAGGAGAAGAAGAAACAAAAAGTTTAGAAAACCTATTTGAGGGAATAATTGAGAAAAACATCCCTGGTATTATTAGAGATTTAGATATCCAGATATGAGAAACTCAGTGAATTCCTGGGAGATCCATTGCAAAAAGGTCTTTCACAAGGCACATAGTCATCAGATTATCTAAAGTCAAAGTGAAGGAAAAAACCCTAAAAGCTGTGGAACAAAAGGTTCAAATAAGTTATGAAGAAAATCCCATCATACTAACAGTGGACTTCTTAGTGGAAACATTACAGTTAGGAGGGCTTGGAGTCCTACTTTTAGCCTTCTTAAACAGAATAACTGTCAGTCAAGAATTTCGTATTCTGGGCAGTGCCTGTGGCTCAAAGGAGTAAGGCGCCAGCCCCATATGCCGGATGCAAAAAAAAAAAAAACAAAACAAAACAAGAATTTCGTATTCTGCAAAACTAATATTCATAAGTAAAGGAGAAATTAAAGTCTTTCCCAGATAAGCAAAAGCTAAGGGAATTTTCACCACTAGACCAGCCCTACAAGAAATGCTAAAAGGAGATGATGCTGGTATTTTGAGACAGAAGTTTACCAGCCTTCTCATTTGCTAGCAAATTAATAAACATCCTTTCCTTATCCTCAAACTGCTAGTGGGTTTCCTCAAATCCTTGAGTGGGTCCACCAGCACCCCAGTGGACTGGCGCCCTGCAACTGCTGGAAAAGTCAGGGTCAAAGCTGTGGCTCTTCACAAGTAGGAAGGAGCAAGGGATGCCCCCAGCATCTGCCAGAGCCTGTTTTAGCTCTGGGAAACTCCCTTCTCTGTATTCCCAAAGTAGACATCATAGCTCACTGAACTAAGTGGCGAAGGAAACAGATCTAGAAATGTCTGGATAGCCTCTGCCATTTGTTTGAGTAAAGTCCCCTGCGTGCACACTGAGACCTTGATTCACCTATATGGAGGGGTTCAGATCTTCCTGTTGGTTTTATTTGGAGGTGCCATTTGGGGGTGGAAGTCATGACATTGAGTGGACTAGGGAAACTGATTTAAATTTGGAGCTCATTTAAGTTTCCCAGGGAATGTGGTGACTAGGCCACAATTTGGGGAGGGTTTCCCAGGTAATGGAGGGATCAGGACCCCTTTTGAAGCCGATGGTATGGGGGGATTAGGCCTCTTATTTGGGGATAGCTTTTAACCCTCCAGCCATGTGGGGTTCCATTTGGATTCCCCTCACCATTTAAGATATTTATCTCCTTTTGATTACCATTTGTGAACCTTCCAGTCCTAAGGTAGGGTATTTGAGGCATCATCCAAGGTGCCATTAGGGTGGCACTTGTCCTTTTTGAATTCCCATTTGATAGGCCCTGGCATTTTCGTGTTGAGGATCCCCTATATTGCCTGCTTGTTATTTGTGAATTCTGTTGCAACATAAGGAAGCTCCTTCTCAAAGTCCCTTGGGAAAAAACTTGGGAAAAAGAATGGTGTTAAATTCCCATTTGATTTATAGGCCATAGCATTTTATATTGTTTGTGTTGGGAATTCCCTATATTGTCTGTGTTTGATTATTTGACCACTTATCTGGTGAGTTTTTGTATTGTGATACCACTTGTCTGGATGAGGAAAAGTGGTAGCTGGTACCATTTGTCTGTTGTGTGAGGCAAGTGGTGATGGTTGGTACCTTTTGTATGGAGTGTGAGAGAAAGGGATGTTTGACAGTCCTTAGTTTCTTCTGAGCTGCTGGTTCTTTTACCAAGAATTTGTTGTTTGCAGTCCAATTTATTTATTTATTTATTTTTAGAGAAAGAGTCTCACTTTGTCACCCTCAGTAGAGTACTATGGCATCACAGCTCACAGCAACCTCCAACTCCTGGGCTTAGGAGATTCTCTTGTCTCAGCCTCCTGAGTAGCTGGAACTACAGGCGCCCCCCAGAAGGCCTGGTTATTTTCTTGTTATTGCAGTTTGGCCGGGTCAGGTTCAAACCTGCCACCCTTGGTATATAGGGCCGGCACCCTGTTCACTGAGCCACAGGTACCACCCTGCAGTCCAATTTTGATTTGAGGTATATCCTAAATTGTCTTCTTCATTACTTCTTTGTCCCCAAATTAATTTCAATTGGCCTTTCTGTGCTTTTGTGAAAGAGTAAATGGAATTGTGTCACTTGTAGATTAATGAGCATTAAAAAAGAATGGAAAATAGAGTGGCGCCTGTGGCTCAAAAGGGTAGGGTGCCGGCCCCATATGCTGGAGGTGGCAGGTTCAAACCCAGTTCCAGCCAAAAAAAATAATGGAAAATAAGTCATTTAAAAATAAAGAAAGAGAAGGGGGCAAGATGGCCAACTGGAGCCAGCTTTCAACAGAAGCT
>NW_003852427.1:1010719-1012913 GCF_000181295.1 Otolemur garnettii
CCGCTGCTGAGGCAAGCTGTGACTCCAAGAAAGCAAATTTCAGGTACAAAACTCATCCCAAAGGAAAAGTATCCATTCCCTCCCCTCAAGAGTGATTTTTTTTTTTTCTTTTTGGCTCACTGTAAGTTTTCTACAGGTGAGTGGTGAACTGAGCACCTCTTGTCTCACCCCACAGGAGAGAGTTGCAGGAAGTGGGGACTACTTATCCAGAGGTACTCTGCTGTGACTCTGAGCACTCTCTTGCTAGGCATGAAAGTTGAACTAACATTTTCCCTGCCATTTTGAATTTCCAGTCCCACCCACCCCCTCACCTGATGATCCTGAAGCCTAACCCCTGCAGAGACCAGAATGTCTGCAGTTCATTGCCAGGTCTGGGCACTGTGGTAGAAAAGCTACACTGTAACAGTGAGCCCAGCAGTAGTGCAGAAAAAGGGGGGAGGCTGTTGGGCTTGGCTCTGTGAAAGTGCAAACCAGTTATGGGAGGAGCCTTGCCAGCCATGTGCTCCACCCTGCCAGAACTGAGGGCACCGTGCTCCCCCCAGCCAGAGCCGCCCTGCCAGAGCTGAAAGCCCTGTGCCCTGCCCAGCCACAGCCACTCCTCATGCCCTCTGTCCTGCCAGACACCCGCACCATGCTCCGCCCAGCCAGAGCCGCTCGCAGGGAGCTCCCTGCCAGAGCCACCGCACATATGCTCTGCCAGAACCGCTGGGTGCCCTATCCTGTCAGAACCTCATGCCACTTGCCCTGGTCTGCTGCTGAAGCTGTGTGTCCAGCGCTCCTGGAGCAGCTGCTACAGGACACCTCCCATGAAGATTCAGCAATATTAGAGCAATCCCGCCAGGGTCTAATCTTGGAGAGACACTTCCCCAACTCTGAGGACTGCCAGAGGAAGCCATACTTCTCCCTGTAGGGATACCAGTGCTGCAGAAAGGTGGCTGGGGCAAAGGTGCAGTGACTGAGGGAGAAAATCATTTGCTGACTTGTTTCCCTCAGGTTCAGACTGAGTTCAGGTGGAACACTACAGTTGCCATTGAGTACCCAAGGCAGGCAGGCCTCACCTCCCACAGCTGGCAAGTGGCAGAGTGGTGGCCAGGCTGAGGAGGTATTGATTTTCCTTTGACTCTGGCAGATACAAAGCCCTGGCACATCTGCTTATTGGAGGGAGCCAGACCACAGCCCCATGGGGTTACCAGTGATTTAGTATGAAAGAGGTGTAAGGTTGAGAAAGAGATACCAGCCCTGTGGTCCAACTCTGCTATTGGGCAGGCCTCTCTGACTCCACAGAGCACTGGAGTGAGCCACATTTGAGTAGCCAGTAGTCCTCTGATATCTAGTTGCTGGAGACCTTTCAAACTCTCCCACTTGAGAGTTGGTACTGACTGGGTCAATTGGTTTGGAATGCCTAACTTGGGCCAATCACCTAAGGACCCTCTTGGGTGGTACTCTGGTTGTGTGGCAATGAGAAGGGTTGATTTTCCTCTCCCAGGTGTTGCCCATGGGGGCAGGGTGTCTTAGTTGCTTGTATTTTGCCATAGCTGAGATTTAAACCCAGAATCACTGAGCCACTAGGATCAGAAAAAGACCAGCTGAATACAAGACAAAGCCACCTACCCCCACCACACCAAGTCCCCAGAGCCTCAAACTGTAATACTGTATGGGTCCTTTGCAAAGCTATAGGGGAAAAAGCTACAGTCACCAGTCACAGATCCTTGGCAAAGGGTTGGTTAACCACAACTACAGGAACCCCCAAACCAATTTCACCTTACCTGCCCATATAGCCAAACGGTGAAAAATAATCATGGGGCAGAATCAGCCCAAAAACTCTGGCAATGTGAGTAATCAGAGTAGACCAATTCCCCCCAAGAAATGACAAAACAGACACACCAGATGATCCCACTTGTAAACAAATGGCTGAGATGTCAGAAATTGAGTTCAGAATTTGGATGACAAATAAGAGCAACAGAATGGAGGTAAAGATGGAATTAGAATTTCAAGGAGTAATTCAAAAATTGTCTCAAGAATTCAATGAATTCAGCTCAGTGCCTGTGGCTCAAGTGGCTAAGGCACCAGCCACATACACCCAAGGTGGCGGGTTCAAATCCAGCCCAGGCCCACCAAACAACCATGATGGCTGCAACCAAAAAATATAGCCAGGTGTTGTGGTGAGCACCTGTGGTCCCAGCTACTCGGGAGG
>NW_003852427.1:1013114-1014600 GCF_000181295.1 Otolemur garnettii
ATCTGAAAAATACAGTAGAATCCCTTAGTAACAGAATAGAGCAGGCAGACGAAAGAATCTCTTACATTGAAGACAAAGCTTTTGAATGCTCCAAACGCTCAAAGAGGAAGAGAAGTGGAAAGCAAAAACAGATTATTCTCTCAGAGAGCTCTGGAATAATTCAAAGAAAACTAATATTCACCTTATAGGAATTCCTAAAGGTGAAAAGGTTGCTTTGAAAGGCACAGATGCTCTACTGCAAGAAATAATTGAAGAGAACTTCCCAAACATGGTAAGAGATTCTGAAATGCAGATAGAAGACAGTTTCAGAGTCCCAGCACAACTCAATCCAAATAAAACATCTCCCAGACACATTATAATTAGCTTTGCCAAAGTTAATATGAAGGCAAAAATTCTGCAAGCAGCCAGACATAAGAAAACCATAACCTACAAGGGGAAAAATATTCGAATGACCGCAGATCTCTCTGCTGAAATCTTTAAGCTAGAAGATTTTTTTTTCTTCTAAAACAAAATAATTTTCAACCCAGGATCCTGTATCCAACTAAAATGAGTTTCAGTTATAATGGAGAAATTAAATATTTTGATGACATTCACATGTTGAATAAATTTGCCATAACTAAACCAGCTCTCCAAGATGTTCTCAGACCTATCCTCCATAATGACCAGCACAATCCTCTACCACCAAAGTAAACTCATTCAGAAACTTTGGATCAAACGCCAACTTCCACAGTGGCGAAAGGATTAAAAATGTCCACTGGACTTTTGAAAAACTTGATACGCAAAATACTACCAGGCTTATCAATACTCTCAATTAATGCGAATGACTTAAATTGTCCTCTAAAGAGGCACAGGATGGCTGACTGGATACAAAAATTCAGGCCAGATATCTGCTGCATACAAGAATCTCATTTTACCTTAAAAGATAAATATAGACTCAGGGTGAAGGAACAGTGATCTATAATTTAGGCAAATGGAAATCAGAAAAAACCAGGTGTTGCAATTTTAATAGCAGATACAATAGGCTTTAAACCAACAAAAGTAAGTAAATATAAGGATAGTCACTTCATATTTGTTAAGGGCAACACTCAACATGATGAGATTTCAATTACTAACATTTATGCGCACAACCAGAATGCGCCTCAATTTATAGAGAGACTCTAAGAGACATGAGCAACTTGATTTCCTCCAACACCATAGCAGTCAGAGATTTTAACACCCCTTTGGCACTGTTGGATAGATCCTCCAATAAGAAACTAAGCAAAGAGGGCAGTGCTTGTGGCTCAAAGGAGTAGAACACCAGCCCCATATACTGGAGGTGGCAGGTTCAAAACCTAGCCCCGGCCAAAATAAATAAATAAATAAGGAAGCTTTAAAAAAAAAAAAAGGGTGGCACCTGTGGCTCAGTTGGTAGGGTGCCAGCCCCATATACTGAGAGTGGTGGGTTCAAACCCAGCCCCAGCCAAACTACAACAAAAAAATGGCCAGG
>NW_003852427.1:1016123-1016984 GCF_000181295.1 Otolemur garnettii
GGACCAGATGGCTGTTGTGAACCAGTGCGGTGAAGGGGAGAGAGCCAGAGTGGAATTGGTGGGGAAATGAGGGAAATACAGCATAAAGGAAGACATGGAAACAAAGGATGGGACCAGGAGGACTGACTGAGCTGATGGTTACAGCCAGCCCCAAAGCAAAAAATCAGGTTTATTTTATAGGATCTTCACAGGGTTATCCAGGGGGCAGTAACATAGACAAAATGGGGAAGTAGCATAAACAAAAGACATAGTTTTGATCTTACAGTACAATATGAAAATGTAAATGATTTTAACAAACACAAACCATCTTGTTAATGGTTTCTGCTCAACTTCATTAACAGAAGACAAGGGGAAAGAAGGGAGAGATATCAAGGTTTGCTGCATAGTAACAGAACAAAGGGAAAACTATGTGACTTAGTGGTTACTACTCAACTTTGTTAGCATATGACAAGGAGAAAGAAGGGAGAGATCTCAAGGATCTCTGCATTGTTAGCTATAGAAAGAAAGGGCTACATGACTTCTGGCAGAGGGAGCATGATGAAAGGAAAATGGCTGTTTTGGGAATGGAGGAGAAGCAGTTAGGGGTTTATTCTCTGAATGTTCCCCAGACTATGAGGGCTCTGCTGTCTCACAACCCACTCTACAGATGGCTTCACATCAGAATTCTACCAAACCTTTAAAGAGGAACTAGTCCCCATATTACTTAACCTTTTTCAAAACATAAAAAAAGAAGGAATAGTCCCCAACACATTCTATGAAGCAAATATCACCCTGATTCCCAAACCAAGAAAAGAACCAACAAGAAAATAAAATTATAGACCAATACCTCTAATGAATATTGATGCAAAAATATTCAATAAG
>NW_003852427.1:1018448-1019812 GCF_000181295.1 Otolemur garnettii
GTACTTCATTTTATATGGAAACAGAAAAAACCTTGAATAGCCAAGACATTACTCAGAAATAAAAACAAATCAGGTGGTATCATGCTACCAGACTTCAGACTATATTATAAATCTATAATGATCAAAAAAGCATGGTATTGGCACAAAAATAGAGAGATAGATGTATGGAACAGAATTGAAAAATAAGAAATGAACCCAGATACTTATCATCATTTGATCTTTCATAAGCCTATCAAAAAATATAAATTGAGGGAAGGATTCCCTATTTAACAAATGGTGGGTGAATTGGCTGGTGACTTGTAGAAGACTGAAAATGGACCCACACCATACTCCTCTAACAAAAATTGACCTTCACTGGTTAAAGGACTTAAACTTAAGACATGAAATTATAAAAATTCTTGGAGAGAGTGTAGGAGAAACACTTGAAAAAATTGGCCTGGGAGAATATTTTATGGGGAGGAACCCCCAGGCAATTGAAGCAAAAAATACATTACTGGGATCTGATCAAACTAAAAAGCTTCTGTACTGGCAAGAACACAAGTAAAGTTTACTTAACACAGTTAAGTAAAGCAAGTAGACAGCCCTCAGAATGGGAGAGGATTTTTGCAGGTTATATTTCCAACAAAGGTCTAATAACCAGAATCCACAGATAACTCAAACTTATTAATAAGAAAAGAACAAGTGATCTCATTTCATTATGGGCAAGAGATGACCAGAAGCTTCTCTGAAGAAGACAGGTGCATGGTCTACAGACACAGGAAAAAATGCTCATCATTTTTAATCATCAGAGAAATGCAAATCAAAACCACTTTGGGATATCATCTAACTCCAGTAAGAGTAGCCCACATCATAAAATCCCAACACTACAGATGTTGGAGTGGATGTGGAGAAAAGGAAACACTTCTGCACTGCTGGTGGGAATGCAAGCTAGTACGTTCCTTTTGGAAAGAAGTTTGGAGAACACTCAGGGATCTAAATTTAGACCTGCTGTTTAATCCTGCAATTCCTCTACTAGGTGTATATCCAAAAGACCAAAAATCATTGGCAACAAAGATATTTGCACCAGATTGCTCATTGCAGCTCAATTCATAATTGCCAAGCCTTGGAAGAAGCCCAAGTGCCCATCAACCCATGAATGGATTAATAAATTATGGTATATGAATACCATGGAATACTATGCAGCATTAAAAAAGATGGAGACATGGCTCGGCACCTGTGTCTCAAGTGGCTAAGGCGCCAGCCACATACACCTAAGGTGGTGGGTTCTAATCCAGCCCAGGCCGGCCAAAACAACAATGACAGCTGCAACCAAAAAATAGGCAGGCATTGTGGTGGGCGCCTGTGGTCCCAGCTACTTGGGAGGC
>NW_003852427.1:1021187-1024253 GCF_000181295.1 Otolemur garnettii
TGCACCATGAGAGGGACCAGGAAGGCTAAACTAACTCTTCAATCCCACACCCATTAGGTTATGCCTTGGGGTCAGGAACAGTCTCTCCTTACCAAACAGGGAGCTCAATTTGGCCAGAGGGCACCATAGTTTGGACAAGGCAATTAGCATGAATCCTTCACAGTTGGTTAAAGTAAACTTTTAACTGCATATTCTGCTAGCTATGCCAGCCAAGGATCCTTTAAAACAGTAGACCTGCACATCATTGAAAGAAAAGATTACCCTAGGGTGGGCTATAATCAGTGTGCTTTTTGGGAAAAAGAGGACATTGGAAAGAACCCTGCCAAAAATTGCAAAGAGCTCCTGGTAACAAGAAACCCTCAGGAAAATAAACGGTTCCTTCAAGTACAGAACTCAGATAATGAACTAGGAGGCCCAGAGCACTCCTGCCTCTAACTCAAATATCTCCGATAAGCCACAGGTGCAAATTGACAGTGGGGAGCCAATTAGCAGACTTTTACAAATGAGGAGGCCCAGGGCTCCAGTCCTCCCACTAAACCCCAGTTGCAATTTGACTGTAGGAATTCAACTGGTGTCAAGCCAGATGAACAGAAGCACTCCAGAAGAGGTCCCCCTCCACCTTTAGCCATGGGCCAGTTCCAGCACCAGCTGCAAACAGCGCTCCATAAGCCAAGTAGCAATGAGGCAGCTGTCAGAGAGTGGAGACTGAGAACTCCCTGCAGCAAGCCCAGGGGAAGACCAGAGCAAGAAGTAATAGCACCAGGAGCTGTTCTAAAGGTGACAGAAACTGACCTCTATGGCTACCACTAAGCTCCTGCTGGATGAATACCAGGAACTGGTAAAGCATGCAAGAGACTGCCACTGTGGAGCAGTTCTCTTTATTTTATTTTATTTTATTTTTATTTTGAGACAGAATCTCACTATGTTGCCCTCAGTAGAGTGCTGTGGCATCGTAGCTCACAACTTCAAATTCTTGGACTTGAGTGATCCTCTTGCCTCAGCTTCCTGAGTAGCTGGGACTGCAGGCATGTGCCACTATACCCTGCTAGTTTTTCTATTTTTAGTAGAGATGGGGTCTCACTCTTGCTCAGGCTGGTTTTGAACTCCTGAACTCAAGCAATCAGCCTTAGCCTCCCAGAGTACTAGGAGTACAAGCCTGACCTACTGCACCTGGCTGAGTAGTACTCTTTAAAGTTCAGGCCTTGGGCAGTGCCTATGGCTCAGTGAGTAGGGCACTGGCCCTATATACTGAGGGTGGCAGGTTTGAACCCAGCCCCAGCCAAACTGCAACAAAAAAATAGCTGGGCGTTGTTGTGGGCACCTGTAATCCCAGCTACTTGGAAGGCTCAGGCAAGAGAATCACCTAAGTCCAAGAGCTGGAGGTTGCTGTGAGCTGTGACTCCACGCACTCTACTGAGGGCAACAGGGTGAGACTCTGTCTCTAAAAATAAATAAATAAATAAATAAATAAAGATAAAGTTCAGGCCTCAGTAGACCTGCACATCATTATAGCATTGGCAAGTAAAAAGCTACCAAAAGTAAGTAAAGATATTAAGTATGTCACCAAAAAATAGCCTTAATACAGGCCATGGCTGAACCCAAAAGGGTGGCCAGCCTGACAAAAAGAAATCAGGCCATTGGCAGAGCTGCTAAGGGGGCCACTGGAGGTGAACTGTTCCTCCAGGCCTTGATACCCTGTCTAGATTTAGATCCCTGTTAAAACTAAAGACTGGGGCTTTGACACTTGGAGTGACACAACTAAATGGAGACAGAATTCTCATAGACTCGTTCTTCTACACAAAGCTCTGATTCAGCCTCTTATGAGATACTTACTGAATACACACCTTGGGAGTGTGATATTCTGAAGGATTTGGTGAGGCCTTGTTTGAGGAGGATTTCATTTATGACTATTTATGTGCTTGGGGTAGTCCAAGGATAGACAGGTGACCTGCTGCATGGGAGCCCAACATGTAGTGGTCTACCCTTTCTATGACTGATATTTTGACTCAGATGCTAGACTTGTATCAGTAGATACCTATTTAGTCTCGGTAGAGGTTTGTATTGCCCTAGTGAAGAGACTATCTGAGATTCAGAGGGGGCTCCTACCAGGAGCTGCTGGCCTAAGACAGGGCTTTGCCAAATTTCTGCATACATATACCAGCACAGAACAAAACAGGCATTAGAGGACTACAGGATAATGGGAATCAGCAGTCAAGAGAAAGAGGCCAGGTGGATGGAGAATAGCATGCTGATGGACACAGTGGGCAGGCAGCTGCAGAAGCAGTTCAGCTCATCCTCCTCAAGAAATCGTCATGTTTAGCTACTCCATGGTAGTGGTGTTCATCAAAGGAAACCTTGCTTCCTGCCATCTGAGCAGCATGCTATGGTCACCCATGAGCTTCTTTGAGTAAGCCCCCAGTAAGAACCTGGTGAACCATTTTTCCAAGAAACTGAAAATGGTAAACTCAATGATCCTGCAGGCCACTGAGATGCTCATAGACTTCTTTCCTCCATACAGAATGATAATGGACCCTCCTTTTTAGAAAAGGTAACCCGGCATGCAAACAAAGACCTATATCTAGATTAAAAATTGAATGGAATCCCCCAAAAGAAGTGCTAAAAGAAGTTCTAAACATCAAAATGCAAAGCCAATACATGCCACATGGCTTATAAAACAGTGACACAAATGAGAATACAAGGCAACTAGCTAACAATCAACATGATGACTTAAACAGTAGCTCACATATCAATATTAATATTGAATGTAAATGATGTAAATTCCCTACTTAAAAATATATAGGGCAGTGCCTGGGGCTCTAAGGAGTAGGGCACCAGCCTCATATGCTGAAGGCGGCGGGCTCAAACCCAGCCCCGGCCAAAACCTGCAAAATAAATAAATAAATAAATAAAATATTTTTTTAAATAAAATTCAAAATATATATATAGGCAGAATGAATAAAAAATATAAGCCAAATATCTGTCACCTTAAAGAGATCCACTTAGCTCATAAAAAATTTTATAGACTCAAGGTAAAGGGGTAGAAAAAATATTTCACACAAGTGGAAA